>NC_134413.1:17298436-17648436 GCF_038048845.1 Mixophyes fleayi
TCTGTTCCCTGTTTTCAGCTATTATTAATGTCTCTCTTGTACAGAACTTTTAATTTGTACCGCGACCCAGTAGTTATCATCACATGTTCACCCTCCCCTACCCGTAAAATAAAGCAAGAAGTCAGGTTTGAGAGACTCAGTATATCAGCACCATAAAGCCATTCTGTAAACAGGACCACAATTCTTACATTCTTCTCTGACTACAACACATCAAAGAAGTGAAAAATGCTGTGGATTCTTCTTGTTAGTGCAATGTTCAAGTACCTACATGCAAAACTAATCACAGAAATCCATTAGCTTATTTTTTTAAAAAAAAGGGCGTTCCTTATAATCTGCTGTGACTGCCAACATCTCCCATAATCACCAGTCATTGATAACTGAACATCATGATAAACGTCGATCAGCGGGAGACAGCATATGCGCTCCTTTACATCAGCCATCCAAATAAAGAAAAGCGAATGAGGCAAGATACGGAGAATGAATGGATTCTGCAACAACAAAAAGCCATTTTCACAGTCTTGGATAAAATGGGATTCTCACAAAATCCATGATTTATTTTGAGAACAAAAGATACAAACAAAGTATGAGCGGCTGGGAGACTATTTAAAGAATGATTTGTTGAGCAAGAGCGAGATATCGGCGAAGCCAGCAGCAGCTCAGCGACCGTGCTAAATCCACAATATGTATTATCTGCAGCTAAAGAGCATTAGAACCTTTAGTTCCCCTATAGTGATAATTCAATTAGCTGTATGTGCATTGGGATTTTCCTCTTGGCATTTTTTTTTTTTTGGAACTGCTTCCTGTATGTGTCTTAAACAAAGAGCCATCTGGAAGAGTCATCACCCAGGTAGTGACACATTATGAGCGATGAATGGCAGGATACAGACGGCCGATAGGTGTCTGGTATTCACCAGTTGGTGGGATATAAAATCACTCCCATCCCTAGAATAAACACAAATGCAGAAGGGAATATTAAATCTCAAAATCCAAAAAAGTGGCTTGTTGCCATAACATCGCTGGAGCCCCATAGCAAAATATAGGGAAGGGCCCGGTGAGAAAAACCTTGCCCAGGCATGGGGTTATTGATATTATCTTTATTAATAATATTGATTTGGCTGAAGGTGGACATTCCCTTTAAGTTTCAATTCTTATCTGTATTAAAGCTAATACATCCCAATAAATAAGTCTGTGTTCTTGTTTTATTGCAGTGACCCTAGAAATGCCATTTGCAGATTTTTCTGTGCATCTAAGTAGTTGCTTTGCATATTTTCTAAATGCATTATTGGTGGGTAAAGGCAACCGGCAATGACCCCAATACTTCATAGTTCATCATCAGCTATTCATATAGCGCCACTAATTCCGCAGCGCTGTACAGAGAACTCACTCACATCAGTCCCTGCCCCATTGGAGCTTACAATCTAAATTCCCTAACACACACACACACACACACACACACACACACACACACACACAGACTGAGAGAGACTAAGGTCATTTTAATAGCAATGTGGGAGGAAACCAGAGCACCCGGAGGAAACCCACACAAACGCCACACAGATAAGGCCATGGCCGGGAATCAAACTCGTGACCCCTGTGCTGTGAGGCAGAAGAGCCAACCACTAAGCCACCATGCTTATGTTACAACTCACAGTAAGCTACAACACCCATCATCCATTGTAAGAACACAGCCAATTGCAGCACTAAACAGTACCTATCTCTCCCCTGTGATATCAATACAGAGCAGCCTTTAGCATGGTTGAAGCAGATAGTGTTTGGATTGTCCTTGCAGTGAGCGAACAGCTGCAAAAAAGGTAACACAAAATGGTGTTTGAAGTGGGATGAGGGCAGACCACAATTCTAAGGCCGTGTCTGTTATGATCTCATTAAACAATAGTACTCCACAGGAAGTCAGACATCGTTATATATCTTCTAAACAGAAGCTCAGGACACAACTAAGGAGTCATTGTTGGCTTGCAGCTACAGCTTTATCGGTGTTCAGAAGAACGGAACACAACAAAACACAAATTAACTTGAAACTATTACATAACATTGTGAAAATCTGCAACATCTATGACAAATCACCTGTGGTCAAGATTTATAACCCATGAAACTATAAACACTTTATAAATCATTACTGAGAAAATACAACAATTATATTTAATTAAACTCAATAAATTACATTGTTATGACCTACTCAGTTCTAGTGTACAAGTCATGGATAATGTCAGCAAGTGAATAATACAAACAAAACAATCTGTGAACCACAAATACTATTGAGAAGCCCAAAACAAAACAATCTGTGAACCACAAATACTATTGAGAAGCCCAAAACAAAACAATCTGTGAACCACAAATACTATTGAGAAGCCCAAAGTTATCTCTTTCCACCTATATGTGGACTCTAGCGAAACTTCATCCCCATACCACTTCCCTCTGATAGTAAATGTTAAAACGAACTGCAAATCTGATTTGATATCACACATACATGTGTATAAACTTCACTGATATTTAGTCCACTGCTCATTACCCATTCAATTATTTGGAAAACATTATACCAATTCCTCTGACAGTAAGCGAGGAAACAAAAATTAGATGGATAAAATGTTCTATTACAGTTTTTCAAAATGAATGGACACTATATAATAAAGCATCAGGTTATATTATTACTGTATGAAGTATTACCTTTTGCAGTGTTTTGGAGTTTGGAGCAAACACTTTAGAGGGGAGAGGGCACGATGTCTGGAGGTATGTGATTGGATGGTACCATAGCTAACCAATCGCATGTTTTCAATCCCATGAAAGAGGTTGCTTAGATATATTTGAAAACGTCTGTTTATCGATGACTAGTTTTGACTTAAGTTTACCTAAACGATAGTGGGTTACTTATTTACAGACCCTATAACAGGGTTGGACAATTCCCCAGAGCTAGATATAGCCAATGCTTCTAAAATACTGTCTGCTGGTGCTTACATTTTATAGTCATTGGGGGTATCTACTTAGACATTGCCTGCTGCAATCCCTTAGTCCTTGGTAAAACCTAATGGAATTCTAAGGGAAAGTCTGTCAAAGCAACCAATTAAAAAATATTTTTTTTTTAAGTGTTATCAAAATAAGAACTATTCAGGGAAAAGTAAGAACCGGTCTTAAACAGCTATTAATCACATATTTGCTTTCATTTCTAATCTACACAATCTATGGTACAGCATTACATTCCTCTGTACTCAATGTACAATTATTACAGGATTATTATTTCAGGATTACAGGTAATGACAAGAAACACTCTGGTAATGGACAGCTACAGATATCTAGGGCTAGATTTAGTAAGCTGCGGGTTTGAAAAAGCGGGGATGTTGCCTATAACAACCCATCAGATTCTAGCTGTCATTTATTTAGTATTTTCTACAAAATGACAGCTAGAATCTGATTGGTTGCTATAGGCAACATCCCCACTTTTTCAAACCCGCAGCTTAGTAAATCTAGCCCCTAGTCTTATGTGACACTGACTCCCCCCCCCCCCCCCCCCCCCCCCGTATTTTGCACTTAGAGAGTCAGCTCACGTAACATCTTCTGTGTCACCAGTATCCATAGGACAGGAATCAGACCAGTCCCTATCCTCAGTAAAGACAGCACAATACATAACATTTCTCCATTTTTTTCCCCACCGTACCACAGCAGATGATGAAAACATCGGCTAAGAGTAACAGAAAGTGTCTCTAATAACACGCGACTGCATCCATGTTACAAAATAAGGACGCACTGATCACCTCTGACCCAAACACGACAACGAAAAAGCAAATAGTGTGTGTACATTACAGATTCTCCTACTGATAAATTTGGAATTCTACCAGGGAAGACTGTTACATTGTGGTCAAGGTTGCGATGTCCGCCCATAGTTTCTAGAGCAAAGGTGGAATTCTACTGAATTTACATTACTTAGATATCAGCGACATTAGGATGGGGTTGTTAGCATAGGAAGTGAAAAAAAACCCAGGAATAATTAAATAACAAAACAAAAAAAAGGCCATGTATACAGTAGGTCAATGTTTTTTTTTTTTGTATTCTTGAGGAGCAAAATGTTTTGCAGTGATTATTTCTGGGTGAATGGGTCATGCTGATTTTAGTGGGCGACACCATATTTGGAGTGTGGATTATTAAATAATCTTTCAAAGACACATACATGTACTGTACAGCATAACATAGCACATCATACCTAATAAAGACTGTCCTACGCATGAAATAGTCATCACTATACCCAGCAAGTCTTGCCCTCTGCACATGTGACAGTATACTATATTTCTAGATTAGGAATATGAGAAATTATCTTTTAGTTATTTTGACCAGAGGACATTCCACTCACTGGCAGCCTGATATGGCAAAGGTATATCCCACGTTCATTTATCTGGATGCAAGCCAGTCCTCTGCAGATCCTCCTAGTGCAGTATTGGCTAACCTGGGACACTCCAGGTGTTGTGAAACTACAAGTTCCAGCATGCTTTGCCAATATATAGCAGCTTATTGCTGGAAGGGTATGCTGGGACTTGTAGTTTCACAACACCTGGAGTCTCACAGGTTAGCAAACACTGTCCTAGTGCTTCCACATTGCTCTCTAGCTCCTGACCATGGATCCTACGTCAGCAGTGGGCGGAAGGTGGCCCAGGAAGATTTTGGGTGCCATCTTCAGCTCAAAACTCCCGGTCTGACCTATTTTCTGCTATATGTAATAAAGAAGAACATACTACTGAACAGGAGCAGAGGCTTCCGTGTCACGTGACTGGTTCTGAAGAACGGAGTGACGTCACACAGCATATCAGAAGAGCGTGGAGCAGTAGTGGCTAACCTGTGACACTCCAGGTGTTGTGAAACTACAAGTCCCAGCATACCCTTCCAGCAATAAGCTGCTATCTATTGGCAAAGTATGCTGGGACTTGTGAAACTACAAGTCCCAGCATGCTTTGCCAATAGATAGCAGCTTATTGCTGGAAGGGTATGCTGGGACTTGTAGTTTCACAACACCTGGAGTGTCACAGGTTAGCCAACACTGGCATATAGTGTAGTGTATTCTGTATCACAGGTGACCGTGGCACAGCGACTGCAGTAGTGATAGCAAAGTCACCCGTCACCTCCAACATCCAGAGGCTGGATCTTTTGGATCCATATGCAGGTCCCTGAAAAATGGTTTGCAGCAGGCTGTGTGCATTAGAGGAAACATTTCTGCAGGTAGTTCTTCCAAATAAATATTATTTAAGAACACGTTAAATAACAACAACAACAACAACAACAACAACAAGCTATGCTTTCAAATCTCACTTACTTTTCCAGAATAACCCCCCCAACTTCATGTAATAACTATATGACCGAAAACACCCGAGTACCAGACACGTGGTAAAAGTCATTTCTACTGCATAAACTGCTCAATCCAGTGGAGGTTGTAAAGCTTTCTCCCTGCAGCATTACTTAAATACACAATTACTAAAGGGAACATTTTCACATAATGTTTAACAAATTTCCTTTCAGGTTGTGTGAAACTGATTGACAGGCTGTTGTGACCTAGTGACCTCTAGGGCTCGTACAACTACACAAGGTAGTACGAGAATTAACAACAGGTATTTTAAACCAGTTGTAAGACAATATCACCAGAGTAATTAAAGGGCTGAACACGGAACTACCAATTTTGCTGCCGATTTACTGGCAATTCGTTCACCTTCATAAATTGAATTTGTATCATTGTATTCAATAGTTGTGTTGTATAAGCAGAGGCACGTGTGGCTAATGTGGACATTATCTAGATATTAGTTATCTAGATTAACCGTGTAAAATATTTTATTAAACCATATGTTATACTTGTCAACTCTCCCTGAATGTCAGGGAGACTCCCTGAATTAGGGGTGATCTCCCTCACTCCCTGAAGAGTCTGGCATTCTCCCTGATGCTGAGCCAGTACAAGACGTGGTTGGCTTCACTATCTGTGGCATGATGACACAGTTCAGAAATTGTGTCCTATGTCCATGTACTGATGCCTATGGAGGTGGCCATTTTCATGGAGATTTAATCAAACACTGACAGGTAAGACAACATGACTTCAGTAATGGAGAGAGAAATGTAAAAGACACTTCAGGCTCTAGAGATCCATTAGCTGTTTTTCTTTAATGCATAGTTGCCTACTCTCCAGGAGACTCCCGCTTTTCTGGAAGACCAGGGTTCTCACCCCCGCAATAGATAAGGGGCGGGGCTAATTGCATCATCTTGGCCAAAATGATGCAATTCATCAAGCCCCGCCACCGAACACCCACCTCCCCCAGAATCTCCCTGGAGCCAACAAGGAAAAGTTGGCAAGTATGTCATATTGTAGTAAGAAAACAAGTTCTACATCTCTGGAGTAAACTGTCAAATGTCCTATAATATAAGGACAGCTCTCCTTACACAGAAAGATGTTACTCACTAGACAGTGCCATATTTTTTTGTTAAAGCCAGTGCCACTTCCTAAATCACCAACATGGCTTAAAAATTAGTGCACCAACTCACTATGGAGATGGCTTTTCATTCCTAATTTAATCACTTATATAGTATGCATTTAAAAAAAAATAATACACAATCAGAATAAAGCATTTGCGTTATGAAATGATCTATGCCCTCGGAAAATAGAGCACAGCACCATCAATTCAGAGACATCTTATCAAGCGGAGATTATATAACTGATGGAAGTCAGTAAACACATACACATTTATCTCTAGATATTAGTTAATTAAGTTTTAATATACATTTTTTAACTCGCATGTATTTTGAATTTGGGAGTGAGATGCCCAAATATTTTAAACCACCACCAAACATTTTGGGTTACTTTTACATAACTCAAGTGAGCCCCAGGCTTCCAAATTCTGTGCTGAGGACTGATCCACTTATGTATAGAGGGATGATGGTGGAAAAATAAAAATCTAAAACATTATGTACCTATAGAAATTAAATTCCATTTGCAGATAAGATTAGCTGAAGACTGCACTTTGTTACCATGGAAACAGTAAAAGCCAAAAAGGAAATGTTCAAATGTTCCTCAGAATCTTGTACAAAAAAAACAAAACAAAACATAGAAAGATAGAGAATTTTAAAAAGTGATTGTGTGTGTGTGTGTGTGTGTGTGATGTCTGTACAAATGCTTTAGTAATGTATAATATAATGTAGAATTAAAAAGCTAATTAGCCATCTAGGAGCCAGTCGAATCTTTAAAATACATGCATTTATCTGCATTTTAAAAGCTAGAGTACAATGCATGTAAATGGGTCCAACATTGGAACTCACTGATTACAATGGCAGCAAACGCACTCACTTTTTTACTTGCGATTGTGAATGTTACATTCACTATGCGCTTTTTCTATTGCCTCTAGTTCCATTCAATGGGCCCAATTCAAGTCCTGGCATACGGCCATTTGTGTAGGGTATCTTGATTGAGTTTGCACCGCGCATACCCAGAAACCAAATGTACACAATTGCACTTAAATCATATCCATACCCAACTGACGCTTACGACGCCCTACGACTTGAGGAGGAGGAGCAAGGAAGGAAGGGGGAGGGGCTAACGTAGGCCATGTTGAGTAAGAGGGTTTTCACGTAGACGCGGATAATTCAAATTCTGTGCACGCATCTTTTCAGACGTATCTTTTGTACCCGCTACAGGGGAGGTGTTATTCCCACATGATAGTGATGACCAACCTGGCAATCTCTGATTCTGATTGGATGATTGTGACACTGCTTATTCACTGCTTAGGAGGTATGTGAAAGGTCTGTCTCTGTTTACTACCGTACACACATGCGTCTCAGTAGCTAGCACAGAAAAACTATACGCACTGTATATTTATTTTTTTGGCAAGTAGCGTATGTGTGCTATTTAGTTATTTTAAAATAATAGATGAAATAGAAAAAAATATTAAATATATGGATAATATTTAAAAAAAATTATAGTTAATTTTATTGTTTCCCATTGGTTTATTAAAGTGTTATCAGTTGTTATTTTAATTTATGATTATATAAAAGTTAGAACTGAGAAATTCCATATATGTGCGATCTGATGTAAATTCATTGTGAATACGCATCTAGTAAACATAGCGTAATTGCTCTGAAAAAAAAAAAGTAGGCACTGTTTATTCGGAACATATTTCCATCCTTATTCACATCGAAATGTATCTTAAGAAACAACTGGGTATGGTTTTTAAAACTCATCTAATGCAGATCCAACACTTGAAATTACTGCTCTATATTTTACCCAATGACGTTTTAACTTGTGTCCCACTGCAGTAGTAGTTTTCGGGACGCTATTTGTTCCATTTCAATGCGGTTTTTTTTTTAAAAACAATTAAAAAAAAAAAAAAAAAAAAAAGTGCTACTAAAAATTTGTGTGTTTCATTTCCGTTTTTACTACCTTAAAAAAAACAGCATGTCAATCAATCGCTAGTGGCTATGTAGCCTAAGGAGGCCACATCAAGAAGATGCATTTTTCAATGCACAAATTTAACTTGTTCAAAAATAAAAAAAGTTGTTACCGGTAAATAAAAGTTCTTACAAAGTTTGTCTGTTCACTGTGAGTTGATTTTCTGTTTATTTGTTTGTGTTTAAATCATGGTTAACAGGTAATTTTAAACAATAGAATTCTGATATTATTTCAGCACAAATATTGTGGACCGATTTGCTGATGAGGAAGCACAGAATAGGACATTGTATTCATCTTTACTCACAAGATTTCTTAGATGCTCAACACCCATAAATAGTTTAGTATGAGGACAGTGAATTGTGTACATCCTTTTCTTGCATTAATCATAAGTACAGTACAAAAGAGATGTTATTACATCAATATAACCAGACTTTTATAGACATGTAAAACAATCAGAATGCAATGCTCCTAATGACTAAACAACCTGCATCATCCTCCCACAAATTCAGCGTGAGGTGTCCGGGGTGGAATGTCAGCTAGTTTTATTGGAGCTTGTGTTAATAAACATGACACTACGTCTCCTTGGTCAAAACAACGGGATCCAACTGCTCTCTATTGGATGCTAAACCTCCTTTTTTTAACACATTTGTTCAGTCTTACTCCAGCCCCAAATAAATAAAATTACATTTTTGGAATATTATACGTCTCTGAAGTTAATTCAGATTTGTTATCATTGAAACTTTTCACTATCTCCCAACGCTACAGGACACTTCACTAGAAAAAAAAAACATACTTCCAAAGAGAGAAAGATTTTACTCCGTGTGTACAACAGGAAAGGTTTCAATGGTTTTGTTCACTGGAGACTTTGTGCTATATTGTTTGTTTAATTTTACAACAGGAATTCTACCACTACCAATGCGCTTACTGTTATATTGTCCTGAGCAGGCAAGCCATGGGTGATGGACTCCGGAATATCCCCCACCAGACAGGAAATATTGAAAGGGATGTCATCATCATCATTTATTTATATAGCGCCAGCAAATTCCGTAGCGCTTTACAATTGAGGTCTTAAATTATATACAAGGAAAATATGTTCAACTTACAGTTCCTAGCAATGCAAATATTGCACTGGCTACTCTGTACAGTAATGTTTACACTAAGAACAGATATATGTATATATTTATAGATATATACAGTGGCCAAAGTGGAAATTTAGAAGCAGCAGATCGAAGAATGTAAATGAATGGAGCTTAATAGTTTTAGTTGCAGTAAGGCATACCATCATCATCACCACCATTTATTTATATAGCGCCACTAATTCCGCAGCGCTGTACAGAGAACTCACTCACATCAGTCCCTGCCCCATTGGAGCTTACAGTCTAAATTCCCTAACATACACATGCAGAGACAGAGAGACACACACAGACACAGACTAGGGTCAATTTGTTAGCAGCCAATCAACGTACCAGTATGTTTTTGGAGTGTGGGAGGAAACCGGAGCACCTGGAGGAAACCCACATACAAACTCCTCACAGATAAGGCCATGGTCGGGAATTGAACTCATGACCCCAGTGCTGTAAGGCAAAAGTGCTAACCACTATGCCACCACCACTGTGTGTGTGTAAATATATATATATATAATATATTACACACACAGACGCTCGCATGTACCAACTCAGAAAACTACACACGGAAAACTAGTAAATAATAGTACAGAAATCCTTGTACTTTGTCCTTTCTTTAACAGATAGTCAGGAGTCTGTTCATTAATGCTTCCCTGCAGCCTACTATAGTGTGTACTTATCAAGCGATCTCATAAACTACCATTATATTTACCTAGCGTTAACACTTACTAACGCTGCAGATATTGAAGTTTACGTTAAGTAAACGAAAGTCAGAAAGCGTATATTCACTGGTCCATTCACATACATAATATTTTGGACTATTACCGTCAAAGCGCATTCAACAGGTTTTAAGAATGCACGTTAAACGCTTCAAAGTAACTACCGTGTCTCTGTTAAATATATTGATTATTTATGTTCCCTTGAGTCAGAAAGTAATCAAAAGAAGTATTGGACCAGATGTAATTAAAAGGAAATCCTTACAGGGATAATGATGTGTGCTCCCCACAGATGCAGAAAAGGTCATCAAGTATCTCTATATATTTAATTAGCATGTAGGTCAAACATGTCTCACAGCAAGTAACATTGTGTATGGCTGTATCGGTTTGATTGCTGCAGTGTTATACATATTCCAACCAAATATTGAATTAGGGTATTAGATCAAGGAATCAGCATTAGTAGTGAGAGGAATACAGGAGAAAATAATAATAACAAACAATAGTAATATTAATAATAATGTATTCTTTGCCTTAAGAAACTAAAAACACAAGTTACAAAAACTCTGTATGAGGTTAAGGAGGATGCAACACCTTCTAAAACCAGTGGATCAAAATGTCAATCCTAGGTGGCCAGATTTTCAGGATCCCTTGTGTACATATTCTATGACAAGTGACAATGCCAGTTTGACAGACAGGTCCAGCTTACATAATGATATAAAACACCACATTCCTTAGGATTTTAGATGCAGCCTCATGTCACCATCAGTATCTTAAATGTGACATGCATCAGGCCCCTGCAGCCACAGAAATGTAACATTATAATATACCAGGCCCCTACACACTGACCATTACCAACATCAGCTTCCATTTCCAGGCACAGCAAAATAATGACAGGAAAGGGCTTTAAACACCCCCATCAGCTGCTGGACACTGCAGTGCCCTTCATGGGTAAGATCTCAGCACTGGGCAGCAACCACTGCAATGCATGCACTGTACAGAGGATCTGTCACTGTACAGAGGATCTGTCACTGTACAACAACCTGCACACACACAACATTTACAATAAACGTGCATAGGCAGATCTTGCACCCATTTACACACACATCTGTGTCATTCTAGTATGTGCCATGTTTGCACATTACAGGTCTTACCGGCATCATCTCTGCAGCGGGCTGGGGCCTGATCCGAGTGACAGATAGGGGAGCCCGGTGTGTGGGCTGTGTCCCCCCCTCCCGCCCTCAATGTCCCGCACTCAGCTCCAGGGATCAGGTTTGGAAAATCCAAATGGCTGCGAATCCGCAGGACAGGCCTCTCCTCCTGCTTCTCCCTCCTCCTCCTCCTCCTCCTCCTCCTCCTCCCTTCCTTCCTTCCTTCCTGGCGGCGGGGGGATAGGTACACAGGTTGGGAAGGAGAAGGATGCAGTGATGGGGAGGGGACGGAGGAGTGTCAGACCCCCGGGAGAGGAGGGCACAGCACGATGTGAGGGCGGCGCTCAGGTAGCCGGAGGGTGCGGAGGACCCGGGGAGGATGATTGACAGCTCGTTCTCTGATGGCCGTGACGTCACGGCCCAGGAATGGCCGGAATGCGGAGACAAGATGGCTCCGCCCAGCTCCTCTCAGGTGGATGATGGCTGTGGGGACATGTGAGTCAGGGATGACAGGGCTGTACACCCGTGTCTGCTGTACACTCGTGTCTGCTGTACACCCGTGTCTGCTGTCACTGTCCAAACAGCAGGGAGCGCTTATTAACTCCTTGCTGCCAGTGACACTGCTGCCACCTGCTCCCGACTTTGCAGGTGCAGTCCCAGTTTTTTAAATAGCTGTCCTCGGATGTGTTCCCGGAAATGTCCCTGATTGCTGTGTGAACTGGACGTACTCCTTGTTATTTGTCCCAATGAAGTCAAGTTCACTGACACAAATGAGCACAGCTTGTAAGGCTGAGGAAATAGAGATTATTATTTTATTATTATTATCCCTACGTGTATATAAAGTGACAACATCTTCCTTAGTGCTGTACAGAGTGATTGGTACATACAGGGTATTGGCACAAGCTTTATAAATGGTGTGCGCCATAGCTGATTGTCATGTCATGGTAACAGAAGAGTGACCCCCACCCAATGGCTGCACAGGTGGCAGGAGAGCCGTAACTTAAGCTGGGTACACACTACACTGTTTTCATCCAATAATCGGCTAAATCAGCCGACATACGACCGCTCGTTCAAAAGTCGGGTCAGTGTGTGTAGTGACACAATGGTCGAAAGTCTGCCCAAATGGACGATTATCGCCTCATTTGGTTGGTCGTACCATTTAATATTTTCGTTCCAATCTCGTTTCCGCTGTGTAGTGTGTATAAACTTCCGACCGATCCACAACAGTCAGTACAAAATTACAGTCATTGCTCACGACAACATGGCTGTAAAAAGTCGCTGAAGGGACGTCCGCTCTTCCCTTTATCGTCCCAAACAAGGCTAGTGTGTATGCAGTCCATGGACCGAGCGATCGGACCATCGATTGCATGTAAAATCGCTCGGCATAAAAAGTTGGTCGAAATTTCTGTAGTGTGTACCCAGCTTTAGAATTATAATGCTTTTTCTTTCACTACAAATTATATAATAAACTTTACTGAAGAGAGTAATACAAATAAATACATTAAACATTAAACTGCAAATATGAATTTCTATATCAATAATATGTATTCTTTGTAATAAGATTTTACATTTTTGGCAAATTAGTTTGGTTGTTCACCCTCTTCATTCTCACTGTGCCCCTTCATCATTACACTGCACCTTTATCACACTGTACCCTCTCCTCACCCCACTGTTGATGCCTACTCATCCACACTGCTGCCTCCCTCCTTCATCAACATTGCTATCCCCCCCCTTTCCCCACATACTGTCCCCCTCTTTTTCAACATTAGTGTCCACCTTCTTTTCCCACATTACTGTCCCCCTTCTTTTTCCACATTAGTGTCCCCCTCCTTTATCCCCACACACTGTCCCACTGCTTTTACCACATTATTGTCCCCCTTCATTATTTACTTAACTGACCTTCTTTCTTTCCTTCTCTTCTTCTGTCTTCTCTTCTCGCTGTCTCTCTGTGCTGTTCCTCTCTGC
Organism: Mixophyes fleayi; assembly: GCF_038048845.1. Taxonomy (NCBI): domain Eukaryota; kingdom Metazoa; phylum Chordata; class Amphibia; order Anura; family Limnodynastidae; genus Mixophyes; species Mixophyes fleayi. The sequence goes on from NC_134413.1 coordinate 17,311,809, forward strand.
GCCGCTCTTCACTGGCAGTGTATGGACGTGATAACGTCATGCCCGACACTGTCAGTGAGAAGGGAGCAGAAGGAAGAGGGAGGAGGACGGAGGCGGGTTTTTTTTCTAAACTTATTTTTTTAATGCGTCGGTGGTCAAGCGGGATGGCAGGCGGGGGAGCGCCCCTCAGTCTTGGCGCCACCCCACCCCCCGCCTTGCTTACCACGTTCCGCTCTAGCCCAGATTCTATGGGACTGTTTTCCATCCTGACAGGACTTTTGCAGGACTGTTAAGAGGAGCATCCAAGTGGGTGCCATGCACACCTACCACTGGTGCGTGTGGAAAATTTTAGCACGGGGGGGGGGCAAAGCTCAGCAGCCTATTCTGAACATTTTAAAGGAAAACAATTCAGGTAGTTCACTCTCCCAGCCTAAGGTAGCCCACTATGGGACTGACCCAGAGGCAGATGCCCCCCCCAGCCCACTCATTTCTGCCCATTTTCTCTCTATAAGACCCATATATTAAAAATCTATATTTATTACAATAACTACCATAAAAACCTGCATGTCCTAAAATAGAACATTATTGATTTTGTTTGACAACACTAAGAAATAAAAAGGTTTCTGGTAAAACTGACGCACTTAAAAAATGGGAATGTTCGTGAAGGGGTGAATCCCTTCCAGTTAATAGGTGAAATAATAAGTGTATTTGGCACACTAGCTTCATCGGCTGATTTTTAAATTATAAAGGCTTGATTTTAAAATGCTGCCGTATTGTGTTATGATCCTGTCGGGTGATCATTTAACTTTGGGAGGGCATAATAGTTTAGATCCATGAGGCGTACACTTTTTATAAGGTTCACATATGTAACTGCTCATCAACAGTGTCCATGGTCACTGGCAAACTTTGACAACTATACTGTAGCATTAGTAAGCTCATCTGTGCATATGTTTGAGTAGTTAGGTAACTGAGTTAAATTTTATGCTTTATATGTTTGTAATGTGAAAAAATGAGCACACTGACAGCCATCCATTGAACTTCGATAGCACTATATTTACTTAGCGACCAACCGTTTAACCCCTTGACCCCTGTGCGTAATCATTTATGTATATATTTGGGCACCACGGTAGGGACCACTCCCGCTCCTCCCCCCACCAAGTATTTCTATTTCGTTTTCTTTTGGATATGTTTTTTAACTTTTTTGTTACAGAAATTTTTGGACTCTCCCTATTTTTTTTATAAGGGTTGTACTATGCTCTTGGGTCCTACTAAATAAACCAATTAAATTGGAGGCAATATTTTTTCTTAGATGTTGTCCATCGTAATTTGTTTTGAGAAAAAGGTCAGGTCCTCTTTTGCATACCTGCCTATTAAAAATTATATAGTATATATTTGTAATGTGATCAATTGTTAATCTCTTGGGCTAGGAACACACTGGAGTGTTTTCATCCAAAAATTGGGTATATCAGCCGACATACAACCGTTCGGTCGGAAGTCGGGTTAGTGTGTATAGTGACACGATGGTCGAAAGTCGTTCCAAAGTGTCAATTATCGTCTCATTTGGTTGGTCGTACTGTTTAATATTTTCTGACCAATCACCGACCGATCATGCAGTGTGTATGCACTCATGTTCACGATCTCCATAGAGTTTACAGAGTCGGGCTCTTTTCAGCCGATGCTAGCAATGAATGTCCCGGTGAATAAATGTAGAGAGTGCTGTAGAAGGAATAATTAATTTGTTCGTTCTGAGACAGAATGTTTCTTTTCAGAGTCACAAAAGCTAAAGAAATTCGTTAGGACATGTGGATAGCTATAACAAGGCCGGTTTATTCAGTGTGACAATGTTACAATAATGAATGAATGAATGAATGAATGAATATTGTGCTGTCATTCTCTGAAGACTAGAGGACCAGATAAAGAGCACAGGTCTGAAGGTGAATTGTGTCAGTGTGTATGTATGAATCATCAGACTGATCGGACCTTCAGTCGTAGGTACAATCGTTTGAGATAACATGTCAGACGGAAAATTCTCCAGTGTGTATCTAGCCCTGGTGTATAACTGTTATTAACAAAATCAGTACTAGCAAACAAAGAGCACTGTTAATTGAGGAGTAGGTAATAGAAAATGCTATAGCCTGCAACAGTGTTCAGTGTCATAGACATGTGAGTACAAATTACACAACTGATAACATCACTAACTTTGGTTTTAGCAGTTTACTGTGGGTGTAAATTTCTCCAGGGGAAATGTTATTCTCTCTTGAATCCTATCCCCTTAATAGCATTACCACATATGAAAAAAGGAGGTTGGCATGGCTTGGTGACGCTGTTCGTATGATAATTCTAATTGAGTCATTACACCTGTGCCCACTTAGTGTTCACAGTGACCCATGTCAATGGCTCCTGTAATAAAAACAGTCCCCATACTCACTAAGCTGTAGCTAATTAAGTAGGTAAAGAAATAAAGTAAGAAAAAAAAATTAAATCTGCTTACTCCTCGCCCTAAATCCTCAAATAGAGCTAGATAGCCTGGTCTGGTATCCACTTTAACAGGGTGATTATAAGCCCCCCAGTGGTTACAAACCCCTCTGCTAAAAAGTCCTGGGGTCTTTTCTCAAACCTCCTTAGGCTGTGGGGACCAAGGTAAGAAACAATACTGGGCCCCCCGGGAGTGACAAATTTGCCACCATAGTGGTCACATTATGTATTAATAAATAATTGAAATAAAACACAATTCACAAGTCAACTGTTATGTGCTTCACTTAGACTGACGGCTACAGTTCCACTTGTGGACAACAGGGGGCGGCATAGCAGTCTTCTCCCATTTGTTTATTGAAACATGTTGGATTGTACAGCAGTGTTAATTAAACTCAGTGTGTTTGGCATTTATAAATTTGTGCAATATCTATGTCTATACTAATCATTTTTATATACTACAGCTGCCTTTGTTTATATGATCATAAACATAAAATACAACCCTGATGGTTTGCTCAGATGCGTGAGTATGCTACAGGTGAGTCGTTAAAATATTCTTCTTGTCTTTAAATTTATACCCTACAATTGTATTATTATTTTACATGAATGTTTCTTATGTTAAATATATAGTAATGTCTAAAACATTTATACCTATGAGATGTTAGCTAGATCTCTGCATTGACATTAAACTGCAGAGATTTTTTATCATTAGGAGAGCAAAATAATTTTCACACTGTCACTTAGATGCCTAATGGATTATAGAACAGGATATATCTCCAGTCCTCAAGTGCTCCCAAAAGGTCATGTTTGCAGCATTGTCTTACTGACGCACAAGTTAATTCATCTGTATGGCTGGTTGAGTGTTTATTTATATATTCCCAAGGAGGACAATTCTGAACATTCTGCCTTTTTGTAGGTCCTTCATTTGGTAAACCCTATGTTAGAGTACCACCAGGATTTGGAAACGTAGCATTCAAAGTTAGCAGAGACTTGATGGATACCATATAATCACGTTTAAAGGTCAAACATTCCAAAACAGAAAAAAAATTAAGATTAGCCCAACCATTAATAATGATTTTATTAATTGTAACGGTTTAAAAAAGATTGTTAATGTTAGCTTAACTGACCTTACTGTCAAGTCTCACTTAGTTTGGTCTCTAACACAGACAATTATTTGAGGAACAAACTAACTTCTAAGTAATTTTTTTTACTATACTGTATGTAGTAAATGTGAAAATTTGGTATAAAGTTAGACGTGAAACAAATAAAAAAGAACATTTCTGTGTATTATACTACACAAAAGTTCAACTAGAGATGGATTTACTATTATTTGAGACAAACGGTGCAATCGAGCACCTCATCTCATCATCCTGTGGGGAATATATAAATCACAGTATTGTTCTGGTTAGAAGGGTACCGTATATCATGCTCGTCATTCTGTGCTACATGAGCTGAAGTAAGTCTGTTATCTTTAATATTTGTGCTCCACCTGTACATACAGTTGCTATAACCCCAATATTGAACATTTCAGCGATAAACCATGCATTGTTTAGTGTTATCCTGAAAGTTCTCTGCAGCTCTTTTAAAGAGTAGAGCATTGCTTTCCCACCCCACTACTGACAGCTGAAACCCCTCCCACAGCTTTAGGATAGTGTCCTGATTGGATCTAAGGCAGGTCAGAGGGGAGACTGTCATTTGAGTTGCTGTGACATCACTGGTCCTGTCTTCTGTATATGAACCTTCCAGTGCACACACCACATTTTCACCATGAAATGTTACAATATGAGCACTCACCAAGCCTTAGCTGGCTAATTACCTTGGGGTACACGCTGTGTAGGTCTTATGACTCTCAAGTATAGAAATCTATAAGACCTACATATGAAATGTGGTCTTGGTGTCAAGCAAACATATAATACAGAGAAATTAATTTTGGACATATAGAGGAGTGTAGTATCTGTGCTGTCCCTGATAGATGAATGTGTAAAAAGGTTTTTCTGCTACAGATATGGAAAAGGGAAATACTCGACCCCAATATGAGACAAAGTTGTGTATCCCCTGGGGGCAAAATCATAAGCAGTCACTGTACACTGTGCCAACAGGCACACTCACCGTTGTGTTGCAGAGGCTGCAGCTCTTGTCAGTATAATGCAGGGTATAGGTCCGATAGTCTCTCGTCCATTTCCCCTCCTGCTGATAGGAGGTCCTGCTATGACCTGATTGTGCCATAATTAGGAACTACAAGTCCCACAGGCCTGACAAGGTGTTATAATTATACTGAATCCTAATACTATAGCACAGTTCCGTGGTAAATCCTCTAGATCCAAAACTGGGTGTTGCTGTGTTTCACACATGTGTTTAAATGGACATAGGAAAAATCCTTTGCTGTCAGTGGCAAATTAGCTACTTGAGGTTCAGTCTTGGAATAAACCTTCTACATGCTCTTCTATAGACTTCTCTGTGATTTTGCAGATATCATAGACGGAGCAGATAATATTAGGAAACTCTTTTCTTCTCCATAGCTGAACTCTTCTGCTCTCTCTGACACTTTTCAACTCTAACCAGAGACTTCCTCAAAGATATATATAGGGGAGACTGAGGTAACTTTCCTCTACTCCCTCTGAGGTTATATACCATCCACTGGCTTTGGTAACTCTTTCCATCTTAGTTTGGTGAAGGAGTAGGTAGTAGATATTTGTATTAGTCATATGATTAATGATTGCAGAGTCTATGCACCATGCATTCTTTGATGACGCTGGTATTAAAGGCAGCATCAATACCTGAAGTCTGGTCATCCTCTTTTATAGCATTTTTGGATTACTATTCATTATTTTGTTTCTTCAGCTGATTCAGTTTAGCTTCCAAACTCAACATTTGACCTTTAAGTGACCAGGTTTCGTGCATACAAATATTCACCTGTTTTAAGTTGTGGACCCTACTCTTGGGTCTTTAATGCTGATTCTGCTCTGGGCACATTGGCATTACTATGTGCTCTCTATTTTGCATTTGTGTTATTGCATCTACAAATTGTCTTTGACCTATTATAACGTAAAAATTGTCATCTGCTTGCACCTCGGTCACAAGAGTTTCATACCTGTCATTGAATAGCAATGTCACTTCATGGAAGACTTTTATTTATATTTTCCTAAAACACAGAGGCGCGATCCCTTTTCTAAGGTACTCCTTATGTAGTCCTGCTCTGCTGGCCATTAATCAGCTTAGTTTGTTACAGTTTTCTGATTAAAATACAATTTATTGCTGTTATAGGCTCTTACATGCACTTTCTGTAGCTCATCCTACATTTCGTTTGCAGTTTCACATTTGCCTGTGTGCACAAATATTCACGTTAAACGTCCACGACTGGCTGCTTCTGACACTGCAGCAACAGCATAGGCAAACCAAGGGGGGTTCCCAGTGCCTGGAACCCCCCCCCCCCCCCAAGACTGGGGCACTGTATAATTGAAGTTGCTGGACCCTGTCCCCGCTTCACGCGGCTCTGCTTGAAAAGGGAGAGCTGCGTGCATCTAACAGTAGTGCATGTAGCATTGCCCATGTATATAATGGGGATGGGAAGAGTTGGAGAGCAGCCAAGCACTGTCTAAAATTATAGCCACGCCCCCATGCATGCTGGTCACGCCCACTGCTGGCGTGGTGTGGAAACCCCCCTCTACAAATCCTGCGTTTGCCCCTGAACAGGTTATTAAGCTTACAAAAAGGACAACACACAGTACAGTAGTTGTCACATAAGAATAAACATTATTCTAACAGTTACCTTAAGAGAGAGGCAGCAGACTAACTTAAATGCAATTTAGGAACATTGCTAATGAAGATTATCAAAGAACCAAAGTATATTCCTGTCAGGTGATTCATGTCAGGTGAGTGCATGCAGGGCCCAGAGCTGATCAAGTTACCTATAAAAAGTCCAAAAAGAGCCCAAAATGTTGGGATTTAGGATTCATGAATAGCTCAATATGTCATAGACAGTTAATTCCCTCAGTGGGTGATTTGTGCTCTGGAAGAAGGGAAACAAGTAGGCTGATGTAAATGCCAAATCATGCAAAGCATAAAGGCAATATCTCATACTTGCCAACTCTCCCTGAATGTCTGGGAGACTCCCGCAGTTCGCGGGAGTCTCCCGGACTCCCAGGAGAGTGTGGCAATCTCCCTGATCTGCCCACTTCCTAGTGAATCGCGACATTTGGCCCCGCCCCCAAAATGCTGCACATTTTGGAGCCCGCCCCCTGCACACCCACCTCCCCCCGGCAGCTTCCGGAAGCCAAATCTTAAATGTTGGCAAGTATGCAATATCTTGAGACAAAGCAGATCTGTCTTAACTACATTATAGGCCCCAGGGCAAAGCAGTGCACTAGGGCCCTACCTACACAACTATTCACAGGAATAAAATTGGAAATTATCGATAAAATTAAGCTTATCTTTATTGGTACCTCCATCAAAATCAGTGTGTAAACATTAAAAAACATGCTGTACAGCCGAGATTAATCCACACAAACGTTTGGACAATATAACATGAGCCTTGGAGTTGAAAAACAAGAAATTCAACATAAAAATGGCGCCCAGCTGGTAAATCATACAGGCAGGGAGGGCACAGTACGAGATTATTATGAATTATTTATTATTAATCAAGTGTGCAACACAAACGTTTGCGAAATTTCTTTGCAGAGAATTGCTTCAAAAATTGCTTTCAAAAAATGATGTGTGTTGATTTGGTCTTGCTTATGTACAATTAGTACGTGCACGTTGTTTTCGTCAAGGTCAAGATATGTTTTTCGCAACAGCAAGATCGCGTGTACAGATAACAGCTGGTACTGAGGTGATTAGTCCACCTAAACGTTTTAATAAAGAGGGTTTGAAGATTCTGAATAATTCTTCTGGAATGATATACTGAAAAGTTAGCAAGCCTATGGGGCCACTATGCTCGTGGGGCCCCCAAGCAAATGTCCAGCTTGCCCATGCATTAAGACAGCTCTGGTAAAAAGGGGAGGTAAACAAAATAACACTGAAGATCAAAAACAGGAAAATAGCAGATATAATAGCCAACTAAAGTAGGTTAAAAAGTCAGCACTAGTGATAAATAAAGTCCAAATTTGGTTTCATTTGGAGATCCACGAAGCAGCAACCCCTCTTGAGTAAATGACTCAGGGACCATTGTCACATGGACAGAATATATAAAGCGATTAAAGGAGTTGTAGCAGATAAAACATATCCCTAAAGCTGTTACACATGTAGAGAAACGTGACCTCTGGTTATAGAAAGCAGATTATGTACCTTAAAAAGTGAAAAAGGCATTACCTAAAAGGTCTACGGCAATCATTAGTCTATAAAGTTGTGTGGGAAACTGTTAATAAACCTTGTGACAGAGTCACTAGTTTGAATGGCAGGTATTCATATCCCAGGCTGTCTGACTCGCATGCAAAAGGCCCAGTCCAGGTCTTCTGGTGTGCAGCCTAACAGCAGGCTAATTAGGATCTGCACCTGACACGTGCCTGTTAAAGGGTTACAGCTCTGCTTCAATGAGACTCTCAAACCTGGGGAGGAGGCCAGATGGCTCCTGAGAGACTCTGCTGTAGTGAGCAATGATATGTTTGGTGTGTGTCTGGACATAAGGTCCAACACTTGAGAGGGGGTGTTGCTAAAATGTATTAGTAGCCAGATGGCTAGGATTTCATTTATGTTTTTCTTTTGTTTGCAAGCCGGTGAATAACGTTAACTGCGGCTTTTAACCTGAAACACTGGATTTATGTGATTTTTCTGACTGAAGTGCAACTGTCCACACAAGAGGACAGCATCCCCAATACTATTTTGTCACAACCTGGATACTGCATGTTGCATAAAAGTAGATTATTTATTCCTAGGGGAGAAGGCAGCTTTTAAATGGTATGAAAGTCAAACTCAGATTAATGTCATGTCATGTGCAAAGGGAGCGATCAGCAATTCGCAGCAGTAAACTAGCAGGAGGAAATAGCATCTCACTGTGTTCTGTATACAGTACACTAGTAAATCTATCATTTGCGAGCACGTGTTTGCCGTAACACCTGAAAAGTGCTCTCCATTGCTTGTCAGTCAAACTGCTATTGTCACAGAGGTGACTTTAGTACCTGCAAGTATTGGCACAGCTACATAAGGAGGCGTGGAGTCTAACATGCCGCCGGTATTCACCAGGGACCCCCGCAAGGAAGTTTAGACTTCGCAGCAAGCGACGTGCAGGTCGCGGCCCTCCCAGATAGCTACTAGCGAGGTAAGGGGCAAATCCGTAGTCGTACAGGCAGAGTCAGAACCAAGCGGGCAGATAAGGTACAGAATCAGGAGGCAGAGAATAGTCAGCAGGCCAAGGTCAAATCGAAGTAACAAGACAGGACACAGGGAGAATCCAAAGGCGAGGTCAGGAAGCCGGGTCAGTAACAGGAATCAACAGGTAGGATATAATGAAGATATCACAGGAACGCTGGAGGCTAGAAAACTAGTTGCTCTGGCATCCTAGTGGTGTCAGAGCAGGATATATATAGGAAGTCCTTAACCCTCATTGGTGGGCAGAGATTCGGCGGTCTGACCGCCGACAGGAAGCTTAGCAGCGCGTCCCGTTGTTATGGCGACGGGCGCGCATGCGCACCGCGCGGCAGGAAGACGCGTCTCCGTTGCCTAGCAACGGGACGCTCAGGGAGAGACAGACGTCCGTCCCGGCTTAGCGTGGAGGCGCAGGGACGGCATCTGACAGCTATGAAATAAGAAAGGGGGTACTTCAAGATATAGCACTACAGTGAATATAGTTATCTCTGGATCTATTTCTTAACTCCATGGTGCCATCCAACTAGGGTAGGACAGGGTAGAACTTTAACACAAGTGACCAAATAAGCAGGTGGCTCAGAGGGGTCAACAGACAATTTCATCTCCTGTCAAATTCCAACCTCTCCGGGCTGGCACCCATCGACCAGCATCAGTCTCCTGTCGGTATTGTAGCATATCAAAGCAGGATCCCTGGACGGAGAAAAGGAAAGAGTGATTGCAGTGAGCTTCTGTTGTTGTATGTACTATTGGTCCCCCCCCCCCCCCCCTGCAACCAAATTGGTGCCTTTATAGCTTTTTGTTGTCCACCCAAATAATCAAACGGTTGGCAAAATCTCCACACCTTCCCGTATCATTGTAGAAAGGTACATGGAAAACATCAGCGGTATGAGATGCTAATTTTTGTTATTTTATTAAAGAAACTTCCTTAAACTGGTAAAATTTGGATTTGTCATTGGAGAAATGTGAGTATAGATTTTACTCTTAGGGGCGAATTTAATTCCCCCCGAATTTGCGCGGCGTTAAGACTATTACCGTTATTACGGTAGTTTTAACCCGGATTCCTGCTTGCAGCAAAAGCCAGCGTTGAAACTACCGTAATAATGGTAATAATTCGCAGGCCCCGTTACTTTTACCCGTAGTACTTTTACCCGTAGTCCAGCAAGGGTTTTGACCCGCTGGCACGACCGTTTTTAGCTAACCCCGCGTAAAAAATCATGCAATTCAATTGAAGAACAGGTAACACTACCCCCGTGCATTAATTATTGGTGCTTGCGAATTTTTAGGGGAGTAAAGGGGAGGGTATAACACGGTCATGTATAGAAAAAAAAAAAGGATTGGCATACATTTGCATACATTAGATTGCATTGCACAACCTTTCCATTGGGTTTTCTATGGGGGTTTTTTTTAATTAATTTTTTAAAATAAAATCAACTTTTTCATGTTATGCATTACTGATAAACATAGTTTCTTTTTTTTTTTTTTTTTTTTATTACATGATTTCAAATAGTTTTCTTAGGTTTTTTTTTATTTTTAGCACACCCCAAAGAGGTGCGAGATCATCATCCTCTTCATCATTTATTTATATAGCATCAACATATTCCGTAGCGCTTTACAATTGGGGACAAACATAGTTCAACTAATAAACAAACTGGGTAAAACAGACAAAGAGGTGAGAAGGTCCTGCTCGCAAGCTTACAATCTATGGGACAATGGCAGTTTGATACATGAGGCTAAGTCTACATTTTGCATTTCGGCCCAGCCAGACTGCAAAGGTAAAAGTGACTCCTAAGCTAAATGATCCTGTCACACAACAATGTTGGTTGTCTTGTGTGAAATTGTGTAACGGGTGGTAATAGATAAAACAGCATATTGACCCGTTTAATGCACCGCGTTAAAAAACAATTGAATGGTTTATAACGCGGCTGCCTCTCGCAACACCCTATACTTTCTACTGGAGCGTGAATCCACTTGTCTAGATCCTCAATGTAAGACTGTACAGAATTAAAAATTGCTTGCAGAGCCCATGCTCCTTTCTCAGATCACTCTCAGTAAACTATCTTCAGGCAACGTCCATGAGTTGCTTCCTGAAGTTCCAAATAGAATGTTGCCACCGTCTTTTTGTACATGGCCTTCATATCCTCTGTCTGATCGTGTGAGTGAGGTCTTGACTTCCTAGCTGAGCTCCTGCTGTTAAGACTGCTGAAGAATATCTCCTTTCATTGGTTTTTTTTTTAGGAGAGGAGTTGGAAGAGAGGGGGCTTGACTGAAGAGGAAGGGAGGTATATACGTCATCCAAATCTTGTCTGGGCATAGTGGGAGTGTTTATACAGGGGACAAAGGAAACGTACTTTGTGCAGATCTACACTTTTTTGGGGTGGGGGGCATACACCATAAGATGTCTGTTCCCAAAAGTAAAGGCAGACCCTCTCCAGGACAATAAAATGCAGCCCCCAGAACTTTGATAGTAAATAATTTGGAGCAGGGGATACCTGTAAGAGATCTGTACCTCCTGTTAAAGCATTAAAATGTACAAAAAATAACATAAAAAACAAATACCTAAAAGATAACTTAAAATAATAATAATAATAAAATAGAAATCTTTACACCCATGTGCATTTGCAGCATATTTTACATTAAGTACATATTTTTGGTACACCTACACTTAGTAGACATATGTATAGGGTTACACTAATTAGTGTAACTTTGGGAAGGATCATGGAAAAGTAGAATTAGTCTGTTTTGCTTGATCTGGTTGTCTGACAGCCCTGTTATAAAATAAAGGAGCACAATGTGTGTTGGAAGATAATGGAAGCACCACAATCAGAACATGTATAGAGTTATAAAAAAGACCTAATATTAAACAGACTATATTTTACATTAAAGTGGCCGTGGCCTCCACACAGTGCAGGCAGCCATTTTGTGGGCTGAGCCAATACTCATTGTCAGGGGAGGGGGGTAAGACTCGACTCAGCGGACTATTAGGAACATTTAAAGGAAAAAAATGTAGGTGACCCAGTCCAAGGTAGCCCACTATGGGAATGTTATGGGGGTACAGATGACCCCCTGCCCCCCTGACCCTGCTCATTAGAATGCAGCCTCTGTGATGTCATAAGTCCCTAGTGAATGGTTTAACCCACAAAATGGCTGCATCCATTGTGTATGGGTGATGGGTGGACCTGTCACCAGCACACAGGACTGTAATAATATTCATGATTATGTAAAGTATCTGTTCACTAGGAACCAGAACCTCATGAATAAATCAGGCACCCTGAATATTACATATCTCCCAACTTTGTCTCGGAAGTAAGCGAGACAAATTAGACGGTGATGCACGTGCACAAAGGGGCGTGTGTCCGGTGCTTTCAAAGTGCTAGGCCATCTCTAACCATCATCATCATCAACTCTTTATTTATATAGCGCCACTAATTCTGCAGCGCTGTACAGAGAACTCATTCACATCAGTCCCTGCCCCATTGGAGCTTACAGTCTAAATCCCCTAACATACACACACACATACAGACACACTAAGGTCAAATTAATAGCAGCTAATTAACCTACCAGTATGTTTTTGGAGTGTGAAAGGAAACCAGAGCACCCGGAGGAAACCCACGCAAACACTGGGAGAACATTCAAACTCCACACAGATAAGGTCATGGTTGAGAATCCAACTCATGACCCCAGTGCTGTGAGGCAGACGTGCTTATCACTACCCCCCTTACCTCCTCTAAAAACACCCACAAGCAACATCTGCCCTTCAGCAGAGGCATAGCTCCCAATGTTTTGCAAGTCAGGAAAATGTGCTGACTCGCTGGACTGTCCCCTCAAGTTTGGACTGTCCCACCTATATCAGGACAGTTGGAAGATATGGATATTAATCCTACCGTTAATATAAGTTACACTGGTCCAAAAGAACACTGTGCATACGTCTCAGGTCTACTTTAAATGAGTCTTGATAGCTCCCAGCATGGTGCAAACAGTTCAGCCTGTTATTGCAGCAGAACAGAAATATACATAGTACACAGAAGTAAGGAGTGACGTTCTCTTCCCACGAATAATTACAAAGCTCTTTCCAAATCACTGCTGTTGTGTGTTACACACGTACATGACTACACAATGCCCTTGTGACAATTTTTTACATGGGATGAGTCAGGAGCAGAGAATTTTGATTCATTTATATATAACTAACACAGCAAGGGATGTATTTGATAGGATCACTCATGACTTGTTCTTCGTTATAGAGTCTTTTTCTGTAATACAGTCATTCTCTTGTCATGATGATTGGAGCTGTCAGAAATATATTATTATTATTATTATTATTAATAATATAATTATTATTGATGTAAAGATGGACTGAGCATACTTTATAAGGTGTGATTGGAACATGTAATTAGCTCATGTATTGCATTAGTGGCAGAACTACCTCCATTGCATTGGGTGCAGTGACTATGGGGCCCCGGAAGGGAGGGGGCCCAGTAATGCCAGTCTATGGACTCCTGAGAGCCACACCCTGCTCTTTTGAGCATGTACGGGTACCGGCGTATACGCACTGAACACCCGTTTGGCGTTTCAATTCCAGATTAGATTTTGGCTTATTCTCCTATTCCTGGTACGACCTTGGCTTTCCCTGACAATTCCTCTGCATTCTGACTCCACTTGCCTACTTGTCTACATATTCTCACCAGTCACCTCGCTAAGACTGTCTACGAGGGCCGCGACCTGCATGTCCCACACAACCAAGCCCATACCCCCTTGCTGGGTCCCTGGTGAACACCGGGGGCATATTACACACTCAGCTCAGTTGAGTCAATCTTTTTTTTAACATCAAACATTTTTTATTACCGTAGTTTTTTTAACATAGAAAAACATAACAAAAGAAATAAAGATACAAAGATGAAAGTCATAGTTCTGCATGAAGTTACAATCCACATTAGATAGAAAAAATAAACCATTTTAACATCTGTAAATATTTAAGCTTCCGTAGAGTTATTTCTATAACAAGCAATTGATTCTATGCAATATCCATTTGGATGGGTGTACTAAGATGCATTGTGACATATAGTATAATATGCTGTCTGTGTCTCCAAACTTCTTATTATAAAGAACATATTACTATTAATATTACACATTGTCAGGAGGGTACATCTATAAGGGACATTGGTTAGTAGTATATCACACGTTTATACTGGTTTTAAATGGAGCACTGCACCGTAATCCAACTAACAACTTATACTGGATCATAGTCTGTCCCCAGTGAACTAATTGCATTCCTCGATTTCGCCCACCTTATAATATTTTGGCATGGTGCCTCTCAGCAGCAAACGCAGGATTTATAGAGGGGGGTTTCCACACCACGCCGCGTGACCAACATGGGCGTGACCAACATGCATGGGGGCGTTGCTATCATTTTAGACAGTGCTTGGCTGCTCTCCAACTCCTCTTATCCCCATAATATACATGGGCAATGCTGCGTGCACTACTGTTTTCAAGCAGAGCTGTGTGAAGCGGGAGCAGGGTCCAGCCACCTCAATTATACAGTGCCCCAGGCTTTGATGGGGGGTTTCCAGGCACTAGGAACCCCCCCTCTCGGTTTGCCTATGCCTCGGGACTGATAGGTGAAATGTTTGTCGCCCACTGCAGTATTTACCAAAGTCAGCCACAGTAGAGTCAATGTTGCTTAGTGCAGGGCCTCTGTCTATACGATTATACAATTATGCTACTTAATATATGATCATGACATACGACAGTAGATGGCAATAGTACTACTTAGGATCATTCTATTGTTTCATTTGTTCAAGGGCACAGCCCGTCTCAAAATACATTTTGCTCCAATCATATCTTGGGTATATTATTTTGCCTTAAAATGTGAGCTCCCAACAGGTCATAAACTGCTATCTGACACTTTCCAACAATGACAAGTTTACAGATGAGAAGAAGACAATATGAAATACGGACAGAATAAAATGTGTATATAAAAAATTATATAAATGCAATGGTTACCATGAATCACAAATCATCTCTGTCACAAGCACATTTTAAGGTACACGTTCACTTCCCAAACTATGGAAATACCCTTATAACATCAATCTGCACCTACATTTGTGGATTGCTACCAGTGGGCGTGACCAGCATGCTTCGGGGCGTGGCTATAATTTTAGACAGTGCTTGGCTGCTCTCTAACTCTTCCTATCCCCATCATATACACGGGCAATGCTGCGTGCACTACTGTTAGGGGCACACAGCTCTCCCTTTTCGAGCAGAGCCATGTGAAGCGGGACATACCTCCCAACTGTCCCTACAATCCTGACTGAGTGTGTCAGAACAGTTGGCAGACTGTCCTGCTCTCGCCTACCTGTTCTTGCTGCTTTCAATACTTGTTGGGGAGAGATGGCTGTGAACAGTGCAGACAGAAACGATCTGCACATAAGCTGCAAAGTGGCTGGTTCCGGAGTAGTGTCCAGCGACCTCAAACATACAGTACCAGACTGGGAGGGGGTTTCCAGGCACAAGGACCCCCCCCCCCCCTCGGGTTGCCTATGGCTACTACCACTTTACAATCTTCTATTTAACTTTTACAGTTTTTATCATAAAATACTGCTCACTTATGTTTTAAATGAATCATGGGATCGAGAGCACTTATGGGTTGTCTTTATTATGTCCAGTAATGTTGGACATCATTTGGCAAAAGAGTAATAGTGATATATATTCAGACAGTAGACATCGAAGTTTCTGTTCTGAAAAGAAAATTTTAATTTGTACCAATTCCAGAATCAGTACTAACCATATTCAGTTTTGGAGTAAGCGCTTAATTAACCTTAATGATTCATGATCCAAATCAGCATTTCAAGGGCTTATATTGTTCTGTCGATAATTTTATTTATGAAAGAAGCTAATATTGATTTGGGAACCATATGGTATGATTAAAACACCTTCTTCCCTCAATGTTGCTGTCAACGCCAACACAATTATTGAACACATTTTGGGGGGAAACACTGAACTCTAAATGTATGACCTTGACCTGTAGGTAGTCTGCAATCCTGGGAAACCTCAGATGGTAAGTATCATACATTGGTAAGCATCATTTAAGTCTATTGCCAACATGTTTTTGCCAGAATTGAGGTTTCCCGTAACAACATATAATTAAGTCTGTGTGTAATTATTTTTTTTACCATGAATGAATTTACAAAGTTTAGCTCTAAGACCATCCTGAAATGCCTTCCAGCTTTTGGACCTAGGAACACAATAGATTATGTCATTAGTTTTCTTGAAGAATTTTATCTAATTCATCTTCATGAAGAAAACTCTACTTTCAGATTCTTTACAGATTTTCTCTTATGTTCATCCCTTCTCCTTAACTCTACTAAACTAGTAATTTATGTGTAATGAAATGTCTTGCGATGTTGTTCTATTGAAGTTTTAAATCTCTGTTACCAGAAATTGTCTGTAAATATGGCCATAAGAGGCTGAGTATTGTGACTCAGGATTACTGACAGGAAATCTGCTGTTTTGACAACTTCATGATTATTGTTCAATCTGATAAACTTCTGGTAATTTTATAAGTCTGTTCACAGGCTGCAGTTCTATGGAATGTTTTTAAATAAAATTCATATTTTGATTGGCTTGACTGCTACTTGGCTCTATTCTTTGTGTGTGAAAACATGTGATCATTTTATAGTCAGAAAATGTAAATACATTTTTTATTATGTTTTATCCTTTATTTATGAAGCGCTAACATATTATGAAACTCTGTACATTGAGAGGATCATGATACAAATAAATAACATACAATGTCATGAAACACAAGGTTCTGGCCGGATGAGCTTACAATCTAGTTGTGGAGAATAATTGATAAGGAAGTAGAATAACAATCATAGTTGGTGATGGGGAAAGTGATGTGACTGCTGTAGGGCTGTTACGGCTAACGGTCTAATCATAAACCCGTATAACCAGATGGAGAGGTCTTCACCTTTAGCAGCCGTCTTTCCCGTATAGCTTGTTATGCTCACAGGTCTTATAGGTCGTAGCGCAGAATAGCGGGGTACAAGCATCTAGCGGGGTCTGGGTCCGAAGCAGGTAACGTGGTCGGGGTCAGACAAGATGTCAGGGCCTTATATACAGATACTGGCCAATGGGAGCAGGGAACAAGCAGCAATGTAATCAGCCACAGGGGCTGCTTAATAGATTGAACCCGATACAATTGCGCACGCGCACGGCTGCATCTAATGCCGTGACGTGGCGCTACCTACTACAGTGTCCCGACTGTTGCCTAGGCAATGGCCAGGACGAAACCCGTAAGTGCGGCCGGGCCGCAGGAGAGAGAGTTGCGGCGGCTGAGCACCGCCGCGACTCGTAACATGGGCAGAAGTATTGGCCGCCACCAATAATAAAGCATCTATTGATAACTGGCGTTTCCGTGCGGCTACCGGTGGCGTGGTGTGGTTGGAATGAGGAGAGACAGAGGAAGGTGGACACATGACAGATGAACCAGTCACTGTAGATGTCAAGACAGTCAGCTGCTGGCCACCATGATTGTCCTCCACCATTTATCTCCACTGAGCCTCCTTCCTCTTCTGGTTCTGGAAAAAGACTTTCACCCTTGTGTTGCACGGGCACTGCTGCGGTCATCCACCTGCTTGGAGTTGCTATGTGCCCGGTATTGGCATTGTTGTGGCTGCTGGGCACAGAACCAGAACACTTGCTCCCAATATTTGCATGATTTTTGTCGGAACATGTTTTCACCAAGGAGACGTGTAGGTCACCCAAGGAGGACCAGAGATGTCAGTGGCACTGTTGAACACTCTGGGACCAGCAGCTTAAGTGAGGGCGATATTCAACTAGATCTTCAAAACAACCATGTCCTTGGTGCTCTGATGCTCCATATTCCATATTATTTCATGCTCAGTTCTTATTTTCATATGCATGTTTTTATATTATACTTGACAATAGTCACAGTAATCTATACTATAATATGTATATCATGATTATATATATATAATGTAAGAATAACATTGTTTGGTCCTTTAAGCTTTCACCCTTGAACATGTACACTTTGTATGTAATGTATAAGTGTTAGTTTGTATCAAATTAACTATGGACATGACAACAATTCTAAAAGTGTACTAATGCACTAAGCTATGTAGAGGGTAGCAATTGTGTGCACTACACATGGTGTCCACCAACTAATTAGATTAGGAAAAGTATACTTCTCCAATTGTAGAGTTGGAGAGCTGTATATGGCAAACGATTAAGACTGTGTTAATTGCATATAAAAAGCTTGCTTGCTTGTATGTATGTATTCTGCTAGACACAATGGGTCAGAAGGCCCGTAAATATTATAATTAATGACTGGTAATGGGCGGGGGAGGCGTTGTGACTGGGATTACTACATGTCTCTTGATTGGTCTCTTGTGAGTGTTCTATCTGCTGCATTCATTAATCAGATATTTGTTTATTTATCTGATTTTTTTTTATTAATACAAAATTTCATTTGTAATTGTCATTGTTTTATTATGTTATATTGACAATGATTGACCAGACATCATTTGACTCTCAAATCCATTTAGATAATTTCAACGGTCACAAATTACATATTTGTATGAATCAATTTATGGCAAAATCATGTTGCATTGCAGGGGGGGACAATAATACATTTAGAGCTGGTAGGGGTTGTCTTCTAATTTAACTCTAAATTGTAGTGTGATCATACAGTTGTCCAGTATTTTTGTGCTACGTGTAAATACTAATAAGCAGTACCCTTGGCATCATAACATGGTTTGTCCTGGTGTAAATTTGATTATTTAATTGCATTAAGCTCTGCTTAAGAATGGCCGCATGGTATACTTAAGGCCCGGACAATCTGTGGCTCTCCAGGTGTTGTCAAACTACAAGCCCCAGCATGCCTTGTCAGTAATTAGCCAGCTGATAGCTGCCAGGGCATGCTGGGACTTGTAGTTTCACAAGACCTGGAGAGCCACAGGTTAGCCAGGGCTGATATATTTGGACTATATGGGTTGAAGCCTCCGTTATTGGCTGTCCTTTACCACAAGATACAAAGGGGGACATTTATGAAAGCTTGTGCACTTGTAGTGTTTAAAAAAAAAAAAAAAAAAAAAAGGTACTTAAATAAGAGCAATCAGATTCTGTCACTGTTCTAGTACAGTTTAGAAAATCAAAATAATGGTCTAAATCTGTTGCTATGGGTTACAGCACTGTCCACATTTCTCCTACAGTAATATACATACATCCCAAAATGTTAAAAATGCAAAATTGCGACACAATATGCCGAACCACACCCACACTCTCACAAGGCCACACCCCTTTATGAGTCTAAGAATAGGGACAGTCCCTCCAAAATAAGGAATGCTGGATTGTCTAATTATGTACTAGCTACAATCTAAATAATTAGCTACAAATCACATGCATGTACGTTGCTATACATTCTCCATTAGCACTTAATATAGAGATGATGAAAGAAAAATTGTCCACAGTTACGTTACAGCTGACACATACTGATTTCAAAAGAATATACGTTAATTTGCTTCAACAGAAAATTAGACAAAAATAGACTTTGAACAATGGCACCCACCTCAAATGGGTTAGTTAAATATAGTATATGGGTCATGTGCAGAGTGGAAAATGTACTCTTCTGTAGAACTGTGTGTTCTGTACATGTTTTCTGGCCTGTCTGGAAGATGACATTCATACAACACATTACGAGTGATCAAATGTCACATTGTATCATTTTCTTATTAGCTGGTATATTTGTGCTCAGTAACCCTGTTTACTTACCATGGGCCTGATTCATTAAGGATCTTAACTGAAGAAACTTCTTATTTCAGTCTCCAGGACAAAACCATGTTACAATGCAAGGGGTGCAAATTAGTATTCTGTTTTGCACATAAGTTAAATACTGACTGTTTTTTCATGTAGCACACAAATATCAACTTTAAATTTCAGTGTACAAATAAGCTATCAAGTATTTGTGTGCTATATGAAAAAACAGTCAGTATTTAACTTATATGCAAAACAGAATGGTAATTTGCACCCCTTGCATTGTAACATGGTTTTGTCCAGGAGACTTAAATAAGAAGTTTCTTCAGTTACGATCCTTAATGAATCAGGTCCCATGTGTTTAAATAAAGTTGTGTGTTCAAGAAATTAATGACTTACAATATATTCCAAACCGGGATAAACATAAAAGAATTAGAAGAATTCTGAATGAGATCCTATGGGGGATAGACAATAGGAATGAGTGCCCTTGGACTTCAATTTTGGTTGATTGTAATAATCATCATCGTCTATTTATATAGCTCCACTAATTCCGCAGCGCTGTACAGAGAATTCATTCACATCAGTCCCTGCCCCATTGGAGCTTACAGTCTAAATACACTAACATACACAGGGAGAGACTAAGGGCAATTTTAATAGCAGCCAATTAACCTACCAGTATGTTTTTGGAGTGTGGGAGGAAACCGGAGCACCCGGAGAAAACCCACGCAAACACGAGGAGAACATACAAACTCCACACAGATAAAGCCATGGTCGGGAATTGAACTCATGACCTCAGTGCTGTGAGGCAGAAGTGCTAACTACTAAGCCACGGCATTGTGGTAAAGGAGACATCTTTAGCTAACTTGGTGACAATGGACGACAGTAATTAGTAACATAATATAATGTACAGTAGCCCATAGCAACCAGACATTGATTTTCATTGTCTAATATACAACAGACTCATTAAAGCTAATTGCTGATTGGTTGTTGTGGGTTACTGGGCATTTGCACTGTGTTAGTAAACCACTCCCATTGTGTGTTATTAGCCTGGATAAAGATATGTGTGTCGTACAAAGGTAACAGTGACTGAACTACAAACATTTATTCTCTAGAGGAATACGAAGACCAGTATTAATAATGTAATAGTATAATGGACCTGGCATAATGAATTTACATTTTTTTTCATTTAATAGTACATAACACTGTACCTTTAAATGAAGATAGTAGTCTGTTACTTAAATGTTTATTATCTTGTTTTCATATTTTATCTGTCTTTTCCTCTTACATAGCGCCTATATTGTTTTTTCAGCAAAGATGTTAAAAGAGGCATTTGCCCATGGCCACACCATAAGTGTATTCTTACTATAAGACTTCCAATTAATTCGGCCCTGATTGGAAGGCTTATAAAACAGTTTATATATCAGTCCTCTATGTCCCAGAAGGCAACCTTGTGTTTTCATAAGGACAAGTTACACTACCAAGGTGATCCTAAGACACAACATAATATGTACAAATATCTGGAACAAATAAAAAATGGTTTTGTGCCGATTTTGAGAAACAATCTATTTTGGGGATATGGATGCATGTTCCGTAGAGAAGTATAGAAACCCATTTTGTTATATTTGTCATGGGCTCACAGCCGTCTTTAAATGACCTTGAAATCCTGTAGAATGTCATTGTCGTTCTATGCAAATGAGAGACGTACTAGACAGAGCTGGCAGACACTGTCATAGCTTAGATATGGCAGCTGCTACTGTAGCTTTGGGGGTGCCCTGTGTTAGTTTCTATACACAATCCACCAAAAATATTCTCATTTGCTTTGTGTTAAAACTGTATTACAAATTTGTATTGTTAATAACTGTAGAAAAATCATATACTACCCATGTCTTGCAGGCAGTATCTGCTCCAGCAGATGGCAGGACCCTGATTTTGGTCATCATGATGTAAATATCTGAAGGGGATTTGTAAACGTCAGCAGTGACATGTGTGATATGGGCCATTCTCTCACGTTGTTGGGCTGTCTCTCCTCGTACGTCTATCCATTTCCCCTGCAGACCACTTTACTTATTCCACCAATCATCCTTCCCCTCTACTCATGTTTTCCCTGTAGACACATATGTACGTTTGCAAGCTTGAAGAAAACATTGGAATATATGAGGAAAGTAACTGTCCTTTGTATTTCTCGCCACAAAAAGAACAAACAGAACAGAAATGCTGACTGGTGTTGAAGCATGCTTGTACATAGTAGAGATGAGCGGGCTCGGATATCTGAAATCCGAGCCCACCCGAACGTTGTCGATCCGAGACAGATCCGGGCATTGCCGCCAATTGCAAAACTGAAACCGAGGCTCTGAGTCATAATCCCGCTGTCGGATCTCGCGATACTCGTATTCTATAAATTCCCGGTTAGGTTAGGTGCCAAGCCAAGCCCTTAAATCCGAACCAAACCCTTTCGTCAGGTGTTTTGCGAAACAAATCCGAGCCCAATACCTCAAGCAAATCGGAATCCAAAACACGAGACACCAAAAGTGGCCGGTGCACATCCCTAGTACATAGACACATGTAGGTGCTGGCCTAGTTTTACAAGCTATAAGGCATCGTTTTGAAATTAAAACAATATCGTACATGTTTAGCCGCATTTGTGGAAGCTTATTTACATGTTGCAGTTTGGCAGCAGATCAGGATATCTCAAAGATGACCTGTAATAAAGTCTGTACGTTCTAGTTGCTCCATTGACAGTTATTCATAGGAGCTGTATAGGGGAGTGCTGGTAAATTTTAGGCCAGGGACAAGACTCAATGCAGCAGCCTATGCAGGTGGCCCAGCCCAAGGTAGGGACAGACACCCGCCTGCACCTGGGGATGTATCCAAGTACTGTTAGGGGCCAGATAGGAGGTAAATATATTTATCTAAGACTAGAAACCCCTTTAGGCCATAGAAAAGCATGCACTGCAACTCTGCGATGTGTTCCTGCTCAAACAGGACTTTACCCAGATATCATGTGGCAGAGACACTAGGTACAAGGCAGCCACCGTGTTCCACAGAGAATAAATGGGAAATACAGCAAGCGATGGCCTGTGCTCCATCCAGCATTCACTGTGCATTATCCAGGGTCCTTGTAATCACCATAAAGACCTATGGCCCCTTTTTAGAGTTCTGTTTTACTTGCAACACAGCCGTTTGAAGGGCACCACAGAGTGAATGCATGTACTTTACTTTTTCACCAACACAAGCTTGATTTTTACTTTAACACAGCGGCTCCCAGTGAAACGTCTTCATTCAGTTACCACTGCATTCACTATGCGGTTATACTGACACCTACTGGCTGTGAATAATCCACACATCTTGCCCATAAAACAAGTTTGGAGTGCATTTAATTGAAATAAAAGGCATGATTGAGATCATGACACTTAAAAATGTGATGCATCAAGTTGGCTACACCCACTCACACACCAACGCACATGTCTGTATTTGTCTAGAACCAATAATTATTATCATTTATTTGTTAGGCGCCACAAGATTTCTGCAGCACCGTACAAACAGTAGACTATACAGGGCGAAACAGTACAGAATAAACAAAAAATACCAATACTTCAGAAACTCCAGGCATGCTAATACAGTAAAGACGGAGAAGAAGAACAGGTATGGAGACGAGCTTACATCCTAAGGGAGGGCAAACAAAAATCAGGCACAAATGGAGCCAGTTGAGGCATGGGGGAGAGAAGAGGGGGGCCAGGAGGAGAGAGGGAAGAACGAGTGGAGGAGATGAAGGGGTTAAGTGGATGGTTGGTAGGCTTTGAGGAAGAGGTGAGTTTTGAGTGCACATTTGAAGGAGCACAGAGTAGGAGAGAGACGGGTGAAACGAGGGAGGTTGTTCCAGTGAAGGGGGGGCTGCACGGCAAAAGTCTTAGATTCTGGAGTGGGAAGAGGTGATAAGAGTGGAGGAGAGGCGGCGATCATTCGCCGAGCGCAGGGAGCAGGCAGGAGTGTGAACGGAGAGGAGGTTAGAGATATAAGGAGCAATAGAGTGGGAGAGAGCCTTGTAAGTGGTGGTAAGGAGTTTGAAAAGGATTCTGTAGGGGAGGGGGAGCCAGTGTAAGGCAAGACAGAGGGGAGGCGGAGGAGGAGCGGCGTGAAAGGAAAATGAGTCTTGCGGCCGCATTGAGTATAGAGCGTAGGGGGAGAGATGGGAGTGGGGGAGGCCAGTAAGAAGGAGTTTGCAATAATTGAGGCGGGAGATGAGTGCGTGGATGATAGTTTTGATGGCATCCTGAGATAAAGGGATGGATGCGGGCGATGTTGCGTAGTTGGAAGCGACAGGCTTGGGCAAGGAAATGAATGTGGGGGGCAAAAGAGAGAGGAGTTGAGGGTGACACCCAGGCAGCAGAGTTGAGTGACAGAGATGGTGGTGTTGTTGACGATAATAGAGAGGTCATGGTGGGATGGGAGTATGGGCGGAGGAAAGACAATGAGTTCAGTTTTAGAGATATTGATTTTGAGAAAGCGTGAGGACATCCAGGAGGAGATGGCAGAGAGGCAGTCAGATACCAGAGAGAGGAGGTTGAAAGAAAGATCAGGAGAAGAGATGTAGAGTTGAATGTGGTCAGCATAAAGGTGATACTGAAGACCGAAGGAGGAGATGAGAGCACCAAGGGAGGAAGTATAGAGCGAAAAAAGTAGAGGGTCGAGAACAGAGCCCTGAGGGACTCCTACAGGGAGAGGGGAGGGGGTAGAGGAAGAACCAGACGTGGATACAGAGAAGGAGCAGTTAGCGAGGTATGAGGTGAACCAAGCGTGGACAGATCCAGAGAGGCCAAGAGAGAGTTTGCAGCAGGAGGAGTTGGTCCACGGTATTTGATGGCCGCGGAGAGGTCAAGGAGAATGAGGAGTGAGAAGTGACCCTTGGATTTTCTGATAGATCATTAGCAACCTTGGCAAGGGCAGTTTCGGTGGAGTGGAGGGGGCGGTAGACGGATTGGAGAGGGTCAAGGAGGGAGTTGTCAGAGAGGTGTCTGGTGAGGCGGCTGCAGAAAATCCGCTCAAGTAATTTGGAGGCATAGGGGAGAAGTGAGATAGGGCGATAGTTAGCAAGAGAGGTGGGGGTCGAGATTGGGTTTTTTGAGGATAGGAGAGATAAGAGCTTGTTTAAAAGAGGAGGGGACTACGCCAGAGGAGAGTGATCGGTTGAAAAGGTGTGCGAGGTAAGAGCAGGCAGTGGGAGAGAGCCCGAAGGAGGTGGGAGGGGATGGGATCGTGAGGACAGGTAGAGGGTGGAGAGGAAAGAATAAGGGAGCGAACCAATTAAATTATGCTAAATTATGTTTGGTAATATTTATTATTCTGGTTTAAAATCATGAGTAAGTATATGGGTTCTACTTGACTTAAGCCTTGTACTCACTACAGAAAATTTCTCCCGATGCTCTATCTTTAACGAATTTACCAACGACTGAAAGTCACGATCTGCATGCTGATTCATGTGTACACATTATACATGTTTTACAAGATTTACCTTCAGATCTGTGCTCTTCATCTGTCACAACCATCGGCCGAAAAGATTGTGACTCTGTACACTATGGACACTGCTGGTCTGCAGAATTTGCCCAACATCGTTCATAGATTCTTAGTTAGTTTGTGTACACACAAATGTGATATCAGACCGATCATCATTTATTTATATATCGCCAACATATTCCGTAGCACTTTACAATTGGGGACAAACATAGTAAACCAATAAACAAACTGGGTAAAACAGACAAAGAGGTGAGAAGGCCCTGCTCGCAAGCTTACAATCTATTGGACAATGGGAGTTTGACACGAGGTTAAGTCTACATTTGCAGTCGGCCCAGCCAGACTGCAAAGGTAAAAGTGACTTATAAGCTAAATGATCCTGTCACACAACAATGGTGATCAAGGGGTAGTTGTATAACAGGCAGTAATAGGGTAATGTGTGAGGTCAAGAGGGTGGTTGAGGAATATTATAAGCTTGTCTGAAGAGGGGAGTTTTAGAGAACGCTTGAAAGCTTGTAGACTAGAGGAGTTATTGTGCCAGGGAGAGAATTCCATAGAGTAGGTGCAACCGTTTATTGTGCGATTGGCACAATAATCAGGTGAGAAACCTGTAGTGTGGACCCAGCTCGACTCCCCTCCTGTTTGAAGGATTCAATTCTCTTGAGCACAAGTCAGGAGAGGGTGTCGCTGAACTGAATCCTTTAACACTTCCCCCCAGCCGCTGTCTGTGGTATAATCAGAGTGAGTGTCAGAGAGGTACACCAGTATAATTAACAAATACCTTTTTAAATTAGGAGGAAATAACTAAGCTACATGACAGGGACACGTCCCGGCCACAACCTCCAAAATGTGGCCAATTGGTTGGCAGGAGCCCAAAAATACTTTCCTTTTATATATTTTTAGTGTAACTTTTCCACAATTATGCCATATAATTATTGTTAATATAAAATATGTTCAGGAAACTTTCATCTATACTTTTACTATATGATTTTCCTTGGTAATTCATGGTTATATGTTTAAGCATTACATGGTTGTGCTGTATTCAAACATAGACAAAGTGATGTAACAGTGGGTTTTGCAGTTGTTGTCCATGGAAGCCAAGTATGTGACCAGTGGGATGTTTTTGGGGGTGGGGGTGGGGGTGGGGGGGGGGGGGGAGATTCAATTGACAGCGTTACTCTCGAGAATAACGCGGCCCACGCACTATTACTGTACTAACGGTAATAGTGCGTGGACTGTGTCTCACAAGTAACGCTGTCAATTGAATTTCCTTAGCATTTGTTCGCACTGGTATCACCCTTTTTATTGTAAACACATGTGTTTAAATATATAAGTATACACCACGTGGAGCCTATTGAAGATACATCTGCATATATTCAAGCTCATCATCAACAATCCATGCGATTGATATGCACAGTAGTTAATTTAGGAATCCACTAGATCCCACATGAGCAACACACCAGTGTACACAAAACCTGACAGTTACTGACGCATAAGATGACGTTTGTGCAAAAATCGCCCTCCCCCTTCTATAACGGTCTTTTAGGGTGTTTTCAGCATTAGGAAAAAGGGTACAACACCCACCCTTACATCTTCAAATGAAAGCAGTTTCTTGTTCAGGACAACGCAAAGCTGCTGACCACATGGAGGGTGGAGAGCATTTCCCCATACATCCGGTGAACATTAGATACAGTCTACTAGTGTATCCAACTAACAAAACTAGCATAGGTATTTCAATTTGTATAAAAAAATGGGTGGTATTGTATTTAAATATGAAAAAAATAAATATATATATATATATATATTTTAAAAAAGTTGCTCACATAAGGTATATACATATCCGTTAAATTACCCAGCAGAAGGTATCTGACAGTGTAAGCATTCCTACACACTGGAAAACATCCATAGGATACAGACAGGGTTTAATATAAAGCGTAAACAGAAGGAACAGACAGGCTCTACACCTGGCCGTAAGTGATGCTGGGCCGTCCAACAGCCCGACTTCAGAATATGCCAGAACTATTACCAACAGTTCCCGGCCACTTGATCACCACTGTACAGCATTCAATAGAACACTGAGCATAAACAGAATGTAGTGTCTCCACATCCGGAACCCCAGTGATCATGGCGAACAAGATTAGCTCAAGAATTGTCTTTCATATATATTTATATTTTATGGGTTGTTACAGCGCGAACAGATATGTTGGTTTGAAAAAGAAACAAAAAGGTGGTGTAGTAAATGTATTTCACTGTCCCCTAACATCTCTATTGACCAATCGTAATATAGGGTGGGGAGGGGGGGGGGGTATAGAGGGACCACAACTTGCATTAGGGTTAAGAAAGTGTTTACAGATGCTCCCATAAAAAAAAGAAAAGAAAGCCCAGTAACAAAAATGACATTACCTTTCATACCCCATCAAATTATTCTTGTTTTACCAGAACAGCACAAATGCTAAACTGTGCCACAAAGCTACAGATTACCCTCTGGGCTAGAGAATGTGATTGTAAAACAGCAGGGACGAATTTCAGAGGACATTTTGAAAAACATCTTTATTAAATATCTTTGAAGGTATCGCGATCTTCTTGGTACTTAAGCGACACGTGCGCACTATCTACATAAAGACAGGGGTGTTGGAGAAGTGTCATATCAGGCTAGGAGTCTAATGGTGTCCCGAGGACTCTGAAAAAGAAGAAAGGGACGAGTGAGCAAATCACTGGATCAATAACCTCTTCTTCCCTGTCAAACTCTCTCCCTCTCTGCGAAAATATTTATATCCTGACTTAACTTAAGTACTCCCACCAACCACTTTACTCAGTATCTAAGCGTTTGGTTGAGCGTATACATGTAATTTTATAGAAGTGTGTGAGAGAATTAATGGATGGAAACCTACCATTCCAAAACGATATAATCAGTTTTTTTAATTTCTGATTTTTTAATTTAAGGGACATTGAGTGCTGCAGTTATTTCAGTTTCCATCTGCACAGTCTATTTGGTGAGCAACCACATGTTCCAATAAATCAATATATAAATAATTTATATCCACCTATTTAACACCAAAGGTCCATTGTTCTTCCTTTAGCTGCTATTTCACTAGGAACTGGTGAACAGTTAGACCAGGCCTGTCCAACCTGTGGCCCCCCAGGTGTTGTGAAACTACAAGTCCCAGCATGCCCTTCCAGCTATCAACTGGTTGCCTACCGGCAAAGCATGCTGGGGCTTGTAGTTTCACAACACCTGGAGGGCCGCAGGTTGGACAGGCCTGAGTTAGACCATCGTTCTCCTTTAACGTTTCCTATCCTCCCTTTTAATATCCACTAGGAAACGAGCCATATAGAATTAAAAGTGGACCGGTCACCTCTCTGTCTAACTTATATTCATGAACTATGGGTTCCTAGAGCATGGATAGGCTACAGGCACAGGAATAGTAAGAAATACAGCCAAGAAAATGACAGCCTCTAGGTTACTACATTGCATGGCCTCAATGCAAAGGATTTGTTATAGCAATATATGTATATATTTGCCCATATGGAGGATAGTTTCACAGCTGTCACCTGAGCGGTTAAAAATGGCACCTGTCACATAATCATGAAATTACATTACCAATGCATCAGCCCAGCCAGAATTAAAACATTTTAGAATCTACTACAATGCTCCACTTTCTCTAAAATTGCTTTTGAGAGCCTGTGATTTCTATAACATCCTACACATGTTGCTTTAAAAATGTGAGGTTCATACAATACTTACTGCTGTCTTTTACAGCCTTCTTGCCTGTAAAGAAAACAAAAATGCAAAACTATTAGCATCTACTAATGGACTACAGTTTTTATCTACAGAATGTGTGGCTTCCACATGACAGATACTGAGGCTTGTGTCTTATTGGCAATTTAAAAAGCTACTGTAGTCACAACACAGCAGTGCTTGAGAAACACAGTTTCCCCGTTACATAAGTGCTAGAAAGCAAGTGTGACAACACGAGGGTGGAAGTATTTAATCACAGCTCAAAGCT
Organism: Mixophyes fleayi; assembly: GCF_038048845.1. NCBI lineage: Eukaryota > Metazoa > Chordata > Amphibia > Anura > Limnodynastidae > Mixophyes > Mixophyes fleayi. The sequence continues at coordinate 17,340,842 of NC_134413.1, forward strand.
TGTTGCAGTGAGAGTCAGAACTATCCACGGTTTTTCATGGAAAGAGCTGCATATATAAGTAATCACATTAGTTGTCAGAATCATGTCATATAATATAGTCCATGAAATCTCAAGCAAGCTGAACACAAAAAAACCAGAAGAAAAAAAACAAAAAAAAAACAAAACAAAAGCTGTAACCAGAATACCGACCACTGGACTCGACAGTGCTGACACACAGGACCCAGCATTTTGTCAAGTATTGAAAATGAGATATAACATCAACTTACCTCCATATGATAATTTATAGTACATGTAACCTGTCAGGGCGAAACCAACCCAAACTTCTTGATAAGCGTGGGCGTAGTATGGTTTTGCCAAGGACCACACTGCAGCTAAACCTTTTCCTGACATCTGAAAAACAAATCAAACACTGTTTTACATTGAAAAATAAGTTTCCATCAAGTCCGAAGATAAAACAATATAAATCCTATAAAATTGTATAGTGACATTCACACATTTGGGCAAAATTAAATACATTTCCTCAAACATTCAAGAGTTACTTAAGCTGTAGGCACTGGTGACATCAGTGTATGATGCTACTTAAAGATACAATAAGTGAGGGTCTGTAAGTATTCCTTTTTTTGATCAATGTATGCGTTATCCGCGCATTGCTCATTCTTGTGGAATATGTTGGTAATTTACAAATAACTACGGCTGTGACTTTTGTTCAAATGTAAGAAGAGAAATGATAACAAGGGTGAACTAGCAGTATACGTGAAAGCTTGAAAAGTCTTCCTAAACTTAGGTGGCATTAGGAAGCAGTCGGGTGGGGGCAGTTGTGTAATACTTTGCAATAATAATGAAAATGTTAGAGGTTATTGTCAACAACCTGCCAGGACTGGTCTAACACACACACACACACACTGCTAACTGTAGTGCTCACATGGGGTTATATTTACTAAACTGCGAGTTTGAAAAAAACGGAGATGTTGCCTATAGCAACCAATCAGATTCTGTCTGTCATTTTGTAGAATGTACTAAATAAATGACAGCTAGAATCTGATTGGTTGCTATAGGCAACATCTCCACTTTTCCAAATCCGCAGTTTAGTAAATATACCCCATAGTGTGTTATACTGGAGAAACAATGGTTTATTCTATTACAATAGGTTATTTTTGGGCTCCAAGAGCCAGGTGGCAAGTAATAACAGCCAGGTGGTGCACCCAGGAAATAGGTGCTGGGGACAACACTGGAAACTATTCTGGCACATTTCTAAGCACACTTGGAGCAATGCACTAAAGAGCTTCATGCACACAATGTCCCTTTCACGTGATTAATTGATGAGTTGAATATTGCTGAACTGAGCAGTAAATGGGGGGGGGGGAAAGAGAGAAGAAAAGTTTAGAGTAATGATAGGAGTGTCTGTATAGTGGAAGAAGGTTGGAGTTTGTAAAATTGTAAATGTCATATCAGTGCGGTTCTTCAGCTTATTCCGCACGGGCCGGCAAATCAAGATGTAGCCGTACAAATTCAAGGCGTTTTGTGTTGCGCATCAAATGCTTTGTAATATAGGTCCTATGTTTTTCTAGTGTCAGAAATAGAGTAACTGACAAGCAGTTTATTAATTGGTGGTTAAGCAACTATGATAAGTCAGAACAAGGCACCTGACTTCCATCAGGCATTTGTACTCCTCAAAACTATCAAGGATCAACATAAATTACATTTTTTAGGTTTAGTTTTCAATTATGATATACACACCATATTTGGATACCCCCCCCCCCAATATGTCTCACACCCCTCATACAACAGGGACACATACAGGTAGCAGATAGCAGTTTGCAACAATTTACAGAGCAGGTAAGAAATTCATTTAATCTAATTCAATGGAGACGTGGAATTGGCATGGATAGATTCCAACTCTGTAAACTGGAGCTGCTGCCTTCTCACATGTGGCACCTAACTGATGGGCACAGAACAAAGGGGAGATGTCTAAAAGCAAATTGCCTTTTTAATGGCCACCACTTACTCCAGCCAGCATGATCTTCTGAAGCCAGAATAGTGAAATGTACAATACAATAAGAAACATGGTAGTTTATATCTGAAGAGCTCTGGTGTTCTAGAATTAACATTCAAGTTACACCAGCCTTAAACTACCACTAAACGATAGGACTAGTTTTTTTAAATGCTGATTCTGTAATGTCTGTCAGGCCCATATGAAAAGCCACTGGTAGTTTCATAGCAGTGAACATAGTGGCAAATTCACAGCCATATGCCAGAGCAGATTTCTTCCAACAATCATCACTCCAGTAGCAGTTGCAGCTGCACAATTTGTGGCAGTTCAGAACTTACAAGGCTCAATCTGCTTTCACACACTCTATTAAATAACATTGTAGTTCTGCAAAGGTAAAAAAGCTTTGGGACACCTTCATTAAATACAACTGATCCAAGGATGTGGACATAAAAAAATAAAAATGGACATGGCTGAAGACTGACCAGAGGTACTAAATAACCAATTGCCCCTCCAAGGCCATGTCAGTGTCACACAGCAGTGTGTGTGTGTGTGTGTGTGTGTGTGTGTGTGTGTGTGTGTGTGTATATATATATATATATATATATATATATATATATATATATATATATATATATATATATATATATATATATATATATATACACATACAAGAGGCTGCATTAGTAGAGGTTTGCAAACATGTGGGTAAATACAATAATCAGCACTGTCTCCCCAGGCTCTGTACCCTGCACCCACCTTGAGATCCGGGCACCGAGTCTGCAGATCCAGAAGGTCACTCCCCGCACTGGGCCCTGATCAGGAAGCGAAACCAGCGATAATCCGGGGCCAGAGCGGTGCTCACCGAGCAGCGCTCAGTGTTTCTTACATCGCCACCTGCTGTTGGAGGAGCGCATCTATTCATAGACATCTATATACATACATTCAGGTTATTGTGATAATATGTCCACATAAAACAGAGGGGAGTAAGCTGTGGCTTTCCTCTCCAGTGGAACTACAAGTGCCAGCGTGGCTTTGGCAGCATCTGTAATTCACAACACAGGTTGAGATCACAGGTTGCCATAAAAAGAAGTTAGGTTTGAGAGTATTTTATAGATATTGGGTATTCAATGCTTTCTGATAAGACTTAGCCCTTTGTTTCATTTGCTATAGAGGAATAAGGGTTGAGTGTTATTAAACTGTAACAAATAACTGATCACTAATCTGTGGTGAGATATATTAAATGTTGGGGCCCGAATTCAGAGAATGTGAATAACTGGACCTGGCCAATAGGCGGAAAAACTAATTTTGGAGGGGTCAACCTTGAGTTTAGAGATGTGAGCTGTTTGTACACAGTAACACTTTTTGGAATACACACTCGGTCAGTGGTTAAACACAATGCTTTTCTTTCAAATGATTGAATGACACGTGTTTATTCTTTTATTTTTTAGCTATAGCTGAGAAAAGTGACATCACTATGTACAGAACTAAGGCACAATTCGAGGATGCACTTATTGCTCCTACTCAGGGCTGCAGAGAGGAATCCCCTTAGGGCAGGACCAGCACTATCATTAGGCGAACCTATTTGGTTTCCTAGGGCTCCAATATTTAGTGGGCACCAAAAATACTGAATGAGGTGCATAATGTGACTCACCCAGTGTTTAAATGCCCTTCATGCCAGCTCCTGTGCGGACATGAAGGAGAATATACTTGGCAACTTTGGAGACCACCCCTCCGGGAGATCTCCAAAGCTTGCTGTGTCTTGGGGGCATGGTCACACTAATAGCGTCATTAGGGCAGACCAGGATGATATGATTAGCCCCACCCCCACCCACTTCGCCAAAGAAGTGGGCAGGATTCGGGAGGCTGCCCTGCTCTCCCGGGAGTCCAGGAGAGCTCCCACAAATTCAGGAGTCTCCCGGACATTTCGGGAGAGTAGGCAACTATGAGGAGGCGCGGTCAATTGCGTTATTTTGGCCCCGCCCCCACAACTAAAATGCCATTTTGTCACGGGGAGCGGGACCAAAATGACGCGATTAACAGCAAATCAGGTTATTTTGCCCAGGGAATTGCGGGATGAAGTAGACTTGCCTGCTCTCCCGGGAGTCCAGGAGACTGACCCGGATTTCTGGTGTCTCCCGGACATTCCGGGAGAGTTGGCAAGTATGGGTAGAATTCTACTTTAACATAATTCAATACATGTAAAATAATGAGTTTTAAAAGGTATTCAATCCAACATTAAACTAAATATATATACTTAAAACTGGTTTTAAATCTGACAAAGTAATCGCTACAGAAAATAGGAAGCATAAATAAATGTTGCACTGTGTTAAAATAACTATGAGACTGTTGGGGCAGATTCAATTAGCTACAAGGTCCCAAAGGAACCTTGCTGATGTGTTCCTGCACACAATACCAGGTATTGCAGTACAGTAAACATTGCACATTATGTGAGGTTCTTATGGGACCTTGCAACTAATTGACTCCGCCCCTTAGATACAATTTATCAAATTACATCATAATAAAAAAAGACACTGCTTACTCCCCTGGTCATATGGTGGGAATTCCAATAAAATAAAGGATTACAGCGAAGTGTATAGTGGAACATATTATTGGAGACAGCAGAGTAATGGAGCAAGAGCACACCCTGGTGGTATAATAAGTTATCACAAGACACCATATGAAGTTACACTTCATCTTCAAACATCCTAAGCACTTACATAGCATTTTATGGCAACATAAACAAGCATATAATTGTACAATAGCGCATGGTAGGATGTTATATATGGTAGCACAAGTAGGGGAGGGCTGGCAAATTTTAGCCCGGGGGGCAAGCACCTAGCACTGGCCCATAAGTGGCAGCCCATATATATATATATATATATATACATATATATATATATATATATATATATATATATCTCTCTCTATATATATATAGATATATACATATATATATATTTTATTTTTTTTCATTTATATTAATGATTTATTCATTTAGATATTTATATATACATTCATATATTTATTTATTTATTTTTACTTACTTCATGGGAGCCTCCTAGTGAGACTGAGGCTCCCACGTAAATCATTGATTGGTGCTGCCCCAATCATATCTAAAGGGCTGTACTAGGGGGAGGGGGGAAGAGGCAGGGCACAGGATGTCATTCTGACACCCTGGCCCTCAGTGATTTGCTGCTACAGGGCTCCCATAGGCTATGGGAGGAGCCCTGTAGTACTGTTCTTAATCAATAAATGTAAAAGATAAGGAACGCAAAAATGTGATAGGTGCAAATCAGATGTAAAATTATACTACTACTGAAACATAGAATCGGACATAACTGTACATACAGTGAAATGTTTATAGCCTTTTGCTGAAAACCTTTCCGCGGCTCGCAGGAATCCTATACAGAGGGGTCTCGCCCTATGGCTAACTATCTGCTCTTACCCTATTTTCCGGAACTGCAGTAGATCTAGGGCGATGCTTCTCCAAATTTGTTCTTGCTGTAATCCGCTAATACGCACTTTTTCTGTGCATCCGCAGCTTCTCTCAGTCAGGATGTTTTTAATCGAGTTTGTTACTGTATATGCGGTGCCGGTCCGCATATACAGAACAGTACCCAGCGCACAGGCGGCCGCATTAGATGACGCTCGACGCGGCCGCATCGAGTGTCATGTGTCACTTGATGCGGCCACATCACGACACTTGATGCAGCTGTGACGCGGCCACATCGAGTGTCATGTGATGCAACTGCCTGTGCGCTGGGTACTGTTCTGTATATGCGGACCGGCACCGCATATACAGAATTGATCATCAGGCAGGGTGGCGGCCCAAATAGGTACGAAACCGAGCGGCCCGGGGGGCAGACCGCCCCTGAGCACAAGCAAATATATTCATGAAAACAAGTCAAAACAGCAGAATATATTACATCAAGGGCTAGATTTACTAAACTGCGGGTTTGAAAAAGTGGAGATGTTGCCTATAGCAACCAATCATATTCAAGTTATCATTTAGTTAGTACATTCTACAAAATGACAGCTAGAATCTGATTGGTTGTTATAGGCAACATCTCCACTTTTTCAAACCCGCAGTTTAGTAAATATACCTCTACGTCTCTCCTCCACTCTCATCACATCCTCCCATTCTCGGTTACAGGATTTTTTACGGGCTGTACCTACTTAGTGGAATTCCCTCCCTCGCACAGTAAAACTTTCCTCTAGTCTTCAAACCTTCAAGTGTTCACTGAAAACCCACCTCTTCAGACAAGGTTATGATATTCCTCAACCATCATCTTAATTTCCCTATATTACCCTATTACCACCCTCTACACAGCTAACACAAGACAACAACCTTCTGACCAACATTGCAACACACACAGCCCACTCAGTACTTTTACCTTTGCAGTCTGGCTGGTCCATTGTGCAATATGATGTAGCACATGCCCTTGTGTTTCTAACTCCCATTGTCTTATAGATTGTGTGCTTTCGAGCAGGGTTCTCTTACCTCTCTGTCTGTATGTATTACCCAGTATTGTCTTATTAATGTTTGTTCCCAATTGTAAAGCGCTACGGAATTTGCTGGCGCTATATAAATAAATGTTGATGATGATGATATACCCCCAAGTCTTTATATGGCATGATCACAGACAATTGTAGTTATATAGCATAAAAGATAAGGGATTTTATCAATAATCCACTTAACAACAAATACAGACAAGTTCCAGGATTTCTAGTTTAGATCCAGTTGCTGTGAGTCCCGGGTTTTTATTTAAATTTTTCCCTTGCCTAACCCACATTTAGGTCAGGACATGTGTGACAGTGAATGCCGCCATGGCAGTGCTGACTGGAATGAATGAACACACAGAGTCTTGATCCTGGAGTACATACTTCCATCCACTTTTGCCCCACTGCTGACATTTTTCCTTGGCGTTCCATGCTAATATGTCTGCCTGTTTATCCCTATAAAATGCCCCAGAAATGCATATTCTCCAGGAGATGAGGAGGCAATTATTAAAAGAAGATATGAGTGTGACTCGATGACACTATTTGCATCATGAAGTGGTGGGACAATGTAGTTGCATTATCACACCCCTGCAAAATGAGTGTTAATTGAAGTGGACAGTGCTTGATGCTGCAATATGCTTCATCGCACTACGTTGTGCTCACCTTGCAAGCAATTAAGCGCCCTGGTGGCAAATAAGTGCTGATGTTGCACCAAATCGCAATTGCATTAAAATTTATGTCATACTTGCCAACCTTTGAATAGTGAATTCCGGAAGATCACGGGCAGTGGGCGTGGTTGGAGGGTTAAGGGCGCAGTCAATCGCATCATTTTGACCCCACCCTGAGACAAAATTACATTTTTTGTAGCAGGGGCGGGGTCAAAATGACACGATTGATGGCGAATCGCGTAATTTTGGCGAGTAAATTGCAGTATGCGGTTTGCTTGCCTGCTCTCCCGGTAGTCTGGGAGTCTTACCCAGATTTCGGGAGTCTCCCGGACATTCCGGGAGAGTTGGCAAGTATATGTACTGCAACAAAATGGGTAGCATTCTAATTTAAGGAATCTGCTTTAAGGCAGACTTGCCAACTCTCCCGAAATATCCGGGAGACTCCCGCATTTTGCGAGAGTCTCCCGGGCTCCCGGGCGAGTGTGGCAATCCCCCGCATCTGGATAATTCTGCCCACTTCCTAGTGAAGTGGGCAGAATTAAGTCCCAAACGCCGCGATTCCCGGTGAATCGCGGTGTTTGGCCCCGCCCCCGCTGTCAAATGACGCATTTTGCGTCATCACGTCATGGGGGCAGGTCCAAAATGACGCCACTTGGAGCCCCGCCCCCTGTTACGCCCACCTCCTCTGCAGGCTCCCGGATTTCACCAACAGAAAGTTGGTAAGTATGCTTTAAGGGCCGGTAGGACTCGAATAAGCAGCCTATTAGGAACATTGTAAAAGAAAAAAAAGCAGGTAACCCATTGACCCAGCTCAAGGTAGCCCACTATGGGACTGGCAGAGGGGGCAGATACCTCCCTTCCTGCCAATAGCTCAACATGCCTATGCTCTTAATTTGCTGTTTTACCACTTTCATAAATCTCCTTGTCTCTTCTGACACTGTAGGTGGAATATGAGCATCTATATCAGGCCTGTCCAACCTGCGGCCCTCCAGGTGTTGTGAAACTACAAGCCCCAGCATGCTTTGCTGGTAGACAACCAGTTGATAGCTGTAAGGGCATGCTGGGACTTGTAGTTTCACAACACCTGGAGGGCCGCAGGTTGGACAGGCCTGATCTATATTGTTGCATAATGGAGGACTATATGCCATACAGCGCAGGAACATAGATTAAAATTGTATTTTTTATTGTATGTCAGCACTATGATCCCTGTCAAATGACAATTATCAGGCATTTGTCACCTATAATATGTGTTCCCCATTGGTTACTACGAGAGGTAAGTGTGTCTGACACAGCCACAGTGAGTAACCTGATAGTGATTGTCCACAGCACAGGGGAAGTCCTTAGCACCTGGTTTCCATAGTAACCCCGGGGAATTGGCGCCAGGTCCCGCGTCACGTGACAGCCAGGCAGCGGGTCACGTGTCTGGCCGGCTCCGAGCGGGAGGGACGCGGTGCCGCCATGCTGAAGAAACTGACCGTGGAACAGATCGCCGACTGGTTTACCATCGGGAAGGAGGTGGCCGATGTCAAGCTACTGGGCACCTGGTCTGACCCCAAACCTCGGGGGTCTGCAGATCATGGAGGACAGGAGACGTCCAAGCGGTACGTACTGTGTTCTGGATACTCCCAACATTATCCAGATACTGAGGATAACATTAATATTCAGTGTCCACGGGGCTGGGATACCCTGTAGCACTGGAATAATGTCTCATGGGATATACTGCTGCTTACTTACCTAAAAGTAATATTATAGGGTGTGGTATAAATTAAGTTCATTTATCATCTGTTTAAATAGATAAGAATTAAATCTAGTTGGGAACTAGGATCCGAACTGATTTGGTTTTTGGTGCAAATGCGCTTTATAATCTGCTAAATGTGTCTCCAGGACCATGTTCCCTCTCTGATCTTTGGAACCACCCTAGTAAAAATGGTGTGTGCCACGTCCGCGGAGCCATCTGAGAACGCGCACGGGGGTGTCGAATCTAAATCGGATTGTTCACCTGTAAGTGTCTGTTTATCAGTTTATGAGCTCATCAGCTGGAGAGGATTAAATACACTGCATGGTTTTTATGTACAATTAGCTCTGCTTTATTAGTTACAAGTCCATATCTATATAGCACAAAATCACGCGTTACAGAAAACCGCCCCAAAAGGTTTTAACCAATCGTGCTTCCTGTTACACAGATCTTGCTACATATTCACACAGGAATACTCCCCAGGGGGGAGTTGGTTTATCTCCTGTTTTGCCATTTTCAAGGTCATGGGCATAGTTTCTTGCAAACAATGAATAACTCAGACAAACTAGCTGTATGTAATCTGTCTTTAAGCTATAAGAGAACAAAATGGCTATAAGGCAACAAGATGGCATCAGCTTAGCAAAATCACATTTCTCAGTGGAAAGGGTATAATGTCTCTACAAAGGCCAACTTCATACTGCCATAGGCACTAATATAAATTTTTTTTTTTTTCTTCCAGTGATACCACTTGTTTTAGCCTTAAGCTAGCCATGGTGGTATGGAGACAAAATAAATATTTCTGTTTGTGTTTCAGTTCATTTATCAGTGTGGGCCTAGAAATGTGCTTTTATGCATTTGTTCAAATGTACTGTGCAAAATGAGTCCTGTTAAGGGTATAGGATAAAGTTTGGTTCCTGGCACCTCTGTCAATTAGGACATAACCTAAAAAATATATAGCTATTTTGCAGGGAGAAAAATTATGTGGGCCCACCTATAATAAAGGAACCTTTGACTAAATGCACTTTGTGCATCCGTGCCTAATCCCCACTGGCAAAGAGCACAAAAGTTTGTTTTCATTTTGCAACTACATGCACTTGCTCATTTTTTGTACAAAAATGGGTGCTATTTCATAAGGGGCTTACTTTATGTTGTATCAGGGAGCAGGCAGTGCATGTTTTTTATTGGGGTTAGGCCAGTGGATTCCAAACTTTTTCAGTTCAAGGCACCCTTAGGGTCGCCAAAGTTTTTTCAAGGCACCCCTAAGCCAAAATAATTACCAAGTAGTCCCCCGACTTGCTTACCACTGGCCCTGGCCGAGGCACCCCTGTGAGATCTCCAGGGCACCCCAGGGAGCCTAGGCGCACAGTTTGGGAACCACTGGGGTAGGCTCTTATTTTTTCATCAAGACACACTAGTGTGTTTTACATGTGGCCAGCGGTGAAGCTAGAGGCAGCATCATCTGCTGCCACAGCTATGTATTGTGCGGCAGTACAGTTACTGCGTTAGACAGTGTCATGCCCAATAGCACACTGGCCATTCGCCTATCGCAGTGATGGGAGGTCTCCACACTCTGGTGAATAGCTACAACTATCCACCAATTGGAGTGCAAGTTACTCTGGAGTTTGATTTTTACACTAGGGAGGGGCTCTGTATTATGATGCCGCTAGTGAGCAGGTCGTCACTTATTTATATAGCGCCACCAATTCTGCAGCACTGTAAAGAGAATATTTGTCATTCACATCAGTCCCTGCACATAAACTATGGTTAGTTTGGTCAGTAGCCAATTAACCTACCAGTATGTTTTTGGAGTGTGGGAAGAAACCAGAGATTCCAGAGGAAACCCATGCAGACAGGGGGAGAACATAAAAACTCCACACAGATAAGGCACTGATCCGGAATCAATCTTTTGATCCCTCTGCTGTGAGACAGAAGTGCTAACCACTAAGCCACCGTGCTGCTTCGTGGTCTGTGGTCATCTCTCTCTCTGTGTTAGGGAATTTAGACTGTAAGCTCCAATGGCGCAGGGACTGATGTGAATGACAAATATTCTCTTATAAAAAAATTTATGATGATAACGCCTGCTCCCTAGTGGCATTCTAATACAGATCCCCTCCCTATTATCCATTTGTGTAAAAATCAGACTCCAGATTTGTGGGGTGACCCAATTAATTTGCTTGTGACAGCATCCTGCACTCCGATTGGTGAATAGTCAGTGTGCAATTGGGCATAACACTGTCTAATCCAGTAACTGCACGGCCAATGATGGTGACCTGGGATCTGATTTTGTAGTATTACAAAGATTAAGAGGAGGGACTCTATATTAGGGTTATTTCACATCAAATCAACACTTTATAATTGAGCTTTTATTTAAGCTGCATATTAAAGCAGCAGTCAGTTTTTTTTCCTCCCATTAAATTGCAAATAAAGTATTGTGAACATGCACTTACTGTACTCAGCCTACACTTACATGCTCCCAGTGGTGGTTTCAGGGGGAGGGGGGCAATCGACCCCCAGCAACACAAGCCTACCTTTAAATTGTGTCCCAGACGGCAATCAAATCGGGGAAGGGGCGTGGACAAAAATAGTCTAGGTCAGCCCCTGTTTTGCATCTGCAGGCATACGGAGTTGCCAAACAGCAATATAAACATATGTGTACGCTTTATATGTGCAAAACAGAAATGCATTTCATGCGAAAATATATATGCCTACCTCCAAATATATATGCTCCCCAAGATCTGCATCTTAAAGCAGCAATCCCACATAGTTTTTTTTTGTTGTTTTTTTTTCTTAAAAATAGCAAGTACACTTAAACATGAAATCTCCTGCTTCTCAGTTGACCTACAAATCATTTTTAACTTTTAAAATCTCTCTGGATGTTACAAAATATGGCTGCTAGTTACACACATGGGGTCACGGCTTTCAGCAGGTCATGTGAAGCTAGAGGGGGGGGGGGATTTCACATTATACTAAGCAGACACAGCTGAGAGGCATCATCATGTGACTTGTTGCCATGGTAGTTGATGACAGTGCGCAGAACTCTAAAACCTTAGTTTGTTTCTTCAGGCTGCTACTAAGGCTAAACAGTACATTCTTATAGCTTGATTTCTGTTTTTTTTTTTTGTTTTTTTTTAAATAACTTTTTTTTTTCATGGGTTAGTTGTTTTAATATTCTTTCTTAATTTTGTTGTTGTTTTAAAACTGACAGATTAGCTTTAAGAGACATTTCCAATTTTGTTTCTATGTTTATGTACAAAGTGTAGTACATAGTCACTATTTAACCTTCAATACTGCATCAATTGTTGAGCTCTTATACATAGATGAAATACCCCTTAAAAAGGAGTAATTGACTCCCAAGAATAACATGCAATGCAACCATTGCAGCCCACAAAATTGCTGCCTCCACTTTGTGTAGGCGGCTGACATATAAGTGGAACAAGATAGTTGTTTTCAAGGAACTCAATAGCAAACTATTATGTATAGTGTATATATAGTTTTTTTTTATTTTATCTTGCAGAAATCTGTATTATGCAATGCTTTTTCTAAAAATATGTTAATTTATAAACTTATCTAAAAACAAAGAATCTATTTTTGGGTAAAGTGGTCATGAAACCTGCAGATGTCAGTGTTGTTCTGCACACTGTGAGCTTTACCTACATAGTAATAGTAGGAATAATGCATAGAGATTATAACAACTCAAAGCTTCAATATTATTTCAAAATTACACACTAATGTGTATGAAACAGCTTATTTTAGGTGCATGTTTAACTTTTCCTTTGATTCTTTACCTGTAAGGTATGGTAACTATATAATGTACTGCGTCTAAGATTTAAGGGACTACATGGAGTGACCTATTTCAGGGATTGTAAAAATTAAATTGTTGCGTTTCCCAATGTAACTGTTCATTGGTCGGCGACCCTCTTGAACATTCATATTTACCAGTGCAGAGAAATGTTACACATAGTGAAACCATGAGAACACAATATATTTTATTGACCAGAACAAGTTCTGCTATAAGAGGAATCACTTTATGGACAATCCGTTTTTATCAACTGTGGTCTAATGATTAGGGAGAAAGTCCTGCAGTGTTTTCTGGCATGTCTGCGTAACCATTCACAGACTATCGCAAACAAATGCAATTTCTGGTGAATGGAATTTTTAGAACATTTTATAGGAAGATGTTATAAAATATCTGACATAAAGCTATGATGTTGGGGTACACACCTGGCTCCTCTAAGTCTACGCCGAGCGGAGACTTTCTGATGGGAGATTATATACCATTATCTAGTAACGTTTTACTTTCTTTATGTTAAAATAATGTAGGAGGGGCCTAAATGCTGAAATCTTTGTAATTAAGTTCCTAGGTGAGAACTGTCCTGTGCACTAAAATTCAGAAATGTGGTTGGGTTAGATAGATGTTAAGAACAGCTTAAAGAACAGGATGTGTTTGGTCTCCAAAGATTGATGCTCTTAACAGGATCGTTCAAATGTTGATCAATTTAGCTGGTAATTTGTCGTAGTAATATAACCACATCTGACAAGGTATGTTGTGGTCTCCCGACCACCTGGTGTCCTTTATAATCCAGCATTGGGATATTTCAGACTTAGCCCCACGTATGTGTGTGGTATAATTTGATGGATACAACCATTAGGGGTTTAGGCAAGGTGACCACATTGGGCACCTTTTAGGACTAATTCTAAAGCCAGAAGTCTCATTTAGTAAATGCTAAAAGCTGCATTTCTCTGCCTTGAAAAACGTAGCATTCGCTCGCTCTTATGTGCCACCACTATTTGATGCTTTTTTTCTTTTATCTTTTGTTGCGTACAAAAAGCCAGAAATACCAATACTATGTACAGAACACTGGTTCGACTTACTAGTTACAAAAAATAATTTCTCTATAGGACCATACAATGTATATAATCTATCTTGCATAAAAATAGCTACAATACCTGACTAAAAATATGATTGCTTTAAGGTATTTGTTTTTCTTTCCTATATTTATAAAATATGCATAGACGTCTTAGATGCATATGACACTGTTTTATCAAAAATCTACACTAATGTGGTTCTTCTTATTTGGAAGCAATGGGTCAAGTAACCCCTGTGATTTTGTGTAATGTAGGAGAAACCTCACTCTAACTTGATGGGTAGTAGTATGGCAGATTCCAAATTCGGTGTGAGAACGTTGGAAACAAACTCTGAGTGTTCCTGTCGACGTAACTGGAGACCGTTGGGATTTCTTCCTTGTGCGAGTTTGTGTCGCCGGGCACGGTAAAGTTGACAGGACAGTTTGCATTCCACATGTCCAACAGCGTCACCTGTTGGTGCTCCCTTTCTATGGAGCTCAGGAAATCCTTCAGGACCTGCTTGAATATATAGACAATTTCCCAAGGTAGAACATCATTTTCTGCCAAAACCTCTCGGAACCTGTCATCAGAAAGAAAATGCTTTGTTTTAGGAATTTTTATTTTAGGAAATGTTATTTAATATATATATATATATATATATATATATATATATATATATATATATATATATAATATATATATCCCAGAAACAGGGAGGACAAAACAGACAGGAAAGAGGTAAATGGATAGAGGGAGGGAAAGAAAATGGGGGGAGAAAGTAGACTGTATCCTGGAAAATGATTGACAGCCATTTACACGTTGGTCACTTTCACCCTCAGCAGACAAGTATCGTGTGGCTCAAAACTTACAGTGCTGAGCAAATGAATAGGTTCTTATAACAGGATATCTACCTATGACCCCTACAGTAACATTTTGTCTGGGAATTCCCTGGATAAAGGCTTGTACATCAGCAGGGAATCAGCCAATGGTCGCATTGCCACTGATAGATTAACTTTTTTTTTTTGTGCAATATCTTTTTTTTCATTGGAGAAGGGTAAACGAATGGAAGGGCATCATGTTATACAAAGTCATACAGTTAAAAGTACAAGTAAAGTACGAACACATATAAAGTTCTAATGACAGCCATATCAAGCAAGCTTTGCTAGTAAAAAAAATAAACAGATAGTAGCCGAGAAAGTCAGACAAAAAAAAGTCCCTTTCTCATTCATACGATGAGCATCTTTGTTAGGTATAAACATGGCAAAAACACAACTTAGGAAAGGAAGAAGGGGTTGGTAAAAGGGGGAGATAAGAGATCTCGGTCTCTGGGATGGTGTAACTTCTGACAGCTTTCTTTCTTATCCAGAATCCTTTGCATTTCTAACTGTTGCTCTTTGAATCCCAGGACTGATTCCAGCTATAACTGAGCAGGCCTGGTATTTATAAATATCTGTGCCAGCCTACCAAAGGCAAAGCGGGCAGCGAGAAATCAATGCACCCTCTTGAAAGTCATTAAAATAATCCATTTTGTATACGAATGTGCTCAAGAGCATAAATACATTTTTTTTTTCCCCCTGTACTTCCCAGTCATTTACTTATATTATGGTTATACATTTTGACACAAAGCTGCCCTGAAAACTGATAACAAGTGCAGAGTGCACGCTAACATCAAATGGCAAAAAAAAAATAAAGCTCTCTGCCTGGTTACATAAGTACTATGGCTTGAAAGGTAAAGCAGTGAGTATAATAATAGTTGCCGTTAGGCAAGCCAATACATGAGTCATCTGGACATGGAAAATCTCTTTCAGCCTCGTTGCAGTTTGATTTACACAAGTAATGTCTATAGGAATGAACCAACTGGACTTTGGGGTGGAAAATGCTTTTTAATTTGTGTTCTTTCTATAGGCAAGGGCTAAACACTCCAGCTTTGTACATGCATTTACTGGATGAACACAATGATGGAAAGATTTCAAAGTTGCAAGGTTACTCTTAGGAAATGATGCGTTGTACAGATTTTGTTTTGTTACAGCTAGTTATAATCTTTGCGTACCTGCTGAGAACGGTCCCGGTGTGACACGGCTGAATCTGGGAGCACAGGACCTCCAGCTGCTTCTGTTCTGTAACGGGAATGCTAGGCTTCAAGCTGTAGTCATTCCTCAGCCAGTTATAATCCACTCCTGTCTTCTGGACCTTCTGCTCATTCTCAATCTCGTGCAGTAGCCTTTCACGTTCGCCCAGGTGCCACTGCAGTTCCCTCAACAAAGTCTTGGTAACCACTTCGGAGCTGGAGTATTGCGTGGACTTGTCCGATTCATTTCTTGACCATTTCATCCAACCAAAGAATGGCATTTTTTTTACTGCGTGAGCTGAAATTGAATTTTTTTTGGGGGGGAAAAATATTTTCAGTGCATAACAATTTTTACAATACAAAGCAACATGATTGTATAGTATGTAAAACTTTAAGTGATAAGTGTTTTTTTTTATTTAAAAAATAAACTGAAAATAAAGGTTAGTGTCTGATTTACCTGCTAATAATTTATTTTGACTGTTGAATATATTTGTGTATTCTGTTGTTCCGATATGACAAGGTTCTTCGTACAAGTCTTGAAAGAATGCCTGTAAAAATATATTGCATTGATTTTTCATCCGAGTCCAATGGATATCTTCTCCTTCACACTATCACTGCCTTCCTGGCGCCATGCAATGATGGAAGTAATATTGGAAGCCCTATAAAGGCATCTGACAAGATTGTGGCTGGCTGTGTACTAACTGCATCTGCTAATGTGGCTGCACTTAAAGTTCAGCATGGCACGTGATATTGGTGTGTCATGTTTTTCGTCACTGAAGGTAACCTAAAATGGAGCCTATCCATAACCCCTCCCCCCAAAAAATACTTGTGCAAACTACTGTTAATTTTAAAATGAAATGACTTTTATGTTTGCAATAGATGAGTTATGTGTCCCACATTTGCATTTCATTTCAGGCTGCTGTTGTATGGATGAGATGTGGCTGCAAAATTTGACAAGTCTGATGCCTAAACACAGTGCAGGAAATGCATCTCATATTGGAGTGACATGACCTACATCTCAGCGTGTAAATGATGACACAAAGACGTTATTTTGAGACATGCATTTAAACAAAACCAGAGTTGTGGGAAAAAAAAATAACATACCATTAAAATGTTGGAAATCGATCCAATGGTTCCTCTTTGTCCCATTTAGGATTGCATGTAGACATAGGCACTCGTTCATGTTCTGCCGATAATCTGTGCACTAAAGGTTGTTGAAGCATTTTCCCCCCTCCCTTTTTTTTTTTCTTTTTCCCTTCCGTTTCAGTTATCTAGTCTCTCTTTATTAGTCTGAACCCCAGGCATGAGGAGACAGCTCTTCTTGCTTCCTTCTGAGATTACTGGTTTTTACAGCTCGAAATTCTCAGCATTGTTGCCTGGCTTTTTTGTTTTGTGTCCCCCGTCCCCCTCCGAGATGCCAAATTGTTGGCTAACAGAGGCTGCGTTAATGTGCCCTAGATGTCATACAACATAACACATGACGGGCATAGCCCGTTATTAAAGCAGATATTATACACTGGAAAAATTCAGATGTCAACATTAATAATGCTCAGCTGGAAGCTTTTCACATTGCATTGTATATGGTACCGTGAAAGTCTGAGGGAGCCGGGCGCTTAATGACAGAACTGTCTTTGTAAATTTTAAGACAAATTCAAAGCATGACTTCTTGCCACCTATTTTTCGTTTCTTTTGTCTTTCTTATAGAATGGTAAATCCTACAGACTGTGTAAAGGGGGGGGGGGGGTTGTAATATTTATTGCAAAATTTTGATATGTAGAATTTCTATAAGAGAAGACAGCACAATCTTACTGAATTTACATACAGCAGTAAAAACGTTGTGTTGTTTCCAGTAGACTGTCCATTCTTCAGATCTTGTCTTGCAAACATAAAGCTTTGTTTTCTTATGTGATCAGATGAGTTAGAATGTTTTTATTGTCTAGTCAACCAATGGATTTACAATGAGTAATGAATGGGTCATTAACATATGTTTTGTAATTGGAAATAACAATTCCGAACATGTGGGGTAAAAAGGCATCCACTATCTGCTCCTAAGTGGCAATGTGCAGTCTAGCATGGTATTTCATAGTGGATTTGAATAATTGCTTTAATCATTGCAAGGATACTTCTGTTTTGTGGAAGAGATGAACTTATAGCAAAGCTTATAGCTAAAATGCCTAATAACCTCTGTTCCACATCTATAAGTGCAAGCATTTATTTTCGCTTCATGATTTGTTATTTAAACATCTAAAGTAGATGGCTGTAGGCCTTCTGTGGATCCTCTGTGGCTCCTTTGTCATGATGGCAGCCAATGGGCTTTCTATTTGATATTTAGCCAACTTGTGGAGCCCTGCTTGTAGTTAACGACTCTTCATGGTCAGGTTAGTGTTGTCCAGAGACCGATGTTTGTTGATGAGTGATGGAGTGGGGTCGATTTGCCAGGAGTGTGTAGACTGTTGGGTGTGATAATCTATACATGCCTAGTGCACTAGGAGAACTGCAGTAATGCTGCACATCAAACATGATCATTAATAAGGGGTTTACGTGGTCAGTAAATATAGAGAAGGCAGTGTCCAGAAGACACTATTGCACAATAGCTCCCAAACTTTTATATTATAGCCAGATCTGTTCCAGCTGGAGGTAAATGCAGATGAAGGTTTACACCTGCTACCGGAGCGGAGCTGGATTCAAAGCTGTAGTTTGCATGTACCCAAGCGTTCTATTTCACAGCAGTTGTGGATCCAAGATTTGCCCTGTGCAATGACTGTTCAATCTAAATGATTCTTTTTAAATTGGTCACAAAACATGAATGGGCAAAAAGTAGAATTTCAACTTAAATGTTTTGTAAACATATTTTGTTTTTGTTAAATTGATATAATGCGTGTGTATGTATGTTAGGGAATTTAGACTGTAAGCTCCAATGGGGCAGGGACTGATGTGAGTGAGTTCTCTGTACAGCGCTGCGGAATTAGTGGCGCTATATAAATAACTGATGACGATAATGCACAGTGCTTTTGTTCCTTTATTCTGGGGGCAGTTGGGCTGGTAATGTTCACCGGCCACTCCAGGGATCCCAATGGTACTAATTACTCACAGCACGTTGGGATGAGTCTCTGTGCTTATCTGCATGGAGCTAGTAACCTCAGGAGGTGAGAGATTGCTACTTCACATACAGACCCAATATCCTCTCACACTCCTGATTAATTTAATAGATGAAGCTAATCCAACCATATTCAGTTGACAGTGGTGGTATTGTAGTGGGAGAGGCTGTACTTTTATGGGTAGGGAGAGTACTGCTGATGAAAACTTAGAATCTTATGGGATAAAGACACAGCTGGGCCAAGAGGAACGACTGTGGCTCAGAGGAGATAGGGACAGTTGAGGGCACATTTGTGTGGGTAGTATAGGTGGGACTAGGGTAAGATCTAATAAAGACATGGGATGTTAGAGAGCTTTTAAATATTTTAAAGCTGTGGGAGAGTCTGATTGGGCATGGTAGGGATTTCATAAGTGAGCAGCAGCTCAGGAGAAGCCTTGTAGGTGGGACTGAGATGGTTCCGAAGGATGAGGTGCTGGGAAGAGGTTGCACTAAGAGAGTGGTAGGGAGAGTATTTTTAATATGTACGAAGAGTGGTTGCTGGTGAGGGTACTTTAAAATGGATTCTGGATGATATAGGGAACCGTTTGAGGGATTTGTTTGGTAGTTGATAATCCCATGAAATGCGTACACCCAATATAGCATAAATGTTTGCACCAAGTTATTTCATCATTCTCTACCCGCCACAATTTTAGTCTCCTCCCCCTTAAATAAGTGCATCTATGTAGATCACATCAGTGTACCGTCTAGACATACATGTTACAGTATTATTTTAAATCCACTGAATAACACAAATGAATACATAACTCAATAAAGTTGCTCTGCAGTGCCTTTCATTGTGTGGTTTCCATTACACTGTTTAGTTTGTCACTTCCTTTTGGATGAAAACTGTTCACCTAATATTGGATTATCCATCCATTTGATTATCTATATTTGATCGTATTTGACTGTCACCTGCACACACATTGAATCTTTACCATCCAATCCTTTTTACTTTTTTGTTTAAATTCATTTCCTTGCGTTTTTAGAGTCTGGTCTATAATTTATTGATCCATTTCTGTAGATCAGGGATTAAGGTAACTCTCTTCATGTGTTCTCATTTTCTGTGTCATTGTTGCACACTGAGCAATTGTTGACTCTACATTCACTGACCACTTTGTTAGACACACCTCCTCTTTAATGCAAATACCTAATCAGCAAATCACGTGGCAATTTGATGCATAAAGGCATGCAGACACGGCCAAGAGGTTGTTATTCAAACCAAACACCAGAATGGCAAAGAAATGGGATGTAAGTGACTTTGACCGTTTAATAATTAAGTATTTCAGATACTGCTGATCTCCAGAGATTTTCATGCACAACAGTTTCTAGAATTTACAGAGAATGGTGCGCAAAACAAAAAGCAGCAGTTTTGTAGCGAAAACGCCTTGTTAACGAGTGATCAGGCGAATGGCCAGACTGGTCCAAGCTGACAGGAAGGTGACGGTAACTCAAATAACCATGTGTCGCAACAGTGATATACAGAAGAGCACAGTATGTCGGGCCTTGAAGTGGATGGGCTACAGCAGTAGAAGACTCCACCAGGTTCAGCTAAGAACAGGAAACTGGCTACTGTGAGCACAGGCTCGCTAAATCTGTACAGTTGAAAATGTAAATACCATTGCCTGGTCAGAATTTGATGTAAACATAGTTAATCCATGGAGTCATCCTGCCTGGTGTCCACAGTGCAGACTGGTGGGGGTGTAATGTTGTGGGGAATGTTTCCTTGGCACGTTCGGCCACTTAATACCAATTGAGCAATTGTTAAATGCCACAGACTACCTGAGTATTGTTGATGAGCATGTGCATTCCTTCAAGACCACAGTCTTCCCATCTTCTAATGGCGTATTATCCTGCTGGAAGCAGTCATGTCACAAAGCATTCTTTCATCTCAAGCTGGTTCTACAAACGGGGCAATGAGTTCAGTGTACCCCAATGGGCTCCACAGTCGCCAGATCTCAGTCCAATTAGGATGTGGTTTAACAAGAGATTCACAGCTGCTGGGTGTGTATGAGCACATTCCCAAAAAGATGTGACAGGAGTTAGTAAAGTAGCTCTGCTTGTGTATTGGCTTGTTCACATTGACACTTATTTATTTTAGCATTATTAGCGGCATCTCTCAAATGTTGTTAAAGTACATCTGAAACATTTCACTATAGACCTTATTAGGGACTTAGAAAAATATGGCAACACAATCGCATGCATTTTTATTTTTTTTTAAATCTCTTATACTGGTTTAAAATCTCAAAATGCTAATTTAGACCAGGCATAATTTGTCTAGATCCTAAAGTGTGGTGTTATTGTGGGGTGTCACGTACCTTTTTGTTAACATGTTTTCTCTTCTACAATTGGTAATGTAGATCTCACTATGTGCGTAAGGGCTCAGCGGAATATTCAGTGTCACAGTTGCTCTTTATCAATAAGTGTAATTAAACAAAATGCCTGGAAGCGATTCACTGACACTTTGACATGCACCGACTAGACAGTTTATTTCCACAGTAGAATGTAATCATCCCATGATGAAAAGGGAGAAAATCGTTAAATGACTTGCTCATCAGTTCAATTGGTTTGGTTTGTCCATTTAGTTATTTATAATTCTAACTGAATGTTTCATAAATCTCTGGTCTTCTCTGTGCATCTACCCCGTGTAACATGGGTTTTTTTTTGTTTTTTTTTTTTGTTTTTTTTTTTTGTTTTTTTTTTGTTTTACATTTTCAGGCAGCAATATCAAAACTCGTATGTTGAGGAGTTCAGGCATCTGGAAGAAGAGGAGCTACAGGTGTACAGTAAAAATGTAGTTAAAGAACCAGGTATTTAGAAGTGTTCTTAACTGTCTTTACATCACCAGTATTGAGAATTTTTCTAACAACTGTCTTTATGTAATTTCATAATATATTTCCAGAACTTTTTTTTTTTTTAAAAACTCCTTTCTGGAGACCTCACTTACATGCTCACATCTTGCTAGCCATTGCTTACGGGCAAGACATGGGTCCTTTGGCACATGTAGCAATTTCTTACAGGGGAAATTGCTTTGAAAAATTAGTATATCGTTTTCAGGTGGTCCCATATTACCCTCTATCTTTTTAAGGACACATGAATATTTTGTACCATTATAATATAGCACTTTGAGCAGCACAATGGTTAGCATTGCTGCCTCACAGCACTTGGGTCATGGGTTTAATTAAGACCAGATCCCTATCTGTGGAGTTCGTATGTTCCCCCTGTGGTTGCGAGGGTTTCCTTTGTGTTCTCAATTTCCTCCCACATTCCGCAAACATTCTAGTAGGTTAATTGGCTTCTGGGCAATGGCCCCTAATGTTTGTAGTATATAACTTGGACTGTAAGCTCCAACGGAGCAGAAACTGATGTGAAAGATCACATGTTGTCTGTACAGTACTGTGCAATGTGGTTGGCACTATATAAATTAAAATAAATACATTGTACTGAACAGGCATTGCCTTTCTCCTACACCACATATGACCACTGTTGTCATACGCTGCAATAAGCCTTCATTGCATCCAGCAAACTGCCACCATAGTACTGTGTATAACTTGCTCTCTGAACACCTTTATTAGATATTGCCCATAGAACATGGGTGTTTAGCTGTGTTCCAAGTCAAGGAATGTGATGCTGCTGAATGACGCTCCATTTCCTAATTTATTCAATGGGAAGGACAGAGACGTATATCGCCATACCTATTACAAAGGAGATTATAAGAAACATATCTAGAGATTAACGACCTATAAATAAAATAAAAAGTAGACGGCAAGATATATGGATCTCTTACCTATGGCGCACGACGACCAGTGTATTGCTGTTTTTAATGTTTTAGTGAACTAATCCTTTTAATGTAACAAAATGTATTGCAGTTCCCACCTTTATTTTTACTTATGTAAATGTCATGAGTAATATGTTGGATGTGTATAGAACATACCTTTCTGCTGAACATTGTCAAGTCATGTGGAAAAACATCATGACATGTTGGAGTTTGCCAGAAGGAATGGTAGATTTATCCTGTACATCATGCCCTTTTGCCACAATGTGTGTTTGTTCATGCATAACGTATCTTCACTATTGTTATATTGAATTGGATGGATGTTTTTCAAAGTAACTGGTGGGTGCATATTTACCAGACATTTACTCAAAATGTAAAATATGCAGCATGTCCTTTGGAGCATACTCCTCATGGTAAACCCCAAATCTAAAGGTCTCTTGTCTCCCGAGTACATAGATGGATTAAATGTTTCTGAACTCCATAAAATGCTATCACTGGAAACAAACTGATGTGAACATTCAGTTTCCAAATAAACTGAACCCTTTAGGGGGATACACTGAGCACTAAGTCACACTAATGCTTGGTAAAATTTCATCATCATCATCAACATTTATTTATATAGCGCCAGCAAATTCCGTAGCGCTTTACAATTGGGAACAAACATGAATAAGACAATACTGGGTAATACATACAGACAGAGAGGTAAGAGAACCCTGCTCGCAAGCTTACAATCTATAGGATAATGGGAGTTTGAAACACAAGGGCATGTGCTACATCATATTGCACAATGGACCAGCTAGAATGCAAAGGTAAAAGTATTGAGTTGGCTGTGTGTATAGCAATGTTGGTCAGAGGGTTGTTGTCTTGTGTTAGCTGTGTAGAGGGTGGTAATAGGGTAATCTAGGGAGATTAAGATGGTGGTTGAGGAATATTATAAACTTGTCTGAAGAGGTGGGTTTTCAGAGAACGCTTGAAGACTAGAGGAAAGTATTATTGTGCGAGGGAGGGAATTCCTCAAAATGGGTACAGCCCAAAAAAGTCCTGTAACCGAGAATGGGAGGATGTGATGAGAGTGGAAGAGAGACGCAGATCTTGTGCGGAACAGAGGTGTCGAGTTGGGAGATAGTTTGAGACCAGTGAGGAAATGTATGTCGGTGCAATTTTGTTGACGGCTTTGTATGTTAGTAGAAGAATTTTATATTGGATTCGTTGAAATACAGGCAGCCAATGTAGAGACTGACAGAGTGGCTCAGCAGAGGAAGAATGGTTTGCAAGGAAAATCAATCTAGCCGCTGCGTGCAAAATAGATTGTAGGGGTTCAAGTCTGATTTTACACTGGTCACCATGACCTGTCCAAGGTGACTTCTAGTAATTTACAGTAAGGGTGACTTATTCCCAGTTATACACATGGAGCAAATGAACACTGTTGAACCACAGCTGCTCTAGTCGAAACCTTCTGTCGTCACTTGCTGCAGAGTCATCTAGCTGCATTGCCCTGGCAGCCATGTCCGTGATGCAGTCCTCAACCTGCTTCCTTCCAAAGTTATGTAAGAGGGAATCCTCCAGTGGGAATATGTCTACATATATTCCCACACATATTATCTGCCCCCCACATTGCAGATATAATTCAGATGACCTCACCTGCTGGTTCCTTGCTAACAGTTCAGCCTCCTGTTGCTGGTGACATAAGGTTTATGTATCTCAGCACTGCTGACTGTTGGCCCTTGTGCCGCTAGTAGGGATGGAGGAAGTCATGTGAGGACCAGTCTTTTAAATATTTTGTTTTGTAATCTTTTAAAGGGAAACTGGTCAATAAATACAATTTTTATTATTGTATATAATCATATCTAAATATATTAAAAGTTTATTACTAAATATAATGCAATTCACTCTTTTCAGACTCTTCTAGGACTATGGCACACAACTTTTTGTCTCTGTCTCCAAGTGCCTGTCTGCCATTATCTGGGACTCCACAAGGGGCAGTTCTATGTACAATTTATTGTATATGTGGCAATCAAGGAATGTTAGAAAGTGATTCTCGGTCCTAAATGTTTTGCGAACCTCCGATATAGAGAGAGAGATATTTGTAGTTAATTACATTGTTACTATGTTTATTTCAACACAAAATAGTTAATCAACTTTTATTTTTTCCCCCCTCTTAAATTCTTTATCAGATCATTTTCGCAAGGAGGATCTGGAACGAATGCCTGCACCAGAACCAGATTTCAAGTACCCATTATTACCAATATTAAAGAGCAGAGAAGAGGTAAGTGACTTTTCATGCAGTGTAGGGGGGAGAAATTAACTGTACATAAGCATGTACAGTGCTAGGGCTGGTCCAGAATTTCAGTTGCCCCACCCCCAGCTGTCCTGTATTTATTCCAGTGCTTTGAGTCAATGCTCTGCATTCTGCACTCAGAGAATGCAGTCGGGAGGAACCTGCCACAGCCACCAGCAGAGATGCGGCACCAGCGACACACTGCGCCATATTAGAAGGTTACTGATTTTTAAAGGAACCCCATGATGTTTGGTAAACTGATAGCAGTAGGACAAGTAGTATTGCTAAAAATGATGATTCGCACAAGTACATTAACATAACTCATCTGATACAATGGGGCCGATTCAATTCTGCAGCGAATAACACTGTGTTAACAGTATTGCCGTTGTTACGATAAAACTGTGCATAATTACCCTTAATATGTTAGTTTCAACGTTGGTTAAGATTACCGTGTTAACGGTAATACTGTTAACACCGTGTTATTCGTGGCCCCAATGTGTGTAGCCAGTTTTCCTGAATCCCATGCTAATCTATCCATGATGCGCAACAAGCTTGCAGAGCAGATAATTCAAGGAAATAAAAGCTTAACAAATCCTTTGATCTCAGGCATGAAAATGTTCAACTGCACACACAAGTGTATTCTGTGCTACTTCACTACATGGGCGGCCATCTTTCATATATATAAAAAAAATGTTTGTCAATGGTAAAGATTGGTAATGCAACGCTTGGGAGGAATGGGCGTGTTGGCACTGAAACCTAGTCCTTTCCAAATGTTTTAGGTGTGACTTTTTTGTAAACTTGATAGTGAACACTTCTCTGCTGGATTAGGTTCATGTGTCTCATGTTTGCCTGGGAATTATATAGTCAGGTAAACTAAAACGTTGTTTATGCAGTATTTAAAAATTGTTTCTTTTGTGTTAACAGTTGATTACTTTAATTGAGAACAATTCAGTTGTGATTATACATGGCGCAACGGGCAGCGGCAAAAGCACACAACTGCCGCAGTACATCCTGGACTACCACATGCAGCGTTCCGCGTATTGTAACATTGTGGTGACACAGCCTAGGAAAATCGCTGCCTGCAGCATCGCCACATGGATAAGTAAGGAGAGGAAGTGGCCACTGACCGGTTTAGTGGGCTATCAGGTAGGACATTTTTGTTTGAGAGAGTTTTTTGGCAAGGTTTTAATATTAAGTCATGCTGTTAATGGGACATGAATCTCAAAATGTGTTCTATTTGCTGAAGTCACTAGTTTTTAAAGGTCCCATCTCAGTCTGAGTTTTTGAGAAGCGGTGGAGGCTTTCAAAATTGGATATGAAAATAAAACATGGACATTAATGTTTCTAAAATCTTGTCTCTTGCTTAAAGGTGGGTCTGGAGAAAAAAGCAACAACTGACACTCATTTGATTTACGTGACAACAGGAGTTCTTTTGCAGAAAATAGTAGGCGCTAAGAGCTTAGCGGAGTTCACACACATTTTTATTGATGAGGTAAGTACTTTATTTATTTTATAAACACTTCTGGAGGTAGTACAGTTTAGTGGATGCCATTGTGGATCTCCTTGGTGTATATTTCCGGACACTATCCCCTCCTCCCCTCTGTCTCTTTATTTTGTGCGTAGTGTTATTTACTAGTTCAAAACCGTTTGGTGGTAAAGAAGTACAGGTATTGTCCTAATAAAACTTTGCTTTTCTAGGTCGGTGGTAATGTCTTTGTTGTCTCTGTGTGTACTTGGAACACAAGAAAGCAAAGAGCAAATTTCACGCTAGTCATTCTAACACTTCCACAGAACCCCTATACTGCTGGTAGAGTGTTCTCTTCAACCCATATTCTACCATTTTTTTAAATGTACACAGTAAATAGAAGGGGGTCTGTCTGCTAATGCTAGCCTTTTAAATGTTACATTGCATGGCTTTCCAAAGTTATTAAAAACAATAATTTTTCCTAAATAAAATTAACCCACTGTAATTCAATTATGTTTTTAGTATTAACTACAATCTCTCTACAAGTTTCTCCTGCCGTATGAGTCGCCTCTCAGATTACAGTGCAATTTATCTTCTCTAGGGTACTGCTTTCAGAGCATTACTCTAATGCTGGGTACACACTGCAGATTCTTTCATCCAATTATCGCCCCGATCACACGATAAACAACCGTTTGCTAAGATATCGCATTAGTGTGTATGCTATCACGATCATGTTTTATCGTACCATTGCACATTGTATCGTGTTTGGTTTTATAATTTATTTTTATAAATGTGAAATATTGTGTGGAAGTGTATATGCACTCACAAACAGCAGTTTAGGCAGATCTTTATGGAGTGTGCAGAGTCATTTCAGCAGATGGTAATGACAGATGAAGAGCACAGATCTGAAGGTAAATCGTGTAGGTGCGTGCCCATAAATCCGTATGCTCATTGGGACTTTCAATCGTTAATGAAATCTCATCTGCAGTAATTTTCTGTAATGTGTAGTCGGCTTAACTTTACATACTTTGGACTCTGATATTTGTGATCAAATACCCAGTTTGGCTCCTTTGACATTTTAAACTGCTTGTTACATTTCACTGTTTTTGCAAGCTCCATTTCAAAATGCTGTCAATTTCACAGACAAACTGACTGAAGTCTGATACTGGTTGTTTTATACACAGAGTTGCAGGTGAATAATTCTGCACTTAAATGAGCTTTGGTAAACTCTGTTGTGGATCGAATTCGCTCATATTTGTATTTGGTATAATGGCAAGTTGTTTGTTTTTTTCTTTTTTCTACTGAATACATGGAACAGCCATGGGCACCCAGCTTTGGCCACGTGGAAGGAAGGCAACATATGGAGCCAAAACCCATTAACGAGAAGTCTCTTATATTTTTTTAGTTTAATTATATAGAAAATAAATATAACATTTCTTGCAGTCCATAAATTTGTTGATGTGCTCCCTTTACAAAACGGTCACCAACACTTCCCCGTCATACATTTGGCCTCATCACAAGATGCATCACTGCATGTCCTTTCTGCCCCTGACCTGTGCCTTTCCTCGGCTCTGACAACTGTACCTCTCCCACTTGCCTCCAAGACTTCTCCAGCGCTGCCCCCACCCCCCACACTAGAACTACCTGACTTGCCAAATCAAACTCTCCACCAAAATTCCAATATTTCAAGATCTTTCTTAAAACCCACCCCTCAGCTACTGCTTACCCTGCTCCTTTTACTTGAAGGTCTGTATCTACGCTTTTCCTTGGTTTTTGGCCTGGAAAAATTAAATAAGTTTCTTGAGATCCCTATGCCTCATCCATCCACTTCAAGGGTTCAGAGAGTGGAGGATTTGGTCCTAGCGGTCTGTCAAGCCTTGGACTTATAGGGCTTGGACTAAAGCATCTGAACCCAGACTATTGAAGCCGCAGAAGAAGAGAGTGATCTCCTTCTCTCCTTCCGCTGAAATGACCAATCTTGTTGAGTCGGCATGAAAACGACTGGACAGAAAATTTGTGATACAGTTCCGGGTTCCTAGCCTCTCCGTTTACAGGTGGATGAGATGGCCCGGTGGGAACAAGTGCCTAGGGTGGATACATCAGTAGCATGTTTGCCTTGACATACCACTCTCCTTTTACCTGGCTTAGCTGCAATTAAGGAAGGCACCTACCATAAGGTGGAGAGCTTTTTGAAGTCAATTTACATGGAGGCAGGCACTTGGCTTAGGCCTATGCTATCTTTCGCTTGGGTGGCTAGAGCAACAGAAAGCTGATAACATCAGCTCAAGGATATGTTTGGCTATGAGAGGTAAGATCACCTTCCTCCCCAATAATTCTCCTAAACCGCAAGGACCTCTGTTTGGATCCTTTGGCCAGTCATTTGGAGGTGACTATTCTGTCTGTGGGCAGCCTTTTAGCAGTAATCCCCTTTTGTCTAGAGGTCACTCTTGGTGGAGAAGGTCTTCCTATTCCACATGGCGTCTAGAGCCTAAAAACCTGCAGCCGCTGGAGTGGAGGATGGCTGCTGCTTTTCCTTTACCAATGGGCGGCTTCCTCTCAAGATCAGTTAATCACGGGGATCAAGCAGCAGGGTTATATGATGGGCCTTTTGGCTCGGCCCCATCACTGTTTCTACACCACCACAGCTCCACATGACGAAGTGAAAAGATCGGTTATACCCTAGTGAATTGTTTCCCTTCTTTCCGCTGCTATCTACCAGGTACTGGCAGGGCCGAGGTTTCTGTTTAAACTGCTTTCTCTGGTTCCCAATCCTGATTGCTCCTTTCACCCCATTTTCAACCTGAAGACCCTAAATATGCTGGTTTCGAATGGAGTCCTTGAAGTCAGTGATCAACGAGTTCCTGGCTTCCATTATTATCTGCAATGCTCATAACCACGTCCCTATCTGCGAGGAGCATCAGTCCCTGCTCAGATTTGCAGTGATGACTTCCATTTTCAATTCAGGGCACTTCCGTTCAGCCTTTCTACCGCGACACGGATCTTTATAAAGATCATGGCGGTAATGGCAGCACGGTTGGGCTCCTTGGATGTATGCATTGTTCCCTATCTGGACGATTTTCTCATAAAAGCGGACTGTGATCACAGCCTTCAGCTCCATCTCTCTCTGACCGTCAAAGTGCAGGAATAGCACGCTGGATCTTGAACTTCCAGAAGTCCCAGTTGGTTCCTTGTCAGCGGATGGTGTTTTTCAGCCTCATCTTGGAGACCAGAGCGCTGAAGTTCTTTCTTCTAGACAGCGGGGTGTGCGCTCTTAAGCCCGTGGTGAGAGGGAGGGATCATGGACATGAGTCGCCCTTCAATCTGTGTGAAACTGATTGGGAAGATAGTCTTCCTCCACAGGGTTCTGCACATCCAACCTCCTTACTTGCCAACCATGGCACCTAAACTTGGTTCTTGAGGTCCTTCAGTCTTCTCCCTTTGAACCTTTTGGAGGCCGTTGAACGTTGAAATCTTTCCTGATTTGGAAAATGATGTTTCTCCTCAGCATTGCTAAGGAGTCTCTGAACTTTCTTGCCATTCACCTTAACTAGTTTTCCATGATTTGGCCCATAGCGTTTTGCATGCTACAGGTTAATAGTTTTCCTTTGAATTGCTTTGCTGAGCCCTGTAAGGCAAGTGTAGCACCTTGTCTAATATGGCACTTCCCACACTGCCCTGTCATTGCTGCATTGTAAGGAGAAATTTAAGATCAAGTGTAGTATTCTTATGGGGTGTGGGAGAGCAAGTGATCCTAAGCAGACTGTTTATCCATTTGGGCAGAAGCCAGCAGCAATGTGCTTTCATGGTGGCTTCTCATCGTGCGGTGAACCTGTATTCACTTGTTTTGACTTTTTTTTTCATATTCTATTAAGAGGCTTAGACCTCTTGGCATATGGCACTTTTTAAATGTATTTAATTTATTTTACGATGTGTACACCTTTTTTTTATTTTATTTTATTATTCCCCCCCCCCCCCCCCCCCTTCCTTTAGAGACTCCACTTTTAGGTGAGTTGAAGATAGTCCAAGGAAAGGCACTCCATCCATGTCTTGATATCCTAAATTTTGTTTTCTTTTGAGGTAAATAGTACACTGCTTGGGGGGGAGCTCCTAATTATTTGTTTGTTGTGGATTTTGGGCTACACACCTAAAGAACATTCTGTTTTATAAAAAAAATTAGACTGCTGTTTTGATCTTTGTTCTGGGGTATTTATTGTGGTGAGTTTTGATTTCCGGGTTGGATTGATACATAGACAAGTTTTGGGAGTACAGTTTGATTTCTGGATTGGACATATCTAATACACTTTGAACTGGGACAAGTCCATTTTGTTGACCGTATCACATTCAGCCTGATATTAACACATTCATCCAAGTATCCCCCATTTCTGATAAAAGTTCTGAGAGGCTATCGACAACTAACACTTCTCTGTTCATACCTATTGGGGACAATGAGGGCAGTTTATATCCTCAAAATACTACAGCTGCCTATTTAAAATTATAAATATATTAAATTATATTTAAAGTATAAGGAATTTGCATGCTCTCTCTTCAGTTAATGTGTACTTTTGCCTCACAAAACCAGACACTAAAAATAATCCGTGCTTAGAGTGAAAGGAAAGCCATTATTTAACATATTTCAAAGGCTGTGTTACATGAAATAACTGAAATGTTTATATTTGGCTAAATGTCCACTTTGCGTGCTCTTTTCTCTGCTGCAGGTTGCCTAGTTAGCAGTAAGGTGCTTTTTTAAGCAGACTGTGACTGATTTGCTCTTACAAGAAAATAATATCCTAGTTTAAAATGTATGCTCTTCGCTCTCATATTGCAGTTTGTGATCTTCACCCCTGTGTGATTTGGAATTATCCTTTTCTATAATTTTAAAATCCTGAGCTTGTGATTTTAAAGTTGGTTGGTTCTGATATGAGTGATAACATAAGCAGGGGATTTACTTACTAGATGAGGATAAACTGGAGAAGGGATTTTGTTAGTGAAATTTAAAGAGCCCCATTCACATTTATTAGAGTAGTATGTGAGTGTGTTTAAAGTGTATCTGTCGCACTCATTTAGGCTAGGTACAAACTGAAGAATTTTCCGACCGACGTGTTATCTGAAACAATTGTACCTATGACTAAAGGTCCGATCAGCCTGGAGATTCATGCGTACACACTGACACGATTTGCTTTCAGATCTGTGCTCTTCATCTGGTCCTCTAGTTTTCAGAGCACAATATTCATTCATTCTTGTCACACTGATTAAAACCGCCTTGTTATAGCTATCCACATGTCCTAACCAATTATGTTAGCTTCTGTGACTCTGAAACGAAACATTGTTTTTCAGAACAAACAAATTAATTATTCCTTCTACAGCACTTTCTACATTTATTCACAGAGACATTCATTGCTAGCATTGGCTGAAAAGAGCACGACTCTGTAAACTCTATGGAGATTGTGAGCATGAGTGCATACACACTGCATGATCGGTGGTTGGTTGGAAAATATTAAGCAGTACGACCAACCAAATGAGCCGACAATCAACACTTTGGAGCGACTTTCGCCGGTCATGTCACTATACACACTAATCCGTCTTCCGACCGAACGGTCGTATGGTGGCTGATTTGCCAGATTATTGGACGAAAATGCTCCAGTGTGTGCTTAACCTTATATAGTTAGACCAGCGGCACTTAAAGGCCCTTCAGACTTATTTGGCTTTGTCTTTCTGAAAACTTTACTGGGATTATTTTTTATCTTTCTGGCATTTTGGTGCATCAACAAGCAGCAAGACTGCGTGGCCATTTAACAAATAGTATAGATTTGGAATGGGCTCATATATATCCATGTCGAGGTGATGTTCACAAATAGTAGAATACTGGTATATCGATCAGGTGGGAAGTCTATTCTCGGTGCATCCAGCAGCGAGTGCTGACAACTCACAATAGAAAGCTATAGATGGTAGTAATACACTGTCATGGCCTGTTTTTTTTTTGCTCCTCTGAATCAATAATACCTCAAGTTGGAGTATGTGTCCGGCATTAGAGACAACAGGATAGTGTGGTATCCAAAAGCTCAAGTTTCTGATAGTAATCACACAGCGCTGGTTTGTACAAATGAATAGTCATCAGATCCCAAATGTAATACCACTTGTCACAGTCTGTACATGAAGACCACAATCTCATGCGGGGCAGCACGATGAACACTTCAAGATCAATTAAATGAAGAAATATCAAACAATCCTAACGCGTTTCATTACCCTTAGGGAATTTCATCAGAGGAAGAATAGTCAATGACCATAATCCAAGAGCAACATAGTTATTCACACGGCCAGTAGAACCTGCAGATGTTTTAAGAGCTTAACTAATTTTGGTTGTAGATCTGTACGCATGCTGGCATTATGATGTTGTTTTTTTTTTAAAAAACCTTTTCTTTAAAAAAAAAAAAAAAAAACAGGGAAAATACAAAAAATTGTATTAAACAAAAAAAGTTAATAAACCAGTGAAGTGGGTCAACTGCGCTCCTAAATGGTGCAGCCACATAGAGAGGGGGTGAATAGGATTCCTAAATTTCCAGTAGGTTACAAGATAAACAGTATACTCCCTAGGCACAAGTAGTGTTAAGTTTAAAGGTCCTTATATAGAATCTTAAAATAGTCAAATATAAAATAGATATTTATTCACAATTCATTCAATTCAAAGTTCTGGCCAGAACAAGTAGTGCATAGTTCATATAGCATATATTTTCATGCAGGCTCTGTAAAGCCAATGGCAATTTGATAATAGTATACATGTCATAATAAATAGATAGTTTCTCAAAAAACATCCCTTTATAGGGCTCGAGTGTTCAATTGTGACATCCTATCCAATCAGTTCTTGGTGAAATCGAGAGACCTTGCATCTGATTGCATTGGAGTGTACCCAGCTTTATAGAGGAGTCGTTGATAGAAGGCTATTCTGAAGAGCCTATAACATTGAATGGCACTTTGTAAACAGTCATTAAAGACAGCAAACTGGATCTAATAGTATCTTACTTGTGAGTTACAATTACAGTCCACACATCTAAATGCTGGCAATAAATGAGTCTTTTGCAACTTCCAAAGATCACCTGGCCAGGAAAGAAAAAAAAAAACCAACCAACTCAATTTGCCTTTTTTTTTTTCCCCCTTTTTTAACTTAAAGGGGGGTATTCAATTGTTAGCGTTAACGCTCTCAAACGAGCGCTCAAAAAATCTTAGCGTTAATACGGTAATTACTCGCGGAATTTTTCTGCTCCCTGAGCAGCAAGCTGAAATTCCGCGAGTAAACTACCGTATTAACGCTTTTCGCGCACAATATTACCGTATAAACGGTAATATTTTTTGAGCGCTCGTTTTTTTTCGTTAACGCCAACAATTGAATACCCCCCAAAAGGTCCCATTTTCCCTTTTAATTCTATAACAAATATATATAATTATACATATTTTGGGCACTTTAAGAAATAACAAAAAATTCACTTGGTGGAGTCAAAAAATTAAGTTATTCCCAGTAATGAAATGCAGATATCTTTTAAACTGCTCTAGTCCTTGTGTATAAATCGGTTATGGGGTTAATATTACACAATATTTAGAAAACAGAAAAGTATGGAAAAGCAAAGGTTCTATAATGCTGGAGTCCATTGAACACGAAGTACAACATAGCAGTAGGGACTGTTTAACTACTGATTTCACCAAGTGTGGTTGGGTTGGACAATTAATACTTGCCAATGGATAAATACATTATTTTACTGTTGACCATGTTTTCACAGTTTGGTAAAGTAGGGTTTGATTTGGTTTCTAGCACAAAAACAAACCAAAAATGAAGTATCCTAATGGTTTATTCTTTAAAATGTTTTTATATTGGTGGCCTAGATCTTTTGGTTTCAAAACTTGCCTTGAAGTAATAGAGGCATATGTTGGAAGAAGCCATTTAACTATCCTCTCCGCACTACACATAAATCTCCAATATCTTCCGTCACCTCAGGGAGAATCTGAAACACTCACTGGACACTTTCTGCCCAGATATAAATCCTCCTAATCTACCATACTGGTTTCAAAAACACCAGGATCCATGTTCATAAAAATAACTGGACCAAGAAGACCTTCAAGAAGCCACCAAAGCCTCTCAAACTGTTGTTCATACATCCATTTTCTAGCATATATCTTCATCATGAACAAGCCAAATCACATGTGCATCAGTTTCACCAGAAATAGCGGTGTACTAACTTAATTATTATATATATTTTTTCATGTCACAGGGTTCTGCTGTGCGGCATTCCCTGTAAACTGCTTTGCAATTGTGATGTGAAACCTTTAAATGCTAGGTGCTGCGATTGGGCGCAGAGAACTATGCAGTCACTGTTTATAACCAGGCAGTTTAAAATAACATTGCAAAAGGAATAGTTGTATAGCGCCAAGTGTTTTTCTAATCCAGTTCACACATAGAAAACAAACACCGATTTCAAAAGATTAATACAAAAATCTAGAAGTTTTATTAATAGTTTTTGTTGCGATCTAACATTACAACAGTACAAACTGCCCTAGACGGATCATGTTTACGGTCTTAGACTAATATTAAAATAACATAATAATGCTTTGAGGGCGTACGGCTTCTCAGCTGAATTCCTGACTGGGGTATGTGCCCTCTATAATTTCCCTACAGCTAGGGTTTTGATTATCTGCTCTATTCAACCTACTCTCCCTTTCCAGCGGGACGCGGCAGGGCTGCCTTCCTATCGCCCTTACTCTTTGCGCTAGTTATAGAACCCTTGGCGGCTATGATAAGGGGTGTGGACGTGGGACCCCAGAAATTCAAGGTCTCCCTCTTTTCTGACATACTCCTCTCCCTGGCGAATCCCCAGACATCTCTGCCCGCCCTGTACAGACTCATAGATGAGTATAGCCTTCTCTCAGGCTATAAAATTACCAAATCGAAGGTCATGCTCCTCCATGACCCCCCGTTTCCTCAGAAACCGCCTACAGGCTAATTTTGCCTTGCGCTGGCAGGCAAATAAGATAAAGTATCTTGGAATCTACATCACCTCTTCATATGTCAATCAAACAAGACCTAGAATGTGGAGGAGCTATATCATATCGTGGCTGGGGAGGATCATCGCTTGTCAAGAAGAACCTGATCCCTAAACTTCTATACCTTTTCTAAACTATTCCTTTTAAAGTACCTGACTGTGTTTCGGGATTTGCACTCCTCTTTTCTAAAGTCCTGTTGAGCATGCCGTTTCATGTGTACACCTACACAATTTACCTTCAGATCTGTGAACTTCATCTGTCATAACCATCTGTTGATACGACCATGACTCTACACACACTACAGATATCTGCCTGCACTGCTTGTCGTGCGTGTGTACACACTTCCACATTTGCCCAACATTGTTGATTGTGATTTTTAGGTTTATAAAACCAAATCAACAGATGCCATGTGTTTTTGGTGAGATAAAACGTGATTGTGGGAGTGTGCACACTAGTGTGATATCTGA
Source organism: Mixophyes fleayi (assembly GCF_038048845.1). Classification (NCBI taxonomy): domain Eukaryota; kingdom Metazoa; phylum Chordata; class Amphibia; order Anura; family Limnodynastidae; genus Mixophyes; species Mixophyes fleayi. The sequence continues at coordinate 17,376,793 of NC_134413.1, forward strand.
GCAAACGGTCGTGATTTGTGTGACCTGCGTGATGATAGCTGTGCACCCAGCTTAACACAGGGTTAATCTCATGACCATTTAACATCAAATGGTATTCTGTAACCGAAAGTTCATAGGGAACACAACAAGCATGTTACTTCAAGTACATTCCTTATTACTCATGAATTGATGCTCAGAAGATGGCTAAATTCAAGCAGTTATGTAAAACTGTAACTGTAACCTGCTTTATATTGTCTGCTCAGATATGTTTACAATGTAGATGACAGGTCTGTCTTAAAGGTTAAGTTGTCAACCTTGTTTTACTAATTAAAAAGTGAGTCAACTGAGAGTAGCTCATTTGAGTGTATTCTTCCATGTTCCTTTAATGCATTTAGCTATATTAGATGTGATATTCAATATTGTAATATTGTTCAGTAATTGCAAAGATTGTTAAAAACAATTTTAAGAATATCCAAATACAGATTTCCTCCTCTCTTTTGCATGGAGTTCCCCTCCCCGTGCATCCTTCCGGCAGTTCTTATTGTCTTTACTGAAATGTCAGAGTGGTGACCTTTTGATGGCACTAAAACAGGTCTTTTTTCCAGTGCTCAGATACCCTTGGAGAATAAACTGACTTTCCTAATTTGTCCAAGCTTCTATATTTTTGTATGGAACAAAACTTTTTCCGTCACCTACACGTATTGTAGGATTGTAGCACGCTTCCTTTCCATGTGGTTTGGTTTGTTGTAACGAATTCAGACTTCTTAATTTCTTGAAACCAAAATAATTTCTGCAATGATGATGTATAGTTTTATAAGTGTTCTATGTAGATTAAGTTCATCATGTAATATATGTGCGATATTTGTACACTGTCTATGTTCTGTTATGTATTATTGTTTTCGGTCTAGTTTATGTTGATGTTTTCATAGTTTTAAGCATATGATGCGTGTCACAGCTCAGTGACTGCACAAATGACACTATAATAAGATACTATATGTTGCGGTTTATGACGTTCTGAAATCAAATCAATTAGAATTGCAGAAATAAAGTAGTTTAATTTTATATAAAACGGAACAATGCAAAACATCTTTTTTTAAAAGTAATACGGTGTGATCTCTCGCCCATATTAAGTAGCTTTGCTGAAGACTGATTAGCGAGCAGACACCTTTTCCTTGGTGATACTTGCCCTATGTACTGAACCTGTTCTCCACATTAGATACTGGCAGCTGTCTCTCCCTTGAGGGTGGTACTTATTGGCCGCTGTGTTCTATTCTGTTCACTATTCCTACTTCTGAAACGGAATGGAAGCTGCAATCCTCTGTCCTCGCACGGGGTGTCTACATGTAATCTGAAGTGTCCTATGGCGATTCATGTCCTACAAAAGGACTTGAGCATGAGGCCTTGATGTTTTGCTTTCTTCAGACCTACCACTTTGAGCCCATGCACAGTGTTTTCTTGGAAGTGGCTTCAAGTGTGAATGTTTGGGGTGTTTTTATTTTCAATCTAGTCTACCAAGCAAGCGTCTGACCTATGACAACTTTGTAGGAAGTCTTCATGACTTGTCTTGGAGCAGCACTCCAGCAGCGCTGGATCTCTGATCTTTCATATTTTGTTCTGTCTCCATCGATGACACCTACATATACTGCTTATGATCTATTTGATACTGACAGTTTGGCACTTGGAAAATAAGCAGGAAGAATAATCTTGTCACTTGTGGTGTTTACAATTGTAACTATATGGTGACCATTTTTGAATGTTACTATTTTAATTTACCAATGTGGTTACTATTTGTTTTGTGCAATTTTACCATTAGCATTGTTTTACCATTTTTCTTTTAATCTTACTATTTCGTATCTGTTTGTTTTTCTTTTGTTAATAGGTCCATGAACGCACAGAAGAAATGGACTTTTTGTTGATGATTGTACGCAAACTCTTACGTACCAATTCACGAATGGTGAAGGTCAGTGTTCTCTGCAGCCTTTGGGGGAGGGTAGGTGGTGTATAAGTTTTCCATGCATACAATTAAAGTGAGTGTGTTCTTTGCTTGGTTAGAAATTTGGTCAACTGCAGCTTAATTGGTGGAAGATGGAGTTACTGTCTTGGGGATACTGTTAGGTTATAATTCAGGTTGCAAATCTGATGGGTGGCTGTGAAAAAGCATGCCAAAGAAGTTACACTAATACAAATGCATAAATTGGGTAACATGTACAAAACAATATCAAAGTGCCAGATATATTTAAAGAAAAAATCTAAAGCTTGGGTGAAATGTTCATCTTTCAGCGCAGGCCGAGCTACTGTTGGAATGGCTCAAGAACAAAAGGGGATTGTCATACAATGACCCAACCAATGGCCTGATCTCCAATCAATTGAGATTCTGTGTCACTATTTGAACATTGGGGTGCACAAATGTAATGTAACTAACCAGCAAAACCTGCAGCCAATCTGCATTGAGAAATGTGTCAAAATCACCCCTGAAAGTGAGCAAAGCTGGTAGAACCTCACCCTTTTGGCATTAATATTAATATGACTCTCACCATCAGACAATGTTTCACCTTCAGCCCTTTAGCACGGTTGTCTCCACTTCACCAACCCCTCCAGGCCTGTAAGCAGACACGGAGGTGGGATTGAACGTCTCCTTTTGCACTTTCGCAGTTCTACCAAATACCCCCTCACTCATGTTCCCATCTTTTGAAGTTCATGCCATCTAGCTTTTAAACCCATACTCCCATGTGCAACTGTGTTTTATCGCTTGGACCTGCACCAACGATTTGTCTACTTATCGAGAAGGCCTCTGCCCTGATTTGGTTACTTCAGACTTTGTTCAGTTTCTGATTACTTCAATACCACTCGCCATCTCTGACCATCTTTTTATCTGCCGGCTTTCCACCACAACTTTAACCCCTATATCGAACTCTCCAAAGCCTCCTTACATATCCAGGATCCTCAGTTCTATTATTGGTCAACAACTTTCCACCTCTCTGCAACAAGTTTCTCCCCAGTTCTAAATTCTCCTTTCATGATCTGGCAGTGCCACATTTTAACCAAAGTCGAGTAGCAACCCTTGATCGGGTATCCCCAACGACTCTTTACACTCGGCATTGACCATAATCTCAGCCGTGGCACACTAAAATAAAAAATGTCTTTAAATAACTTTTTCGCAAAGTTAAACATTGATGACAGTCTTGTACTACTTATTTCTTAAAATATACTGCTTTCTACCACGCTATTGAAATGCTCTGGACGCTGTCAAACAAACATGGTCATCTCTGGTTAAGCTTCTAACCCCAAACACCTCTTTAATACATTTATATCTCTTGTTGACCCTCCCAAACCATCCCCTCTGCATCAATGCCCAAGATCTTGTTTAATCCTCATCATCAGCTATTTATATAGCGTCACTTATTCCGCAGCGCTGTACAGAGAACTCGCTTACATCAATCCCTGCCCCATCGGAGCTTAGTCTAATTTCCCTAAATCACGCACTACACCCGCCAATTTTAATAGTAGCCAATTAACCTACTATTATGTGTTTGGAGTGTGGGAGGGAACCAACGCAAATACTGTGAGAACATACAAACTCCACACAGATAAGGCCATGGTCGGGAATTGAACTCATGACCTCATAACCACTAAGCCACTGTGTTTACTTCAGATACAAGATTGACCAGACCCAATAACCTGCTCAATTCTTTTCCCCACCCTCTGGCACCTTCTCATTTATCCCAAGAATAAAGATGTATCTACTATATTCTCCTCTCACTCTTCTGCCCTACACCCTCATCAAATGCTGTCTCTTGTACTCATCCTATTTAGGAAACCTCAGTCCTCGGCTACATATAGCGGTATTTTCCATATCTCCTTGCTGGAGCACCGCTGTGCTCGTTACTGACTGACACATTGCAGCAGATCCACAAGTGGTATAATTATGTCTGGTGACCTGGAAAACCTGCACTGTTAGGGGTCCCTGAGGACTGGATTTGGGAGACAGAGCCCTAGGCTATTCTATCCGATTTATCACCCCTCTACACAGAACACTGTGCAAAGAGGGAGAATAAAGGTACTTTTCAAACACTTTTGGCTTCAATCCAATATTGCTGTGTAACTGGATCACATAGCCCCACTCAACTTTTTTCGCTACAATCTGCACAATGTGTATCAAACCTCTATAGATTATAAGCTTGCGAGCAAGAACCCATTATCTCTCAGCTTATTCACAGTTTTATGTTACTATTGTGCGTGTGGACAATTGTAAAGTGCTGATGAGTGTACAGGTGCTATTTAATTACTGGTTAATAAAATGCATTATTACCCAAAAGCTGTTATTGCTGCGAAAGACTTTACAAAATCTCAGTGTGGGGATAAAAAGAAATTCTAAAAGTAACTAACCCTGTGTTTTGAGAGCCTTTCAGTACGAGATAATTCACAGGTCTGGAAGTGTATCAGTCATTCCATCTGGTATCATGTGCACAGTACCTGCCAATTCATTACCATCCACTCAGTCATGGCGTTCACACCTATTTGTAGTAATCCTTAATATCTTGCTATGTAATGCACCTATTACGATTTATATGCCTTTCAAGCACAGGCTTTTCTATTAGATATGTCATGTATCACATTCATATATTCTCTACTACATGCTTCAATAAAGTGTTTAATAGGCAAGGAAATAACGCAGCAGGGTCAATGACGATATTCTGCTATTACTTTTGTTTGGATGAAAGCACCTTGGATAGATGAAATTAACATAAACTGGCCCCCTCCTCTAGATGAACAGAGACATCCGTATATGTACAGGGCAGATGATCTCTGCATTCCAGAGTCAATGGTATAAGTGTGTGGGCGTCCATCCAGGGTGGGCATGCTGTAAATACGGTGTCTGTGGCCACAGTGGGACGGTCACCAATGTTTCCATCATTTGGAACCAAATGATTTCACCTTCGCAACTGGGGAGTTATTCTCTAGCAATTGGTGTTGACCTTCCTAGAATCAACGTGTTACATTGTTATCTTTATAAACCGCCATATGCTATGTTGGCTAAAGCTGGGTTAAAATGATTCTAGTTAGTCTTTGTAAATAAAACTTCTGTTCCCTCGGGCTATATGGCATTCATCTGTGACCAGTGTAATGTGTTGTGATTAAGAGGTTTCTCATGTTCAGTTAAATTAATTTCTAAACTTCGCCTCAGGCTATTAGAAATATAAATTCGTTTGCATTGAGTTATAGCTGAAACTACATTCAAACCCTGAATTCCACTTCTTACCGATATCTCATAAAATGCTTTTTAGGCATTTCTAGCAACGAGAAGGTTTGTGTGTTTGTCTGCAAATTGATGAATAAAATCTCAATTCTTGTCGACACTTGCGCTTATTTTCTGGTTAGAAATAGGAGCATGTTTGTCTGGTTATGTTATATTACCCAAATGTTTACTATCTTCCTGCATCACTTTTCGTTTGTTGACCTTTCCTTTTGATTTCAGCTATAGTTCTCTATCCACATCGTATTATCCTGTTTTTTGTTTCCCTAAATCCTCTTCCTTACCATGTCGCTGGTCAAGTAAACAGCCTCAGTGTCCGATAATTCAGTAACTTGGGTATGAAAATCTTTGAGTGTTCCTCAGAGGTTGGTGCACAAGCCAGAATGTGGTGAGCCTGTTACTCTGTGTATTTTCCTGTACATCTGGGCCACAGATAAGCACCACCCTGTCGGCTCAGTGCACACACTGTTGGCGGATTCCTCTCTGGATGGAAAGGGCTTTGGGTGGTTCCTTAGTGGAGCACAGTGGTGCGCTGTGACTGCAGGCTTTCCTAAACACACTCCTTATGCAGAGCTTTGTCCTCTGCTTAAGTAAAATATCTTGGTCGCCTGCATACACCTTCTGCTATTGTACTGTTCTTTAGATATACTCACTATTGCCAAATATTATCATTCTGCATTTTCTCTAATTGTTGTTACTTTCTGCCGTTTATTGTACTAGTTTGGCAAGTCATTATTATTTATACAGCATCTATATATTACAAAGAATACTTACATCAGTCCCTGCCCAGTGGCGCATACAATCTATGTTCCCTATCACATGCTTAATTGGTTCCTCAGAAAATGAACTCTATCAGTATGTATTTGGGGTGTGGGTGGAACCCAGAGATCTTTGAGAAAACCCACCCAAACATGGGGAAAGCAATCGGCTACACACGTTCTGAATTAACCCATGACCCCAGCGCTATGAAGCAACAATGCTAACCACCATGCTACATGTATACGTTATGGGCATTTATAAAATGCACATGTTGGGCTGTAATTTTGTGGCTGTATCTTTGAGTGTGTTCAGGATGCAAATTTGCAGTCTACCCTGAGCTGGGTCCTCAGTGAAGAAGTGTTCTCTCTTCCACAGTATAGCAATGTATATGAGCACACAAGCTAGAGAACGTGTATATTGGATTTTCTTATCTCGTTGCTTTGTTTTATTTATATTATTGTGAGTGTTCACTTGTGTACTATTATTTAAGTAAGTTTTTTGCCAATTCACACTCGAGGTAGAAACTTTAAGAATTATAATGAGAACACTTTATGCATAATTTATTCTTTTTTTTATTTTTTTGTGACAGGTTATTTTGATGTCTGCTACTATAAACTGCAGAGAGTTTGCAGATTATTTTGCAGTGCCAATTCATAATAAACTGGTTCCAGCATATGTCTTCAAGGTTGAAGGCAAACCCTATGATGTGGAGGTGTCTTATCTGGATGACTTGAAGCATATTCCCAGAATTAAGGTAGGCCTGGCATAACTTACCATCCAATTACTATCCTATACAGTGTGTGTAGGTTTAAAAGGTTTAAAACCTCAATAAGTATGGTCGTCGTACAATAAAATCTGTTTAGTTGACTAAAATAATTCTTCTTCCATCGTGTGGTATACTGTTGTGACGTTTGTAAATCCTATACAAAAACTTGCCTCAAGACGCCTAGCCCATGTTATCACATTCGCCTTTATGGATAATCAACCACTCTTAGTTGTGGCAGCAATGTGCTTTGGGATTGTTAACATGTAGTTTGATCCTAAATAAAGTACGTCATCTCAACCAAATCGGGCTTTGATAATTACTGCAGCCCAAGTCTTGTTAGATATCGCTGTCTGCCAGTGACGCTTTCCAGTGAAATGTGGAATATTTTATCAGAATTCTCTTTTTTTCTATTTCACCTTTTAAAAGTCTAAAGTTTTACCCAACACATTTGTGCATCCCCCATAATAGCTCTATGAATACGCACAGCGGTAGTGATCAATCCTCTGCAGATGAGCGAGACTGCACTGTTTTGTTTTGTTTTTGTTTCTTTTTTGTCCACTTATTTCTATAGTTCCCTCCCTATTAGTATTTACAGTGGGTTCCCCTTCTATTTGCAGCTACAGTTTCCAGGAGAGGGAGCAAATTCCTCTCCTTGCAGCAGCCAAGTCTGAATAATTCCAACTTTCCCAGGCTAAGATGTGTAACTAATGCTGAATGAATCGAATCCTCGGCCAGTCCTGTCACGTGTGGCATTAGTTACACACCTGCTATCCGTAGCACAGAAGCTGTGTCCTCCTATGACCGATGCTCTATACGAGAAGTCAGGCACGGTGGTGGGAGTGTGGGAGGGGCAGTTGTATGATGTGTCCGTAATGGGAAAAATTGTGTTTGCGTGGGTTTCCACCGGGTGCTTCCTTCCTCACTCCAAAAACATACTGGTAGGTTAATTGGCTGCTATCAAAATTGACCCGTGTGTATGTTAGGGAATTTAGACTGTAAGCCCTAATGGGGCAGGGACTGATATGAGTGAGTTCTCTGTACAGCGCTGCGGAATCAGTGGCACTATATAAATAAATGGGGATGATGGTTGTCCATCGTTGGGATCCTTGATCTCACTATGAGTATTACATGGCTTTACTGCTTGGTCATTGCAGCAATACAAAGACATGCACCTACATTTAAAAAATAAATAAAATAATTGTGAATGATTATTAATGAGTGAGCACCTTTTGAGAATATGAATCATTCAAAAATTGATCCTCCTGGGTTTATTTTGGTACATTATGTGATTGAGAAATGTATTTGAGCTGGAACTAATTAGTCTTGGATGCAGAAGATCATGGACCCTACATGTTCATGTATAGAACTTGCTCTGTCTTTAAAACTCCCTAAGGTTGGTTAGTTAATTACAATGCTCCCTGTTTATAACACCAGCTTATATACAAACACATTGTGGTTTAGGGAAGATGTCATAAAGCGTTTGAACTATAATGGGATCTATACATTTTAATGCACTTTTGTACAGAAAACACACAGTGGTAAGAGAGTGGTGTAAAGAGGGAGCACTGGATAATATATTAAATATTAATATATGAGTTTAAGAAGAAGAAAAAAATTGAAATGAGTTGTGAATGAAGTATGAAATAAACTTTATCATAAGAATTGCCCACATTGAAACAAGAATAAAAACAAAATTTTAACTTTTTGAATAATTATGAATAGAAAAGTTGATCAGTATTGTTAAATCTAATTATTCACATAAAGAATAGTTACGCTGAACTGCATAAGAAGTCAATGACCGCAAATGGTTAATATCTTCCTAAAACTCAATTTTTATATATTTGTTTTTCTGAAGTTACCAAAATTAATTTAAGGATGATGCCTATATGAATTAAGAAAATCCCTAAAAATGTTTTTGGTACCTGTAGATAGCCATCCTACATGTAATGTTATATTGCAAGCGTTCTCCAGCCTGCTCTGGGTGCAATTTAGTTAGACCGTTGATTTAGGTCCTGTTAGACTGCAAAGGATTCTATTAGGATGTGCCTATGACCTTAGCTATTGGTAAGCAATGATCAAATCCAGTATCTAGCAGCACATCCATGATGGAGAATGTGCCTTTACTTGCAGTATACAGATGTAGCATGTGTCATACGGTCTCCTAAAATTGGGAGATCTAATTTTTTCATGTGCTGCTTTAAGCACAAACCTTGCATTGAGTGTTTCTCAAAGCATAATCTATAATTTCCCTGCAATTTTCAGTTCTACAAGGGGGAAATTAAGTTGTCCTAAGAACATTAGACTCGCATTTTTGCTGACATTACGGTAAAATAATGCAGATTATTGCTCTCATCTCTATGGGGCGGAGGGAGATAGCAACATTACATCAGTTAAAGAAAATATCCACGCGAGGTGTCTGGTGGCCGTTCCGGAGGGACATCACTTGGATATTTAGGGAATTGAATTTGCCCCCTAATGTCAAATGAATAAAAGTGTGTAGTGCATGCATTCTGTTTGTAAATCAAATGAACATATATTTTACTGCTGTATGCTATAGGTACATAGTTTGGTAGTAAGGGAACATAAAATATATGCACTTTTCATATGTACATTTGAGAGAACTGTGTCTTTAATGAATGATGTTAGTTGCAGACGGCAGCCCAGTACTTTGATGAACCGATGATCTGTAAAGAAATGTATGAAGTTGCAACATACTTAATTGAGTTATTTGATAACATGGAGAGGGAGGAACAGAGGTAAGGAGTAAACAAAGTTGTTTTTTTTGTTTTTTTAATTAAATGCAAATGCTCCATTCTTGTGTGTGTGTGTGTGTGTGTGTGTGTATGTGTATGTATATGTATATATATGTATATGTGTATATATATATATATATATATGTGTATATATATATATATATATATATATATATATATATATATATATATATATATATATATATATATATATATGTATATATATATATGTAATTGGTTTCCCATCCAGAACAGTATTTAGATTCTGTGTTTATTAAAGCTTCAGAATAAAGGCGAAACATTACTTCTCATAGGAGAAGCATTTCAGCGGCTTAGGATGTGAGAACGGCATTCTATAAGTGGGCTTCTCCTGGTGTGATGGGGAAACAGGTTTTTTGCTCCTTTACTGTCTCCAAGAGCAAAAATGTTTTGACTTTGATATTTGCACCAAAGGGTTTTATTCTTGAAACAAATATGCAGAATCGTATTGAATCATAAAAGCTAAATGCATAATCATATTGGGAGCAAAATCAAAATAGAAAATATTGGAAGGGTAATGTAGGAAATAAAACGAGAACCATAACCACAGTATGTTACCACAGTCCTTATTCCATGTCTCTGCATGTTATAAATCCCTCTCTTCCGCCGCAGTAAATCCTCTTGCGCTGCACTTAATTTATTCTACTAAACAACCTATTTTCGATATTTGTATTTCTTTTTCTACTTTCAGTATTAATATCACAGATGTACACATTAAGCTGTGAGCGTTGGGAGGTTGTAGGTCACAGAGCAGCAGCTGTATGCTGAGCAGCAGATAGGCTGCTTCAGTTTGAAAGCCTGTTATATCCAATGCTAGAAAACCCCTCTTTCCATAAAGCCTTCTGTGCCTATCTCCAACGTTACATAACAGACACGTGTCTGCTGGGCACACTGGCTGGCGTTCAATGCCCTTTACTGATTGCTGAAATACTAACCAAATGTATATTCCCTCTTGGAAAATATGGCATTTGTGTTAGGAATGATAGCAAATGTGGTATTTATGTGCGATAGACAATTATATGTTTAAACATCTTGCTATATTCTGCAGCCTATGATTAATGCATTGGAAACATAATGACTCCTGGCGTTACACGTGTAAGGTTTGTGTAGGATCTGTTTCCTTACAGATGGGTGCTTATGGTAAAGCCCGTATATGCTGTACATGTAGTAATGACAGCTGACAATTTTCATGTTTTTATACTTGTTTTCTTCAGGCAAAGTAAGAGCTTATCTAGGTCAGTCATTGAACCAAACAGCGTGCTGGTGTTTCTGCCAGGTAAGTTTCTGTTCTCAGCTCCTTCAGAAAAGTATCTAAGAAAAAGAGAAACAAAAATAACTTGTATGAAAGACATTATTATATAAGTAATAGAAATGTGAATTGGAGCACAGCAATTTTTATTATTATTAATATTTATTTATAAGGCGCTACAAGGCATCCGCAGCGCCGTACAGAGACAAACAAAATCACAATACAATGGGAGACAGCACAGTACAGTAAACACAGCAACTCAGTACGCTCAATGCACAGCTAGAGAGGGCGGGGAAGGGGGAGGGAGGATCCGAAAATGACGGGGCCCAAGAAGGGGGGCGCGGAAGACAGGGAGACCCCCAGGGGGAAGGAGGGAGCGAAAGTGAACGTGGGGCGGAGGACCTTTGAGGAGGAGGGCTAAGTAGCTGGAGAGCAGAGTTAGAAGTGGTGGAAACAGGAGGAGAGATGGCCCTGCTTAGAGGAGCGTACAATCTAAGGGGAGGGGTGGACAGACAGAGAGACGCGGGGGAGAGAGGGAGAGTAGGGGGACAGAGGCAGAAGATAAGGTAGGAAGTTAAGTGGGAGACAGAAAGGCCTTAAGAAAAAGGTGGGTTTTTAGGGCCCGTTTGAAGCTGGACAGATTAGGGGAAGTTCTGATGGAGGGAGGGAGCTTGTTCCAGTGGAGGGGGAGAACCCCTCCACTCAATTTGGGTGAGAACCCCTCAGCCACTAGTAAGAGAGCACCATAGCACTTGTTCTTGTTGAAGAACAGTGTCTTCATTTTTATATAGCCGCCCAATCACAGTGTGCATAGTAACTGCAACTTGAGTGTCCCTATTTTTATCAAGCGTTAGGTTTTATTAGCTTGTGTGTGACTCAAGCGGAACCAGGTCCTGAATTGTGGGCCATAACACTTAGATTTGTAGTCGTACCTCTGATCTACCGGACGTGGTCACCATTTGTGGAACATAGTCTCTCTGCTGTGACAACCTATAAAATGTTGTTGTCTTTGCTGGCTGGAAAAAGACCACGTACATGGGAATTGTGTATATTTAGTTATGTAGTTAATACATGGTACAAAAAACAAACGTAAGCCCACTTTCATCTCTGTTAACCCATTTTACCATCCAGGAAATCTTAATTGAAAGCAATGAAAAATGTAGTAGAATTACAGACTCCTCACTCTCCAGTTTAATACGATTTGTTTACTTTGTCCATAGTCTTCCAGCTTTGGACAAGTTTCTCCAGAGGTTGTGAGTCTGCAATCTTGTAGCAGACCATGGAAATGCCCCCACTTCACTGCCACTTTTCAGAGACCAAATTAAAATCTGAGCATTCATGGGTTACGCAAATGAACTTAGGAGCACAGATGGGGGACACTACAGAAGTTTTACCAAACTTGTGGTTTAAAAAAAAAAAAATAAAAATCCTTGTACTATTATAGGTCTGTCAATGTTTTTAGTGCACTGTTGATAGGATTAGATGGCGAAGGGGACAGACCGCAGGTGTGAAGTTCCGTGTGTGGGCTCCAGGGTATTAAAGGCCCTGTCGCACTTGCCTACAAAGCAAATTTTGTGTTTCTCTTGTGGGTAGTCCTGTGGTAATTGTGGGTTTGCGAATGAGTGAAAAGTTGTTGAAGAAAAAATTAAAATCTTTCCCTTTTAGTATAATAAAGACACACACCTGTCTTTTGTTGCTCTAGCTTGGCAGTATGTAGTCTCCAAAGCGATCACCTTAAACTATGGAAATGTGACCTAGTCAAAGTTTATCTGACAGTGTGAAATATCAGCACATTTATCTGGGTTTGTGGCAATTGGCTGATTGGTCCTTCTGCTGTTCATATGTGTGCCCAAATTGGGCACAGACCTGTGGCTTGACTGGCATTCCAGCGGTATGAGTAATAAGAGCAGAGCACTTTGTTATAACCATTATTATGTAGGTCCTTCTCGCCTTTTGATTCATTGTTCTGTAAGGGTGGTGTTAAGATATATGCACATTGCTAACCACTATGTTGGCAATTTATATATAAAGTTAAATAATACCTGGCTAGAAGCCTTTTGCTCAAGTTGCTCTATTGAATCCTTTATGTTGTGTACAAACGTCAGCTCCTAAGAGCAAAAAAAAAAAAGGATTCTCCCCTGGGAAAATATCTACAGTGCAGAAACAATGTCTTCAAATGTCAGACATAAAGTAACCACGGATCCTACACCTTTTATAGCTGGTGTAACCCTTTGTAATTGTACCTTCTCACATGGTCATCAAAATGATGTCCTGGATCATAAATTCTGCATTGTTCTTTTATTCCTGCCAAAGAGGAGCAAATGTGATAAGACTGATGGGTTACAAAAGAAATGTAACTCTCACAAGCTTCCCCCCTAACAGATGCTTTTCCCCATAACTATTAAAACCGATCTGATTGAAAGCCGTACATGTGTTTTTAGTGGGATTAAAAAAATGACCAACGCTTCGTCACAGTGTAAATCTGACAATTTGCCTTGGTGCGCCACTCATCAGCTACAAAGCCTGAGAGAAAGAACAAGACTCCTGACCAGTTCTATTGGGCGTGATTCTGGGTGCGTTGAGTCGTACTATAATTAGACATTATTCAGGACACTGAGCAGGCTTTTAGGTGAAGTTGTTGAGGGTAATGATTTTGCTGATGCAAGAAGCACATAAACTAGGAGGCAGTACTGTACGTTCAGAGATGTATGCATAGCCTGCAGTGCATTGCAAAATGTCCTTCCTGTCAGTCATTTAATTTATCTGGGCCTCTCCGCCTTAGGTTTATAAATGTCACAATTCATTTGTTGTAGATAATGTAAATAACAGGCAATTATTCCCTTTCCTGCTCTATTGTTCATTGCCGTTACCACAAGGCTCTTTTATGCCATATTCTTGCAGACACTACCTCTTCTTTTATCTTTCTTTTTTTTTTTATAAAGACTTTCAAGTCTGAACTTTTACAGGTTCTTGTAATAATATGTACATCTAACATTAACCTCTGGCAGTGGATATTAAATCTAGCCTGCATATTGTTTGTTACTAGCAGTTTTCTTAATTGAATAAACAGGTGCTTCGATACATTAAAGGATTAGGAGCCCATTTATCAAGCCCTAAACCATGTGGGGAAAAAAAACTATTTGACAGAGGCTAACACAGGAGATATTGGCCATATTTCTTTCATTAGGCAACTTGCCACGTGATACCGCAGTCATCATACTACTCGTTGTGGACTGCGGAGTGGGCAAATGTATCAAGCTCTGAAAAGGTAATCTTTATGGAGCGTGACCCGGATGGCGATCTCCTTCTGAAGATGGCGTTAGCCATTTAATCCTAGGGTAGAGCATTGCAGTAGAGGGATAGTCGGATCCCTCTCTGTAGCCATCCTGCTCTCCCCTTGCGTTAATTTATGTAAATGACGTATGTACATGCGCGTTTCTAGTTCGTGCATTCACAGTAAAGACTCTGGGCTAGATTTACTAAGCTGCGGGTTTGAAAAAGTGGGGATGTTGCCTATAGCAACCAATCAGATTCTAGCTTTCATTTATTTCGTACCTTCTACAAAATGACAGCTAGAATCTGATTGGTTGCTATAGGCAACATCCCCACTTTTTCAAACCCACAGCTTAGTAAATCTAGCCCTCTGGGTCAGATCCCGGAGTTTACTTTAGAATGAAGTGATCGCAGGGGCAGCTTTCTTGTCCCTACATGTCTTCAGTAGTAAGTATCCATGTTAATTCATCTGTCATAAGTGCAAGGACAGATGATAATGGGCCAAAAGTGTGATGCATATTAAATAGGGCCTTGTAGTATATAGGTTTGAGGGGAAACTCCTCTCTCTGGTGGCCATTTGTGTAGATTGAGGTTTCTTAAGTTTGTTCTTTGCAAATATCTCCTCATTTTCATTCATTCAGTGATATGTCAGAAACGCCTCAAATTTTCTATGATCCCTTGATATCAATCAGGCATTGGCTTTAATCATATTACAGCAAATGGCTGTTTGCTACATGTGCATTTTGATTGTTTTTTTTATATTATTGGGGGATAGAAGGAGGTTCTCAAAATCCCCATAAGTTATATGAAAAGAAACTTGAAAGTGAGAATTGCTGTGTTTAAAGTTACCTCTTATTAAGCTCTGGATTTGCTACGATACAGTAGTAGGTCTCAGTTGTCAACACGGTGGTAATTATCTTACAGTATTATTTGGATCTTGTACATAATATTATGTTTTTTTGACAATGGTAGAAAAATAAATTGAGACCCCGAAAGGAAAAATTGTAAAAATGTCAGTAGAACCTGCTGTGAACCTACCAACAATTGGTGACGTTGCACCTTTTTCTTTTGTATGCGAGATCTGAGATTGTTGGGCTTCCATGCTGTAAAATATAAGGTTATCAGTGTGAACCTTCATTGTTTAGAATTCTAAATGACCATACAGATAGTTAGCTTATGTTTTGTTGTCTTTAAGTTGGCAAACAATTTTTTTTTTTTAATTATTTACACATTTTTAAACTATTAAATAGAAATGTTTTGTTTTTTTTCTACAGGCTTGTTTGAAATTAACTATATGCATGAGCTATTTACGAACATGGTTCATAAAAGGTAAACATGGATTTTATTTTATTTACCTTTGACAAGGAACATCTCAGACCTAAATGTAAATTATGAATATGGATTCAAGTTTTTGTTTTTCACTGGCAAGCCTAGAGCGTCAGCACTGAGGGATTTCCTGGTGTTTTGGTTAAAATGGACAAGAATTCCTCCCCCCCGAGTGAAAATATAATACAAAAAAACTAAAATAAACCATGAAAGCCGGAACCCGCAATTACAGATATCAGATGACTGTTGTATCTGTGTTCTTCTCCCTGATATATAAGGGCTAATCTACTTTGTTTGCCCCCCTTCTGTTTTTCTCTCTCAATACTTTTAGTTTTCTTGTACAGAAATTATCCAAATCCTAATGATTTAACAATGGTTGCTTTGTATTATAGATTACATGTGTACCCATTGCATTCAAGCATCACCCTTGATGAGCAGAACATGGTGTTCATGACCCCAGTGTTGGGGTACAGGAAGGTATTTCCATCTGATTGACAAAACACACATGAGGATACTGTTTAATGTGAAAACCAGAGAAATGAGAACTTTAAATACGCATTCTGTTTCTGCCTTCTATTAGGTTATTTTATCCACAAACATTGCTGAGAGCTCTATAACCGTACCCGATGTGAAATATGGTAGGTGCTTTCTGATTGGTCAATTTCTCAGTGCTCTTGTAACTCTGAATGTAGCATATGATGATGATGATTACCCAAGTATCCCTAGGAGCTGCCGATTAATTACCCTAACTGTTACTGGCACTGAAGTAGCTAGAAAGAGCATTTCAGCTCCTGCGCGGTGGTGTAGAGCAGCGGGGTGACTGTGATTACATCATATCTCATGCAGTGGTCTTTTAAATGCATTGCACAGTGCAATGCACCAAATGAAGCGCTGTGTCCACTTTAAAGCTGTATAAATTATGTAGATGCATATACAAGTATGTATTAATAGATCATTTTTGTGGACTTTTAAAAAAACAAAACAAAAAAAAATTGTTTCAGCTATACTGCAAGGATGCAAACTAGTGTAAAGATGTTTGCTATTGCGGCATTAGTGTATTAAGTGCTTGGCCATCCTGTAGTCATAGTTTATGAATCCAATCAGAATGACAAATATTGTGCCTTGAACACACTGTTTATACGTTCTGTATGTTTAGTGGAAAATGTCCAGGTACTATGAAAGGGTTGTGCAATATTTATTTATAGTGTAATGAAAAGTTGAACAATTTTCTTTTGAATAATGTCTATGCTCACTTTATAGTTTAGTTTTATTTGTTTGATTCGCAGTTATAGATTTTTGTTTGACAAAAACGCTTGTTTGTGATGAAGAGACAAACTATCAGAGTTTGAGACTCAGCTGGGCGTCCAAGACCAATTGTGATCAGAGAAAAGGTACGGTAATGCCATATTAATGGCTCTAGTCCTGGGACTTGTCACGGCTGGAAGTGACAACACCTTACTGGGGATGATAGTTTCTCCTGGTAAAGCATGAACATAATGGAATCGCTTGGTCAGCCTGGCAATGGTTTAGATTTTCAGATTTTTTTTGCTTACAATAAGACAGTTTATTTACAAAAATATTGGAGCCTGTTAGAATGTTCTGTCAATAGTAGCCTGAGGGCAGTCCTAGTGCTAGACACACAGCCATGATTCCAGCTTGCGGTAAGATTGTTTCGGATAGAGGATTGCTTGTAACAAATAAATTCTTCATTAATTCATGACACTTTGGATTCTAGTTTGCTAAAGTGAAAAGTAAGCACATGGATACATTGAATTTCGCCTCCATGTTTAACTATATTAAAATCTATTTGACTTGCTGTGCTTTAAAATTAGTTCCACCAGTACATGTGTGAGGACTAGACAAGTTTATATAACTCAATAGAAGGTACTACTGTAGTATATCGTATGGGATACTTTGTTTTGCTTACTCCATAAAATACATTGCCAAATGTGACATTTTTAAACTTCCTTTAAGGACGAGCTGGACGTGTTTCAAAAGGCTATTGCTACAGACTCATACTGAAAGACTTTTGGTGTAACTTCATACCTGAAAACGTTGTACCGGAGATGCTGGTATGATGGAAAATCTTTCTTACTACATTTTTGCCCAAAAAAAATCTTTAAGTGCAAAATATATCTTTGTTTTAAGTGTTTGGTGAATGTTTGTTCGCCCTGTGTTTACTTGTGTATGTGTGTGTCCCTGCGGGGTTTGGAATATAGATTATAAGCTGCAGTGGGGCAGTAATCTGTAAAGCACTGTGAGAGGTAGGTAGCTATAGAGTGGTAGGTAGATTGTTAATAGTACTAAATAAGTGTAAACTCTGTCAAAGAAGTTGTGAGTTTTATGCAAGTATACCAGTTGGAAAAACATAATTAGTGTGTTTTTTTTTTTTTTTTTTTTTTTTTTTTTATAACCCCATTATTTAGTTTAAAGCACTTACATGACCGTTTCTTCTCATTGTGTCCTCAGCGAAGCCCTTTGGGAAGCATAATCTTGAAGGTGAAAGTCCTTGACATGGGTGAGCCTAGAGCATTGCTTGCTACAGCCCTGTCCCCTCCGAACGTTTCTGACATTGAGCGCACAATTCTTTTGCTCAAGGAGGTAAGTGTCCATTTATGTTAAGAGCAAAGCGTGAACCTCGCTCTTGTTCATGTTCTTCAGAAGCCTTGAGTATGTGATATATTTTATTACTATCCATCATTGTAATAAACATGGACATAAATTATGGAAATAAAGGCATGTTACCTGACTAAAGAGGGGCTTACAGTTAACAAATAAAGGATGATGATGATAATAATAATGGATCAATCAACATCTGTTACAAATCCTCCACTAGTGTTCAGTCTCATTGTCTCTTGGCTTTATAATGGCGGTGTATTAGAAAAACAAAAAAAGTCTGCATGACCCGTCCCAATTTCCTCCTGCCAACTGTCTAGTGCCACCTTCAATGGAGAATCATCAAAGGGATCCACCTTAAAGATGCCTTTCATCATCAAAGTGCTAAATTATCTAATTTAAAGCCTATGCCCACCTGGCTTGTGTTACCCTTCCTAACTGAAAGGGTTGTGCCCCACCTCTGAACTGAATAATATACATGAAATAACTGGTGTGCATATATCTAACTACATGTCTACCATACTCACTCCTCTGCAGTAGGTTGCCATCTTTGGAGGAAAGGTGTTTCTCTAACAGAGGAGGCAGAGAGTAACTGACAGACTTGCAGTCTTTGTTTGCAGAAATACTTTGCGTGGGCTGGTTTATTCTCATATGGGCAGGAACAGTGATGTCACAACAGCTAAAATTTACTGTATTTGATTCATATCCAATCCCTTTTGGACACTTAAAGATGAGGGGACCTATAGTATTATGGAGAGGTAATATTTTACATTAACAGACTTTCTGGGGAGTGTTCAGGTAACTGTATATTACCTTCTTGGTTTATAACAGAAAAGGTAAGTTCTGCTTTAAGTTATGTTATTAATATATCAAATACTCTTTTTGCTTCATACCTTCATAATGACATGATCAGGAGAGATCAGCCAGCCCACTTGAAAAGGTTAAATACCCCCCACCCTTCTCCACCCTTACTGGTGTACTCTTGTCCCTTCTGATTGGACAGAGTTGGAAAATTGTAAGTTGTAGGGTGGGGTGTCTTTGAGGAGACCCAGGCCAGAACCTCCCATAGGAATACCTGTTGGCTATTAATCCTCAGTCTTCTGTACCGTGTCAGAAGACGAGAATCAGAGGAGGGGAGTCTGATGGTGGCAGGTGCAGTGTTCACTGTCTCCCGGCTTCTGTCTCACAGAAGTGAGCGGCTTCTGGACTTGTGAGGTTGAGAGCTGTTAACAGTTTGGTGGCAGGCTGTCGTGCAGACCTGTACCTCGCACAACAATGAGTCCTGGCCTACTTACCGATAGTGTCAGCCCTTCAGCATCATAGCTTGGATTGGGACTAGGTAAGAAGACCTACAAATATGTTAGGTTTAGTCAAGATCCTGCTTATGATGGCGTTTGCTGCTGAAGCCCTCTCCTGTTCGGAATTTGTGGTGCCCAGTTAGTCGTTTAAAAGAAAAGACTCCTAGAGAACAAATGTTCTCTTCCTTACCAGTTCTAAAAAAGACCCCAAACCCCGATACCTGTTTATTATATTTCAGATGCTTCAGTAATGTTAATAAGAATAGTGATTAAGGCACGTTGGCTGAAATTCAGGACAGGGGACAACAGGGTTCAAATCCAGGCTTCAGGTGTTTTTTTTTTTTACTTGATTAGAAAATAGAAATACAATCTGTGAGATGGCAATAAACTGTTTTAATGAGTACAAATCTATGTTCTCATAAGTGCTATTGGACTTCGACACATCCAAGCAGCTGGTTCTTTCTTATTTTATTTTTTTTACTAATCACAAATCGCAGAACGCAAAAACTTTTCATGTTGCATTATCTGTTATCTTCAGTTTGATTTTTTTTTTGGGCTGCTCTGAGAATCTTCACAAAAATAATGGCAGTAAGACATCTACAGAAATGATCATCTTCAACTAATATCTGGACACCTTTCTGGTGACACAACAGTCTGATGGGTTCTCTCCAGTGAGGCCCAGGCTGTTCCCTGAAAAGAGTCCTGGTACCGGCAGCCTGGCAGAATCAGCAGGAAACCTCAATCAACTGGTCTGCATAATATGTTCAACATTTTCCGAATTAGGGGGGAAATTGAGCCTTTAAAAAAAAAAAAAAAAAAAAAAAAAGGATATCAGATATCCACTTAAACAAACAAACTGGGTATTTTGGTGAAGCTGTGAAAGTGCTTAGCACGATGACTACTTGCAAATTGCTACTGAAGTGGCCAGAAGCAGTCGCCTTACAAGAGTAAATTTATAGATTTCTGTGAAGCAGGACACTTGACATGGTCATAATTCTGCCTATTCACACTTCATAGTCTATAATGGTGTAAATGTCCAGAGAGAACCTAGACAAGGGAATCCCTTGGACTTTTAAATCCCATTGTAATTACCATATGTGCAAGCAGGGATTGGGAACGCATTTGGAAGTTGTGCTTTAATATACATCAGTTTTTTCTCCTCTGTCCATATATATGGGCAGAGGAGCAGAGGTCTCTGTCCTCAAAGTACAGGGAATTGCTAGTGGTCTGGAAGGCCCACCATAGGACTAACGAAAATATCTACAGAGTTGTTCATTCTTTTAGACAACGCGTCTCATCTGGACCAACTATGAGGCATCAGAAGCTCTCTTGCGGAGTCTCCTAGCAAAAATATTCCGTTGAGCTGAAGAGAATTTCTTTTTGTTGTTTACAGCTCATTAGAAAAGGGAGGCGAATACGGTTGTGTGTTTGCCCACAACTAAAGCCAGGGTAAATGGTCTCTGAGTGAAGACATATTTATATGGCTTATTGATTTCGCCTTTCTGGTCCGTAAGAGCTTGGTTTACTTTTCTAATGTCATTCGCAGTGAGAACCGCTAAACCTCCAAACTAACAAGATTCTCCCGTTTTGAGGGACCTGTGTTGCATCCGGAAAGTAAAAATGAAAGATAGAAAAACCTCCATCTGTCGGCCTGGATGTTTAACAGAATATTTCATTAACAAAAAGGGACTTGGAGTTTCATATCCCCATCAATGTGTTTGAACTAGCCCTTGCTCTGTGGGCAGAATATATCCAGGGCTTACTGGTATGCATTTAGTTGGCCAATACAAAGACTGTCGCTTACATAAACTATTGTATAAAACGCTGAAGATTATGCTGTTTATGTTCTATATTTCAGCTGTCTTTATCTGGAATGGAAAATAATGAACCAGACATCCTTCACCTCTACATCCTGGACCTGCAATAGTGGTTGCTTCACAGCATGATCTTTTTCATGGAGCTGGTGTCATTAAGGTCTGACGGGCATTGACCTCATAACATCGTGAGCCTATGGCATAATAACAGTCTACTGCGCTCAAACATGTGACCCTCTGGCAACATTTATTAATGCTTTAGGTTTTCTTTAACCGTTTCTACTGATCTATTTTTGTCCACATCAGTGCTGCTTCTGCAGGTTTTTTTGGAAACTCAAACAGGACACCATTCAAGCTATTGTTGCACCAGAGAGACCCAGATGTGTGTGTGTGTTTGGTACTCTGATCACATCAACCTGTTAGTCGGTGGTTTTCGGAACTTTTCAGTTCAGCCAGAGTCAGTTAGCCTGCCACAAAATGCTCTTTTTTTTTTTTCTTCACCTGATGGTCCTTATTCGATCTTTCAGGCTAGCGTATGTCTGTAGTATACCATTTATTTTTGCCCAATGTGTTTGTCTGCTCATTGTGTTGTTTATTCCTGATTTTAGGAATAGACAACATAATTTTAGCAGGGGTGTCTAGATTTAGGAGGAGAATTGTTCAAGTTTCAGTTTATGTTTAAAATTCCTACCTTCCATTGGTCATCATTTTATTTCGGACATCTAAGAAAATGATTTAATGGAAAGTGGAAAAAAATTCTTGTTTTCTCCACTAGCCAATAATTTGCATGGTCCAATTTCCCACTGCACAATACCCCACGTCCGTGGATATCCAAAGTTTACTGTGAAATTAATTGATGCTACAAAGAAGATGGGTACAGCCTTTTCATCATTCACAGACTAATTGGTTGTAACCTTTCCAACCTGAACAATCCTGAAATCCTGGAAAAAGGCTCAGTGAGGGACTGTTCTTCAGGAGTTGTGATGGCTCTGGCTATATTGTGGTGGTGCTAGGAGGGGAATCTTGAGTAAACTGACAGAAGCAGGGCTGCTAAAAGTAAAAATGGACCCATGAATTTTCATTGGAATGTAATTCCCTTTTAAAAGTGAATTCATAACAGAAACTCTTATAGCATTCGTGTGGCTTGCGGTTTTACTATTGTTGGTGTGACAAAACGAGTTTGATAACACCCTAACCGGCCTGTCCCTCGTTTTTCACAAAATTTGCATTCTAGCATGTACTTTATAGTCCTTGCTTTTGTTCCCCAGCTCGACAGAATACAACTGCAGTGTCTAATTACATGTGGATAAGGGGACATTGTAGCTCATTGTTAATATGTATATTGTTGCTGTGGCAGTGAGGTGGTTGTTCATTGTCCTGAAAGTGAAGCCAGGTGGGTTATGAGTAGGGATCAGGTTGTAAGATACTGGTAGGGGAAGGCTAATTAGTATCCATTGTACTCACAAGACGACTACAGACGTTTGGTCTACAGTTTGGCAGGAGAATTTTGGTTGAAGTACAGCTCATCTTCACTCCCCTCTCCAACCCCCTAGTCCAGGACTCGCCAATATTTCTCAAGGAGAGACTCTGGTTTGCCCAGGGAGGGGAAAGCACACTGGAAATTTGACCCTAGATATAAGGAGCCACTCCAGGAGAGGAGGTGATGTTCATGCTGGGAATTGATGGCTGGAAGCTGCAGGGTGGTTGATCTTTGCATTGCCTTTCTCTACCAGTGAAATACATCGGCAGATCCATGGGTCATTAAGTCCGGACAGCCAGGTGACTGTAACTTCGTAAACGAGTGGGGTTAGGGACATATGTGGTGAACCTGTCTGGCATTTATTTACTGTGTGTACATAATATTCTACTGATTGTTTTTGTTACTATAAATGTACTGTTGTACTTTTCTAACTGCATATGCCTGAGTGACAAATAAGAACCTTAGAAAGGTACTGGTTAGGCTTCCCTGGCCTCTAAAGGGACCTGTGGGCGGCCAGCAAGAGTGAAGTGGGTAGAATTGGGCCAGAAAACCCGGTATCTTCACAGTTGAGAAAAGACAAGTTCCATGAAATAACACAGTACCTATTTCGATACTTTCAAACCATAAAAGTATGTTCATGCCTGAAGTGTAAGTATTGTTGATATGCAGAGCATGTTCTTGCTTCTTACAGGTAGGTGCTCTTGCAGTGAGCAGAAAGCAGGAGGACAATCCATACGATGGGGAGCTCACATTCTTGGGTAGAGTTATAGCGCAGTTACCTGTTGACCTACAGCTCGGAAAACTCATTGTTCTTGGACATGTGTTTGGCTGTCTGGACGAATGTCTTATTATTGGTACGAGTCTTATGTGCAGTGTTTTTAAATGCCTTTTATCTTCCATTAAATCTGTTAATCATCTTTTTGTTTTTTTGCACAGCTGCAGCTCTATCACTCAGGAACTTTTTTGCGATGCCCTTTAGACAGCACCTCGACGGATATAGGTACATTTTTTTTCATCATTATTTTAGCATCGTTAATCTTTGTGTTGCTAATGTAATCTTTATTATCTTCTATATTCCAGGAGCAAGCTGAGTTATGCTGGCCACAGCAGAAGTGACTGCATTGCACTTGTTGATGCCTTCCGGGTACATTTAATATGTTATATTTTTAATTAAAGTCATTGTTTGTAATAGTTGTACAGTAAAATGTTTTTTTGTTCTGTCTTTCCAGTTTTGGAAAGATTGCAAGGAGAGAGGTGATCTTAGACTACCCAAGGTGTGTAAACCGAGGACTGCATGACATGTTTATCTACCACCCTTTAATGTGTCTGGTTACCCACCTACATTTTATTCCAAGTACCCCCTGATATGTACAAACGGATTCCAGACAACTGTTTTAAAAAATATTTTGTATAAACTTTATGAATCATTAATAAAGTTTACGGATTCAAGCTCTTCCTCCATTGACAGCCTGGAAACTTCTGCTTTTTTGATGCCTGCTGTAGCTGTGAGGTTTTTCTATGGCTGTGAATGCCAGCCACTTTGCTGTACTGTACTTTTATTTTTTCCTTTACTGAAATCAGCATCCCTTGGCCACAGCTGGGGATGTCCTGACGACAGCCAACTTACAGCGTGGTAGCGCCTCTTGGGTGGGGGAACCCTCTCCCTGCTACCCATAGTTAGTGACTGAGAGTCACATACCTCCTGGACCATTGGGTCAGTAGGTCAGGCTGGAGTATTGTCATTAGATAAGTGACTCCTGAGTCTTTCAGCTCCAGCGCCAGCTAGGGAGGAGAGGGTTGGAGATCAGGGGGGGGGGGGCTCTTGGTCCTGGTAGCCCCACACTATGCACAGGGTAGTGTTGAAGGGGTCCGGTTACAGCGGCTGTATTAGTGCTGGGCTTGCGGGGAGGGATCAGGGGTGCTGTTCCTATCCAGCAACTCCTCCCTGGCAGGACTTCCCCTTTGCATTAGGATCCTGGGAAATATGGGCTTTACTTTATAGACAGTTTAATTTGCACAATGCCATTCAAGCATGTTTCAGAACAAGCTAGTTTCAAAATGGAACAAGTCTCACAATCTGTTCACCAGCCGGTCTCGGACTGTCTGCAACGGTGCGTCTATTGCTTTGCTGATGGCTGAGAGGTGCAGACCTCAACAGGTGTCACCCGTTCACCATCTGGCACTTGACGATGGGGACAACAGATGTCAGACTTTGATATGGTGGGCCACTGTGGTTCAATGGTACCAGGCTCTCTAAACCATGGAAGAGTCAAATCTCCCTGTTAAAGGTGCTGAAACTCAGGGTGGTTATAGTCTGAGGGCGCCAGTTCTTCTGAGAAAGGGGCCATTAAGATTGTCCGAAGATAACGTGGCCATAGCATAGCTGAATCACCAGGGTGGCACCATGAATGCCTCAGTCATGAGAGTAACCAGTGGGTTATGCAATGGGCAGAACAAAATATTCCTCCCATGTCTGTGGTTTTCGTCTCGGGGTAGAAATCTGGGAAGCAGATTTCACAGCAGACAAATTCTTCACCCTGAGGAGCTGTCCTTTAATCTGGATATCTTCCAGCAGATTGTGGACAGGTGTTGACATGACAGCATCACAGTTGAACTTGTCCACAAGAGATGCTGTCTAGTGTCTAATTAGACCATTTACAAGTAGACTCTGTAATTTGCCAGGGTTGCATTTTTTTGCAGGACATACTGTTCCTGTAAATGTGAGGGTGCATTTCACTAGATTGGCGAGTGCTTCTTGGGCGGTACAGGGCCTTGGATGAACAATTGTTCCAGGCAGCTAACTGATCTTTGGTGCACACCTTCACAAAGCTCTGCGGATTGAGTGCTTTTGCATCTGAAGAGGCCAGTTTTGTATGCAAGGTGCTGCGCACTACTACTTCTACAGGTACCCTACCTTTGATGACCACTTTGGGTTGTCTCATTGTTCTAGTTTCCTCAATTAGGATGAATGAGAAAATTTAGATTTTTGTACTTAAGTTAATTCCTTTTCTCTGAATCAAATGAATGACACTAGACGCCCTAACTTTACATTATTTTCTTATTTCTCTGCTTTTTCGCTATTATCCTTGTTTGGATTCTTTTTGTCGTTGAATGTTTCCCCCCCCCCCCCCCCCCCCCTTTCTCTCCCTCACAGTTTCACTATTGTAGAGAACAATAAACATAAACATGTTAGTCACGACCAAAAGAAATTTAGGTTGATTACCAAAGCCTTTGTCTCGGTTTGGTTATTGACCGACCACATTGATTGTTCCCCAATCATCTCTGCTCTTCACTTGACTGCCAGATTCCTTGATCACTCCAATGTAGGCAAATTAAACATTCATTCAGTTTTGAACAATCAAACTCAAAACCAGACTATTATGTGTGGTGAGCTGAAGTTAAACATGTGCCCATGTCTCTGTTTTAGCGTTGAGGGAAAAAAGTCCCTTTTTTGAAACAATGAAGATTGTTATAACTCACGTGGTGTTATTCATTTATCAGGTTACATTGTATTAACCACTTGAAACATAGATTTAGGCTATTGTATCAAAATGCAATAACTAAACCGGATGATTTTTTGGTGCATGTTCTTTAGGAGGAAATGGAATGGGGCAAAGCGAATTACTTTCAGATAAAACGAATACGAGAGGTGAGTGTGAATCTACAATTATGTAAAACAATGCATGTGGTGACTGTTTCACTGTGCTCCTGTGTGTAACGTGGTCCTTTCCGGTGGTCTGGGCTGGAAGCCAACGACCTGGCTTGTGACAAAGACAAAATGGTAGAAAATCAGAAGAGACTGAAATAGATTACCCCTAGCTATTAAGATGATTTACAAATTAAATAATAGTCATCAAGATAGAAATAAGCAACATATAATATGTATAATTTGTGTATCCACAGAAATATCAGCGTATGCTAGATCTATCAGAGTGCTGGTATGGTCTTAGGCTTTTTGCAAACTTGCAATGTAGAGGGGGTACTTTTCCTTACATGGCTGTGCCCGCAATAATGTGTTGTACGAGAGGATTACCATACCTGAAGATGATTTCCAGGAGGGCTCTGGGAAGGGATAATGTGATTATAGGGAAGGGAAGCCATCCAAAAGCGACTGTACGAAATGGGGAAATGTGGGCTTCTGTGTGTTATTTTTGTGCTACAGACAATATGCCAAAAGATTATTATATTTATTATTCACATGTATTTATATAGCTCCAGTATACTCATTAGCTCTATGCAGTTGAGGTCAAACAGTAATAAAATAAGACTGGGTATATACACAGATTTAGGAAAACTAATGCACAGTAAAAAGATGCTGTCGCCTTTAGTAAGAAATCAGATGTTTGACTTAATTTTAAAGTGCTTTAGAAAGAATACAGGATCTGATTGACAGCATGGGGTAAATGTATCATACACCGGTTTTGGGGTATGATACATTTACTCCCATATCTTCCTAAGCACCGGTTTTCGTAAATGCACCTTTATCAGCTACTTTGTGTCATGCAGCCCTGACCTCGCGTATAGTCACATAAGTGGAGAGATCACTGCTTTCATGCTATGAGCATTCCAATGATCTGATTGGCTATGATGTGACATTCTGATCTGAATACATTGGAACGAACTGGAGATGAAATACAATAAGGTGGTCAGACCCTCATCAAATCTACATTACAAATGACTGGTCACATGGGCATTTAAACAATGTTTTTATGCTCAAGGGCCATCTTTTATTAGGAATTCCTAAAATCTTGCTTTATCATTTTATTTAAGGGGAGATGTTTTTGATTTATTTTTGTTCTCTTTAGGTGGCTGCTTTATATGATGAGCTTAGGAAGCGCATTACCCATTTCAACATGCATGTTACTCAGCAGCCACCGATTGATGACGTGTACAGACACCAGCAGCGTTTCATCCTGCAGGTATACAGTTATACACTTACATCGATGAAATGTTGACTTATTTAGCACTTGCATTTGTTGGTACATTAAAGCTATTAAGCAAGCAC
The DNA here is from genome assembly GCF_038048845.1 of Mixophyes fleayi. Classification (NCBI taxonomy): domain Eukaryota; kingdom Metazoa; phylum Chordata; class Amphibia; order Anura; family Limnodynastidae; genus Mixophyes; species Mixophyes fleayi. The sequence continues at coordinate 17,404,404 of NC_134413.1, forward strand.
CCAGTATCTGTTTCTAGTAAATTATTGACCTTTGTATAACAAAACAGATCACTTGGTTCATAGCTTTATACTGTTTTTGTTTTTTTGTTTGTTTTTTTTTTGAATGTTGACTGATAAATGTACAATTCATAGTAGTCATTAGCCCACTGACAACTTGGTATGTAAAGTTCCATCAAGTTGATTGTATTTTAAAGTGTTACTTTTTCACAAATCAATACACATGTATAACCACCCGTTCCTTTTTTTGGCAGCATATTAGAATAAATATCCTATTTTTAGGGGCTTTATTAAGCTGAAAGGGGAAAAGTATTAAAACTACCTTTTCATTTTTTCTTTACCCCTTTTTACCTTGTTTATTTCCTGCCATTTAGATAGCTAGTTTACACATTTATAGGAATACCAGATACGGTCTAATGCAGCTGTAGGTCCCCGAAACAAAGATCTAGATTTTACTTTTCAAACCAATTTATTTTACCTTGTAGATATACGGTGTAGTTGCCTACTCTCCCGGAATGCCTGGGAGACTCCCAAGTTTTTGGGGTCATTCTCTCGGAAGAGCAGGGCAACTACCCGAATCCTGCCCGCTTCATTGGTGAAGTGGGAGGGGGCAGGGTTAATTGTCGTCCTGCATCGGCCCCTGCTGTAATAGGCCGAAATTTGTATTCTATAGCATGGTGCTTGGCCTAATGTTGCTATTAGTGTAGCGCCACACCCAAGACATGGCCAACTTTGGAGATCTCCCAGAGGGGTGAGCTCTAAAGTTGACAAGGGCCAAGAGTGGGAAAATAAAAATGGGGGATTTTGGACCACTTGCAAAATGTGTCAATGTTACACAGGATTAAGGGGCCTGGAGAAAAGACGGGTTGTGTTTTTTTTGTTTTTTTTCCTTGACCTGGAGGCAGTCACTAACACTTCTTCCATCAGTAGAAGGAGAGGCCCCCTGATGGTGGTCTGAAAGCATATCGCACTGTTTGTAGTAACATCTTGTAGTGCACTATGGGGGGTATTCAATTGTCAGCGTTAACGGGAAAAAACGAGCGCTCAAAAAATATTACCGTTTATACGGTAATATTGCGCGAGAAAAGCGTTAATACGGTAGTTTACTCACGGAATTTCAGCTCGCCACTCGGAGCGGCGAGCTGAAATTGAGCGGGTAATTACCGTATTAACGCTAAGATTTTTTGAGCGCTCGTTTTTCCCCGTTAACGCTAACAATTGAATACCCCCCTTTGTGCTTCATTTATGATCTTTGAGCAGAGCTTACACGGTTTATAATGATCATTCTCTTCGAATAATGTGTTTTGTGTGTGTCTGATATTTGTCAGGTTGTAATGGCTGGAGCTTTCTACCCAAATTATTTCACTTTTGGACAATCAGATGAAAATACTGCTATACGTGAGCTGGGAGGCAAAGATCCCAAAGCTACGGTTGTGGTATGTACATTACTCAGCGTAAGTGTAGTTATATCTTGGAGGTCTGTTTTTCTGTGCATGTGACATCTAATTCCAAACTACGTTTTCAATTTAATGTTAATTTTTTTGACACGTTAAATTAGTCTCATTTCTTTTTCTTGACTCTATAAATAACTGGGAATTTATTTATGCTCAACTTCTTCAGAGTGAAGAATGAAGGGGATTTGTCCTGCACATGCAGATAAAATGCCAAGAACGAGTCCCAGTCTTTCTTAGCACATAGGGTGGGGGGACAGGGGAAGAGTCGGCACCAAATGACATCCTCATGTCGGTATGTGAAAGATATGGGGAAGGGGTAAGATCTCCCCCATCCTGGATTCAATAAACACAGGGTGCCCCCATTTGTGGTAGATTTGTCGATTTGTAAAAAATGGACTAAACATATTATTCCTACACATTATACACATCTCATTTAAGACCGTGCAACCTAGCAAAAAGGTCTTTGCATTTTCAAGTACAGGTTTTATAATGTGTTGTAGAATCCTTTTTTATTTGCTGTTTTTTTAATGGTGGATTGACACCAAAGCCAGAACCACAAACTGTTTCTTGGTGTTCCGGAATTTTTTTTTAGTTTATTCTCTTTCAATTCCATTTTTTTTGTGTGGCTATTTTGGGTACATTTTCTCTTCTGTTTCAGGAAGGCATAGACAAACTTATGGTATTTTCTAAACTTTCAAAATCCTAAAATATGTGTGTAAGTACTGCACAAACATTATTGATATTGGATTGTGATCAGCCCCAACAGTGCCAAAATAGGCTCCGCACCAGGGATGTGAAAAGCTTGGGTGGGGAAGGTATTAAAGAGGGCTGTCATTTCTGAGAGTACTTTTCACATAGAGCCACGTGCATTGGGTGTGACCTACAGAGAGCTAGTCTCCTCTGCTCCCTCCGCTCAAAAGAGTGCACCGCTGTGGAGATACCGTGCACACACATGGGAGCCTTCATCGTACATCACAGCTTATTCTGCAATTGTTTAGAATAAACATGTAATAGCTTAGTTTAATGAATGGAAATATTTTCTCTAGGTTTGTCTATTTTTATTTACTCAGTCTACATTTAATTTTACTATATACACAATGTAACCCCACAGAACATGTGTTGGCTCCAGGAGAAATACATCATAAACATCATTAGACCTGTTTATTGTGCTGTATTCCACAGCTCTCAGTACGATATTATCTGTGAGCAGTATAGTACAAAGACCAGTGAAAGCAAAGTCTGGTTGCGATGGATGATGGCAACTATGTGTTGTATACAACTTGGTATAGAAAAACAATTTGGTACAGTGAGAAACAAGGCAGAATAGAAATGAAAAAATACTGTTTATTAATTTGCCTAATTTATTTTAATTTTATGTTTAGCTGAAGAATGTTCCACCCTATGGATTTCTGTACCACAAGCAGATACAGTCTCTCTTCAGGCAGTGTGGTCAAGTGAAGTCTATATTATTTGATGGGTCAAGGTGAGTACTGCAGTATGGAAACACAATTTTTTCCCCCCTCCTTCAATGCATTTGCTACAAAAATAATATTCAGTTTTTTTAAGGAAACTGTTGTCAAGGTTATTCTTCTAATGCGTTCCTAAATATATACCATGACTAAATAGGTTCTGGAATCTGTATGATGGCTCTTATGATTGCTGTTGAACCTGCAATTTGGCCCCAAAGTGTTGATTGCCATTGTCATGGGGCCCAATGAGAGGTGTTTTACAATTGAATGTATTTATTGCATATGTCACTATTGGCACCCACAGACAGGTTGCACAAACATGCTAAACATTTATTCACTCACAAACTGCTCTTTTCCAGTAGGGCAGGTAAAGTTTCTGAATACACTTGTTAAAGGTAAATATTTAGGCAGTTAGCCTAAAACAGTTGAAATAGTGTACATACTTTTATAAACGGCTATAACATTCCTAAGGGAAGCAGAAGAACCAGACCAATTTGGGAATAACTTTTTTTTTTTTTCTTCTATTTTTATTTTTTTAATGTATGTAGGCAAATATTTTAGATTTTGTTTTTCCAAGATCGTTAGGGTTTTATATAAAAGTGGATTGATTCTTTGCATTGTTTTCTTGCCAGAGCTTTTGTAGAGTTTTCTCGGAACCCCACGGAAAGGTTTAAGACTCTTACAGCCGTTCACCTGGCACTTAAGACTGCACAGCTGAAAGTTCCACTTGCCCTTAATGTCCATTCTGTTGAGACCATTGAAGAGAATTCTAAAGAAGATGTTAATATTGTAAAATTAACCAGGTAATATGCATTTCTGTTCCCACCCCCCACTTTTACGTGGTGTTTCTTGCAGTATTGGCATCTACAATTAAAAATCTATTTTGCAAGTTTGTTTGTGTTTGTTATCCTGGTAAGATGCAGTCATTACCGTAGGTTTATATAGATGAGCATCAGGAGAGCTCATAATATCTGTTTCAAGGATTCGCTCATCAATTATTTTGTTTGCCCCGCAAGCCTGTTTGCTGCTACTGTTCAGATGTTAAAAAAGGTATGAAATGATTATCCCAATTACTGCTGCAGAATTTTATTTTACTGTTATAAAATGTACAGTAATTCCTAATTTAATCTGAATCAGTTATTCTTTTACACCTTAAATTAGACTTATACATCCATTTTTATAAACCTATGTGTTGTATACAGTGTAGTAATGTATAGAAAGTAACTAATATTTTCCTCTGTTGCAGAGTTATTGTTGACTTTCACAAGCAGACTGTAGAACCAGTACATGTTTCCCAGACTATTAAAGAACAGTCAGAAACCATATCAGGACTCATTTTGTCTGTTAGCGTTACAGAGGTACGTCCTGACATCCATTTAATGCATGTTGTACATAAAAATGAAAGCAGGAGGACACAGTAGACGAGCTAGCTGGATCATCTGGGAGGGAGAGTGAATTGGTCCCTTGCCCTGATTGGCTGGGCAACCTGTCTGTCAGACTACTGTCTCCATTCAGTAATAGTTGGTTGTTAAACTTGCCTTTTTTCCCTCCTCTATTTAAGGTGGTTGAAGTTGGCCATTTCTGGGGTTACCGGATTGATAAAAGAAACTTGGATGTTCTAGGACACTTAGCCACAGAAATCAATCGCGATGTTCTGATGCCATTGTCAAGGCGTCCTCATCCAGATCTAGTCTGCCTGGCACCGTTTAACAATATCGACACTCCACAGTACTACCGAGCCCAAATACTGTACATTTCTGGAGAAAAGGCTGTGGTAAGTTTGACGCAACAGCCAGTGAGACATTGTACATATATTGGATCTTCAGATTCAACATGTTTATGTGCATTATATATAACCGCTCTTAAGGAACAGAAATATCTCTGTGGCCCTTTACAGTAGTCTGCCTTTCTTGAAAAGGGCCACTTGTAAGATAATGTGCTGGTTGTCTGATCTGTTAAGTGAATGAACTTGGGGAGAATGGATTTATATTGGACCACCTACTATACCGCGACACCTCTGCCCCCCCACCTTAATGGCAGGTAAGAGAAATATGTGATGCTATGCTCCATTGTTTAAAAGTGTTTTTTTATTAATGAGAAGCTTTAATTAAAAGCAACTAGAATCGTACCAGAAAAACAAATGTATATGTACAGCAGCCCTTGGTAGTTGTCACCTTGTCTGTTTATCTTTGTGTTTGGTCCTTGGGAGAATACATTTATCTGATGAGTAAGTGCATTCATTTTTTTGGTACAAGTCTAGTTTTATTTGAAGATGCTCATGAATACGGTGGCTCAGTGGTTAGCACTTCTGTCTTACAGCACTGGGGTCATAAGTTCGATTCCCGACCATGGCCTTATCTGTGTGGCGTTTGTATGTTCTCCCCGTTTTTGTGTGGGTTTCTTCTGGGTGCTCCGGTTTCCTCCCACAATCCAAAAACATACTGGTAGGTTAATTAGCTGCTATCAAAAATTGACCCTAGTGTGTATGTTAGGTAATATAGACTGTAAGCCCCAATGGGGCAGGGACTGATCTGAGTGAGTTCTCTGTACAGCTCTGCAGAATTAGTGGTGCTATATAAATGATGATTAAAAACATTTCTCTTTCATCCAGTCTGGGGGACACTGATTACCATGGGTTGTGGAGGGAGCTTGGGGAATTGGCACCTTACTAGTTAATTTTTAGTACTGCCGACAGACCCCTCCCCTCTACAATCCCCCTGCCCCCTCTTGTTCAGTTTTTTTTAAGTGCCCACGGAGTTGGGCAGCTTTTTAGTATTTAATGTAATTTTTTTATTTTTATTTTATTTTATTCTTTGAACTTTTTTTACAAGTGGCAGTGCTGGGGTGTGATCTACTATAGAGAACACACTCACAGCTGAGCAGCGCAGGGACTCCCCTGTCAGATGAGAGCCAGCGGCTCTCACTGACAGGGACAGGAGAGAATGGGTGCCTGAATTAGGAGTGACAAGCGGTCTCACGGACCGCTGTCACTCCTGGAGCCTCCCCGATAACCGGCGCTGCCACTGCAGGCATAGAGCGCCGGTTATCGATTATTTAATATGCCGGCGGCCATCTTGGATCGGGACAGAGCGGTGTTACGGAGGAGAGGAGAAGGGGGCTATACCAGGATCCCCCCTCATACATAGGAAGGGGCATTGGGTATCATCCGCTGCGGAGACCTCAACCCTGGAGGTCTCCACTACTCTGCCACATAACCATTTTTATTTTATTTTTTATATTTTATACGGACCACAGAATCAGCTGCAGAGACAGCATTACTGAAGGGGGGAGCTAAGACATAGAGCTCCCCCTTCCCTCCAGAGAGAGATGGTTTATCCCAGTCTTCTGGCGCCAAGGAGAAGCCCGGGAAGAGAGAACAGATCTGAGGGAGCAGGCACCAGGATACTGCTGTTGGACTTCTCCCCTGTTTGGCCTATGGGCTATGTATCTGATTTACTTAAAAACATATTCTGTATTGCTGTGTACAAAGTGGGCTAGTAGGGGTTATACTATAGTTCACCTACTTGCTTAAGTATTATTTGTGTTTAAGATAATTACAAGTACAACTTTTATATCTAGATTAGTTGATTACTTGTAGTTTACACTTTTCTCTCCACACATTTATACCTCTCTCTCTACTCGGCTAAATGTAACAATTTAAGTCTGTGTTTGGTGTGCCTTCCTTTATTAAGAAATGACAAATAAGAAAAAGGGCCCTATTGCTAAATATTTTACATGTTCTAAATGTAGTGTAAAATTACCTTGTGGGCAGAAGGACCCGTTGGCGCTCTGCTCTGTCTGCGAGGCAGGGGTCCCCCCTGCGCAAACCCAGCATATTTCAGCCCCACTGACGGAGGAACCGGCTTGGGTGACCTCCCTGACACAGTCGGTTTCCTCTTTAGCACAGATGGTTTTTCAATCCAATCAATTGCTATCTAGTGTGGCAACTTCGGTGGCTAATAATACTAGTACTCAGTTGGGCCTCCCTGTTACCACAGGTTCTATTGGAACGTCTATACCAGGACCTTCCTCTTTTCATACAGACCAAGCCCCTGTTCCCACAGAACCGGCATGGTCTGCAGCATTTATAAAGGGTTTGGATAAACTAAACCAGTTACTTGAATCCCCAAACATTCCGCCTGCTAAAAGAAGGAGGCCTAGATCTGATAATCCCCTTATGGTCCTTTCAGACTCTGAGGAGTTTTCAGAGGAAGAGGGGGAAATTAATTCTGATTCTGACCAGGTTCAAACTTTGGGACAGGAAGAGGGCTCTAAAAGCCAATTTATTAATGATTTGGTTTTAGCAGTGAGACAAGCGTTGGACCTCCCAGAACCGGAGCATCCTACTCCTAGAGACAGAAGTCTCTTTAAGAAGGCCAAAAGAAAGGCTATTCGTTTTCCCCCTTCAAAGAGCTTAAGGATATTGCAGAAGGAGCCTGGAAACAGCCTGATAAAAGGTTCTCTGTTCCCAAAAGGTTCTCTTCCTTGTATCCATTGCAGGAGGAAGATGTGGTTCGCTGGGAGAGTATTCCAAAAGTGGATATTCCAATAGCCCGATTGGCCAAGCACACTTTACTCCCAGCTCCAGGTTCTGCATCTCTGCAGGACGTCAATTACCGCAGAGTGGAATCCCAGCTGAAATCTATATTTGCGGCTGCGGGTTCTTCCTTTAGGCCCACATTTGCTTCAGCTTGGGTTGCTAGAGCTATGGAAGCATGGGCAGACCAGCTGGCAGAGGCCTTACAGGACTCTGATTTACTTCCCCTGGCTTTGCATTTGAAGGAGGCATCGGGGTACCTTTTATGAGGCGGCCCAGAACATTCAGGCTGCATCTATTTCAGCAAGAAGAACGTTATGGCTGAAATCCTGGGAAGGAGATGCGGAATCAAAAAAGTCAGTGGAAACCATTCCTTTTTCTGCAGCAGGTTTGTTCGGCCCGGAATTGGATACCTTGATCTCACAGGCAACGGGGGGCAAAAGCACTTCCTTGCCGGTATTCCCTAGCAGGAGCCGAAACCCTCGGGTCAGCTCCTTTCGTCAGCCCTTTCGGGGACCTCCTTGCCTAGAGGACAGTCCTTTAGAGGCAGACAGCCCAATTCTCGAGGCTCCTCTGCCAGGGGGAGATCCTCGTTTGCAGCTAGGCGCCAGGCCTCCAAGAGCCAGGAGAAGCATGCGTCCTGACGACCACTCTGTTCTCCTGGAGGGGGCGCCAGTGGGGGGACGTCTCTCTTTGTTTCAAGAACAGTGGGCAGCGTCCTCCCAAGATCCTTGGATTCGGGGCATTATATCAGAGCGGTACAGGATAGACCTGCTGGGCCCGGTTCCACATCGCTTCTTCATGACTCCGCTCCCCCAAGATCCATCAAGAAGGCAGGCGATACAGGATTGTGTCGCCTCTCATCTTTCTCAAAAAGTTATCTGCAGGGTCCCAGATTACCAGAAGGGACAGGGGTTTTATTCAAACCTGTTTCTGGTCAAGAAGCCGGACGGCTCCTTTCGTCCCATTCTAAACTTAAAGGGCCTCAATGTGCACTTACGGGTGGACAAATTTCGGATGGAATCCCTAAGGTCGGTGATAAACGGCTTAGAGAAGGATCAGTTTATGGCGTCCATAGACATAAGACGCATACCTCCACATTCCCATTTGGATCCACCATCAGTCCCTCCTAAGATTCTTGGTGGGATCCTTCCACTATCAGTTTCGGACCCTCTCCTTCGGCCTCTCAACAGCGCCGAGGGTTTTCACAAAGATCATGTTAGTAATGGCAGCATGTCTTCACCTTCAGGGAGTTCAGGTCGTACCTTATTTGGACGACTTGCTCATCAAATCCTCCACAGAAAATTGCTTACGTCATCACTTATCCCTCACCTTGGCGGTTCTCGAGGGCCATGGATGGCTAATAAATTTAAAGAAATCCCCGATGGTTCTGTGTCAACGCATGGTTTTCCTAGGGCTCATTATGGACACCAGCCAGCAAAGGGTGTTCCCCCTGTCGAGAAGATCAGTTCAATTCAGAGTATAACAACTCAGGTCTTGTCTTCTCCCAGCCCCTCAATTCACTTGTGCATGCGGCTGCTGGGAAAGATGGTGGCCTCCTTCGAGACTATCCCCTTCGGTCGAGCCCATTCTTGATGTTTTCAGTGGGATCTATTGACAAAATGGTCAGGATCCCACCTACGCTTGGATCTTCAGAGGATCTCTCTATCTCCGAGGACGAGAGAATCGCTTCAGTGGTGGCTGATTCAGGATCACATGACAGTGGGCAGGTCCTTCGCTCCATGGCCATGGATCATAGCTACGACGGACGCCAGCCTGAATGGTTGGGGGGCGGTAATCCTGCACCTCCGGCTCCAGGGGCTTTGGTTGGTTCAGGAATCAGCCCTGTCAATAAACGTGCTGGAGTTGAAGGCTATTCTTTTGGCCCTCCGGGGGGCCCAGTCTCTCCTCCAGGGCTACCCAGTCAGAGTTCAGTCCGACAATGCCACGGCTGTGGCATATGTCAACAGGCAAGGAGGAACCAGGAGTGCTGCAGCTCGAATTTTGGTTTGGGCAGAACAATATGTTCCAGCAATATCGGCAGTATACATTCCAGGAATAATAAATTGGGAGGCGGACTACCTAAGTCGAAACCAGATGATGGCGGGGGGAGTGGTCACTCCATCCGGAAGTTTTCCAGTCTCTGGTTCAGAGGTGGGGTCTTCCGGACATAGATCTCATGGCCTCCAGACACAACAGAAAGGTTCACAGGTTTTGCGCAAGGGCAAGAGACCACTTAGCGGTGGCAGTGGTTATGACAATGTCATGGGAGTTCAGGTTGGGATACCTGTTTACTCCGATTCCCATGCTTCCTCGCGTACTCAGACGAGTAAGGCAAGGCGGTGTGCCAGTAATTCTCATAGCTCCCTCATGACCGCGCCGAGTCTGGTATGCGGACATAATCTCTATGGCGGAAGGACAGGGTTTCCGTCTTTCGTCTAGAGACGACCTTCTTCTGCAAGGTCCCTTCCGTCACCAGAATTTACCTCCGCTCAGTTTAACGGCATGGCTGTTGAAGCCAGCCTCTGGAGGGCTAGAGGTTTTTCCTCCAGCGTAGTGAACACTATGACGCGAGCCAGAAAGCCAGTTTCAGCTCACATCTATCACCCGATTTTGGAGAGCCTACATCAGATGGTGCGAAAATAGGACATGTCACTCGTCCTCCTTTCGTCTCCCTCGCTTGTTGCCGTTCCTTCAGGATGGCCTAGAAGCAGGGCTTCGGTTAGGTTCCCTAAAAGTCCAGGTATCGGCACTTTCAGTATTTTTTCACCTGAAATTAGCGGATTTACCAGATATTAGGACTTTCCTCCAGGGAGTCTTGCATATTCAGCCTCCCTATGTTCCGCCTACAGCACCGTGGGATCTCAACCTGGTACTGGATATGCTTAAAGGGCCTCCTTTTGAGCCATTACTTGTGGCAGATTTGAAGTGGTTGACCTGGAAGGTCCTTTTTCTTTTGGCTATTGCATCTGCACGTAGGGTTTCAGAATTAGGAGCTCTGTCCTGTAGGGAACCATATTTGGTTTTCCACGAGGACAGAGCGGTGTTAAGAACCCTCCCTTCCTTCGTTCCAAAAGTAGTTTCGGCTTTCCATCTTAACCAGGAAATTGTAGTTCCGGTCTTCTCATCTACTTCCTATTCGAATCATCAGTCTATGGAAAAGTTAGATGTGGTTAGGGCTCTCCGCATTTATGTCAAAAGAACTTCTCAGATTAGGCGTACTGATTCTCTGTTTGTCCTTTATGATGCTAATAAGAGAGGCTGGCCAGCCTCAAAACAGTCCATTGCAAGATGGATTACGTCAAGCATCAAGCAAGCTTACATGAAGACTAACCGTCCTGTGCCGGAGATACTTACGGCCCATTCCACCAGATCGGTAGGGGCGTCGTGGGCAGCGAGAAATGGGGCTTCTGCAGACCAGCTTTGCAGGGCAGCCACCTGGTCCTCTGTCCACACCTTTACAAAATGTTACCAGTTTAATGTATTTGCATCTGCGGATGCAAATTTCGCTCGTAGTGCTTTACTAGTGGGGCTTTCAGAGTAGTCCCACCCTTAGGGGGCTGCTTTAGAACGTCCCCATGGTAAGCAGTGTCCCCCAGACTGGATGAAAGAGAAAAGAGGATTTATGTACTTACGTTAAATCCGTTTCTCTGATTACGTCTGGGGGACACTGCGATCCCTCCCTTCTGCTTTTCTTCTGTGTGCTCTTGTTTGACTGGCCTTTTCTCCTTGGGCTTTTTAATTAACTGAACAAGAGGGGGCAGGGGGATTGTAGAGGGGAAGGGTCTGTTGGCAGTACTAGAAGTTAACTAGTTAGGTGCCAACTTCCCCAAGCTCCCTCCATAACCCATGGTAAGCAGTGTCCCCCAGACGGAATCGGAGAAACGGATTTAACGTAGGTACATAAATCCTCTTTTACAATATGGAGCGGCCCCTTTCCAGTTTATTTCATATCATCCCTAGCCCATGAGGATTTGGGGAGGCAGCAGACGACTAGTCTTGATGTGGAGAACAGAAGTATATGTGCTGATTTGTGCATGGAGACTGTATGTCTTAAAGGAGTGTGTGCATGTAGGTGGATATTGAAATATAGACTTGTATTTCTAGCTCCATAGTTATTGAAGATGTCTGTCCTCATTTTGTTGAAACAGTGGATGTAAGTGAAGTCTCCCCCAATTAATCAAATCTTATATTCACTAAATAAACCCACCTTGTCACTAAAGCGGGCTGAGGATGAGAGAGGGTGACTGGATTATTATTTTATTTGACCTCACTTGTAGGAGTTTAAGCAAGATTCAGTTGCTGTCACTTCAACGTCATGTGTGTTTGAAAATTGATTATAAGCACCGGCCAATAGGGCCATCTGCACTCATCTTCCGATATTCACTTTTATATAACATACCTTGTAATCCTAGATCATTATCAAACACCAGAGTCATTTTCTGGACATGTTACAGTATCAGGCCAATTGCCTGGTATTGGCTGATATCCCAGCTTGTGTAACCAGCGTAATGTGACCGGTCCTCTTACAATCTCTGCAGTAGAGGAATTCGCTGTAAATGTATCATCTGTATAATCTATAATAATGTTTATCTGATAAATATCTAACATTTTCCATTCTCACGGGAACATACAGTACACATTTCTGTAAAAATATTTGTATGTCATTTTTGTTTTCAAGGTTTTCTTTGTGGATTATGGTAACCAGATAAAAGTTGAACTGAATCTTTTAAGGGAAATTCCCAGTCATCTTCTGGATCTTCCGTTTCAGGTACAAAAAAAACCAAACACTTTGGGGCATTTTCAATTGACGGCGGGATCGCGGAAAATCCCGTGCTCCAAAAATATTACCGTTAAAAAGGTAATATCTCGCAGAATATCAGGGAGCTGCGAGCTGAAATCCAGCGAGTAAATTACCGTATTAACGGTATTCTCGTGCAGGATTACCGTATTAACGGTAATATTTTTGGAGCGTGGTATTTTCGGCGATCCCGTCGTCATTTGAATATGCCCCTTTATATCTTTATTTTTATTTTATTTTTTTTATTTTTATTTTCTGATGCATGACATGTATAGATCATTTCTGTTGAACAGTTAAAAAAAAATGCTATGAGTTATTCCTCAGGGAAACATGTTTTTCCAAACAGACCTTAGTATGTGTGGCTTCTATAACAAATCTGAGTTTTTTCACTAATGTTTTATAACCTCATAGGTAGCTTTTGACGTATATGGTCTCTTTGCGGTGTCTTGTTTATACCATCTCTATTCCATGAATAGTCAGTGTTCATTTTATAGTATATTGGTTACCTTTACTGAGAATGTTGTGGATTCCATGACCGGAAACCGTTGCTGTCCCTGTGATGCAAACTCTTGTACATTGAAATTAGTAGCATTCTGAAGAATTCTGACGTCCCCTTCTGTGTAATTAGATACTGTTCTCGGCAGCTACCTATTATGGCCCCCCCCCCATTAATTTTAATCGTCATTTTCCAACTGATGATTAAGTTACTACTGCTGCTGGAGCCCTGATAACCTGTGAGACTCTTTCAACTCTCTGGCTATAAAGGTTCAGCTGCAACGTGCTCAGGCTTTGTACTATGAACGTTCAGATTATCTTCTGAGCAGCAAGTGTCTGGACATTCCTGTGGTCATACTAGTTGGGAAGAAGACCGCTTTCTGTGTTTTTTTGTTTTTTCTTAAGAAATCCATAAGTATTGGTCTCCTGTGGCTACTTGAGCATTTGGTTTAAAAATAACCTTTTCAAACATGTTGGCATTATTTTCTGATTTCCATTTCCTACTTTTGACGTTTTGTTACCCTCAGAATGAGTCGTCTTGATTTGCAATCTAGGTTCATTCTAGAAGTTACATAAATTGGTCATACAGTATAGACACAGACAAGATTTGCCGGTTCCCTTAATCAACTCTTCTCTACGCCAGGTACTGTTACACACTGACAAGGGAAGAGTTCACCATTCAGTTATGCTTCTTTCTCTTTCATCCTATCTGGGGGACACTGCTACCATGGGTTGTGAGAGTGTGTTGGCACTTAACAGGTTAACTTGTTAATGTATCAAAGATGACAATCCCCTCACCTATTCAACTCCCTGTAGCCTCTTCAGTCTTGGTTAAGTGCCCAAGGGAGTTGGGCTTACTTTATTGCTAGGAAGAATTTTTTTCCCTTATTTTTACTTTATCTTAAGTTTTTCTTCTTTGCAGCAGTGTGCTCTGTTTTGCTAATACAGAGCACACTTATTCAGCCAGAGAGAGCTGACGGCTCTCACTAAACAATATCGGAAAGTTATTACTGTCACTTAAATCTCAGCGCTGACAAGCAGCTTATAGCCGCTGTCATGCTGACACAGGGCCACTATCTGTGCTGCCGAAAATGGCAAAGAGCGCTTCTAATGGGATCGCCTGGGGCCGTCATCTTGGAATGTACCAAGTCCCCTCCTCAGCAAAGGAGGGGTAAGGCACTTGTTCAGCAACATAACTAGGAGTTTATTTAGAAGCGACTGCTGCATATTATAGATGGAAAACTGCTAAACAGGCTATCTCAGCCGGCATGCGATACTGGTCCTACGATGAGGGATCCCGGATCGGGACTTAATGGCATCTCGCCACAGCAGGAAAGTACCACCGTTCTGCTCAAGGGCAAGAGACCGCTTGGCAGTGGAAATCGAGTTAATGACGATGCCATGGGACTTCAGGTTGGGGTACCTTTTTTCTCTCATTCCTGTGTATTCCTGCATCCTTCGAAGAGTAAAGAAAGGGGTGTTCCCAGTCATACTAGTGGCTCCCGCTTGGCCATGGTGCGTTTGGTACTCGGAAATTCTGTGGCTAGCGGTAGGTCCGGGTCTGAAGTTACCTGTTTGAGAAGACCTTCAGCAAGGTCCATTCAGACATCATGACTTTCCTCTGCTCACCTTAGCGGCATGGCTGTTGACGCCAACCTGTGGAGGTCCAGAGGTTTCTCTCCACGAATAGTGAACACCCTCCTTCGGGCTAGAAAACCAGTTTCGACTTGTATTTACCATCCCATCTGGTGAACCTACATTAGATTGTGTGAGAGCCGACCATGCCACACGGTTGCCTTTCGTTTTCCACGTTTTCTCGCTTTTCTCCTGGATGGCCGGGATTCAGGATTTCAGGACCTTCTTCCAAGGAGTCCTGCATATCCAACCTCCATATGTTCCACCCACTGCATCCTGGGATCCTAACCTGGTGCTTAATATGCTTCAAGGGCCTCCTTTTTTTTTTTTTTTTTTTTTTTAACTCTTTATTTAAAGAGGAACCAACAGAAAAAGATACAATCAACACCAATGACATGAAAATATTAACATTCAAAATGTCTCCTCTATGTTTTATATTTTTATATGGGGAGGGGGAGAAAGAAAGAGTGGGGGGTAGGAAGGCACAAATTATGTTAACAATATAGCTAATAAATAAATAAGCAAACAAACTTGGAACATTGCTAGAGAAAGCTAAACCACACACTTATATAGACTACCAAAGAGAAAACTGGTATACAAACATTTCTCACCAGCAGCGCACCATATCGAGCCCAGGGGATCCGGAGGCGGCCCAAGAGCTACATTCCGTCTGCAAGAGGGGGAGCCGTATTGGATAGGCAGCTACGGCTTTCTAATAAATACCACGGGGCCCACACCCTGTCGAAATTATGTGATTTATCATGAAGGTAGCACGTTATACTCTCCATGCTTGCGACATGTCTTATGTAAGACCGTAACTCCTGCATAGAGGAAGCCCTAGGGTCTTTCCAGTGCTTTGCTATTAAGGATTTAGCAGCTGCCAAGATATGGGATATAAGCTTATTTGAAGGCCCGCTCTCATCAGGTATAGGGCGAGAGAGAAGGAATGACCAGGGGTCCAAACTTATCTGTTGTTCTGACACAGAGTTTGAGTGTGAGAACCATGTTCCAGAAAGGAACTATGCGAGGGCAGGTCCACCATATGTGTAACATCGTACCTCTCTGGCCACATTCCCGCCAGCAGCTCGGAGTGGTCGTAGGAAACATTCGAGATAGCCTATCAGGAGTATAGTACCACCTATAGTACACTTTATAGGCTGTTTCCTTAATTTAGTGTAGAGATCGAGCTCTTGGCAATCCTCTCCTTTGACCTCCTCCCAGCATAAGTCGTTTGGAGGAGGACCCAGGTCCCTCTCCCATTCCCGATCATGTCGGCCTGGAGCATCGAAAGTGTAGTCTATGAGCCAGTTGTATATCTGGGAGATCATCCCTTTAGTCAGAGGTGAATGTAGACACATATATTCAAAGGAGGTTTGGGGCCCGGAGAGCCTCCCGGGGGGGGCAAAGACATAGCGAAGTGTCGGACCTGTAAGTACTCAAAAAAAAAGCGGACGAAACGGTTCAAAACTATGGTGAAGTTCCGACATAGAAGCCCAAGTTTGATTGACCACCAGGTCCGAGACCACTTGTATTCCCGCCTTTATCCAATGTTTAAATTGCTGCATGGAATTGCCAGGTGGAAAGTGTGGGTTGCCCCAGAGAGGAGTCAGAGGTGAGATAGGGGAGGACAATTTATATTTGACCCGACACGAGTCCCAAAGGGATAAGCAGAATTTAAGGGATTGAAGAGAGGAGGCCGCTGGTGGCCTATCTGTATTGGTCAAGCCCCAGAGTGATGCCATGGAGGGGACCCCAAAATAGTGCGTCTCCAGGTCCACCCACGCTATAGACTTGTAAGGGGCATAGCTTACCGTCACCTGGGACAGATGGGATGCCAAGTAATAAAATTTAATATCTGGGAAGCCCCTGCCTCCCCGAGCCCTAGGCTTTTTAAGCACTGCTATTGAGATTCTAGGGGGCTTGGCACGCCATATAAACTTTAAGAAGGAGGAATGTAAATCTTTGAACACGGATTCGGGAACCCTCACAGGGAGGGTTTGAAAAAGATATAGGAGTTTCGGGACCAAGTTCATCTTAATAGCAATAATCCTCCCCAGCCACAATATAATATAGCTCTTCCAAGTCTCCAAGTCCTGTTTGATTTTTGACAGAAGGGGGGGAAAATTTTCCCGATACAATCTATCATAGGTCAAGGTGATATAGACTCCAAGATATTTGATCTTACTCGCCTGCCAGCGTAGTGCAAAGTTAGTCTGTAAACTGTTCCTGAGGGATGGGGAAGCATGATGGAGCATGGCCTCTGACTTAACAAAATTAATTTTGTAGCCAGATAGGAGGCCATATTCATCTATAAGTTTATATAAGGCGGGTAAAGACTCCTGAGGATTTGTCAGAGAGAGAAGTATGTCGTCCGCGAAGAGAGAGACCTTAAATTCCCGCGGCCCCACTGTCACACCTGAGATCGACGCCGACTGTCTGATCATCGCCGCCAGGGGTTCTATCACTAGTGCAAAAATTAAGGGCGATAGGGGGCAGCCCTGTCTCGTCCCGTTGGAGAGCGAGAGAGGGTTAGATAAAGATCCGTTAACCAAGACCCTAGCTGAGGGGGAGTTATATAGGGCGGAGACCCCGGTCAGAAATTCAGCCGAGAAGCCGTACGCCTTCAGAGCAAGGGTCATAAAACCCAAGAAATTCGGTCGAACGCCTTCTCGGCATCCAGTGAGAGCATCATGGCCGGGAGACGTCTTTGGTTAATGATTTGAACCAGGTCTATCGCGCGGCGAGTATTATCCCTAGCCTGGCGACCCGGGATGAACCCCACCTGATCATAATGGACCAGACCCGGAAGGACTTCGTTCAAGTGGGTGGCCAGGATCTTTGCATGGGACAAGATGGGACAATAGCTTGCGCAGTCGCTGGGGTCCTACCCCTCTTTATGAATGACTACAATACGCACCTCTAACATCGATTTAGGGAAGGGATCGCCATGTAAGATAGCATTGAACATGGTGCGTAGATGGGGGACCAAAGTCTGGGAAAATCTTTTGGAATATGCTGCGGAGAAGCCATCAGGTCCCGGAGCCTTAGAGGTTTTTTGGGCCTTGATGACTGCTAGTATCTCTTCCGACGTGATTTCCTCATTTAGTTGTTGAGATAGGTTACTAGAAAGGGTAGGGAGATTTGCTTGTCTCAGAAAGGCTGCTATAGTGTCTGCAGGGGGAGCACTCCCGGGATTTTGAGCATCTAAGTTATGAGGAATAAAAATTTTGAAACTCGCGTCCTATTTGGTCAGGACGGTATATGGGTGAGCCTGAAGGAGACTTTAGGGCCATGACATTGTTTTGAGATATCTGAGCCCTCAGACGGGCGGCTAATATTCTATCGGCTTTGTCTCCCTTCTCGTAGAATGTCTGCCTCAGCCGTTTCAGGGCCGTAGCAGTGGATTCAGAGAGAAGGAGGTTCAGATCAGATCTCACCTTTAGAAGTTTGGACAACACTTCTTCATCCGGGGATAGTTTATGCTGTCTCTCCAGAGTCTGGAGTTGAATGGTTAATGATGCACGTTTGTAAATGGCCAACTTCTTACGGTGTGAGGCCATGCTAATAAGATGGCCCCGCACTACTGCCTTATGGGCTTCCCAGAGGGTCATGGGGGAAGTGTCAGGGAGGTCATTAAAGAGAAAATACTCCTCAAGAAGGGTCCGGAGCTCTAGGGTAAGTGGCTGATCGTGGAGAATGGAATCATTAATACGCCATGTAGCGGGGCGAGGGCGAGATGCTATTTCTGAGAGGTCGGCAGATATGGGAGAATGATCGGACCTGACCATCGGATGTATATGGGCCGCCCTGAGCTTCAATGACAGATTGTGGCTAAGGAAGACCATGTCTATTCGTGAATAGGTACCATGGACCGGGTAGTAAAATGTATAATCACGGGATGAGGGTTCCCTAAGCCTCCAGGAATCAAAGAGGAGGTGGTGGGAAAGAAGGGACACCAAGGCCTTAGATTTACGGAACTCCGAGCCACTGGCGGGGGGGAGCAAAGTGGACGATCTATCTATGGTATCATCTACTACAACATTAAAGTCCCCTACCAAAATCACTTCTCCCTGGCGCACCTAAGAAAGCAAGGAGTCTAGTGCAACAAGAAATGAGCTCTGGTTTTGATTTGGGCCATACACATTGACTAGGGTGCATAGGGTATTATTAAGTTTACCCACGAGGATTAGAAAACGGCCTTCGGGGTCAGGATGAGATGTCAAAAGTCACGTGGGATGCAAAGAGTGTAGCTACCCCCCATTTTTTCTGTCTGGGGTCACAAGCATGAAAAGCAGAAGGGTACTGCTAAGACATCAGCTCTGGTTGTGAATGTCGGGTAAAGTGTGTTTCTTGCAGAAAGACTATATCTGCTCTATGTTGTTTCAGTGTAAGATAAAGTGTTGTGCGCTTTTGTGGGCTGTTCAAACCTTTGACATTCAATGAGAAGATCCTAAGAGCCATCGGGAGGTGAAGACAGGGCCAACGGCCTCCTTTTGAACCCTTTACACACTGCAGAATTACTGTTCTTGACTATGAAGGTTGTATTTCTACTAGCAATTGCATCAGCTCGTAGAGTTTCCGAATTGGGTGCTCTCATGTCGTGAACCATATCTTATCTTTCGCGATGATAGGGCGGTTCTCAGAACAATTCCGCTTTCCTGCCAAAGGTTGTTTCCACTTTCATTTGAACCAAGAAATAGTGGTTCTGGTATTCACAGGTGGCCCACAGTTTTCAGGGACAGGTTTCATGGAGTTTATGGATGTGGTTAGGGCTCTGAGAATTTGTCAGGAGGACATCAAAGATTCGCCGAATGGACTCCTTATTTATTGTTTGACTCCTTGAAACGAGGATGGCCATTCTCTAAGCAATTGATCGCTAGGTGGTTTTCGTCTACTATTAAGCAGGCTTATGTCAATGCTAACCTACCTGTGCCAGATGGTATTGTGTAGCCCATTCTATCCGATCAGTGGGGGCGTCCTGGGCTGCACGAATTGGGGTCTCTGCAGACCAGTTGTTCAGAGTAGCCACTTGGTCCTCGGTCCATACTTTTACCAAATTTTATCAGTTCAATGTATTTTCATCGTCAGACGCTGCTCTTGGCAGTAGTGCTCTACGTGCCGGGCATTCAGAGTAGTCCCTCCCTTAAGGGGGTAGCTTTAGATAGTCCCCATGGTAGCAGTGTTCCCCAGATGGGATGAAAGAGAAAAGAGGATTTTTATACTTATGATAAATCCGTTTCTCTGATTCTATCTGGGGGACATCTCCCTTCTGCTGTGTGGTCTCTGGTTGGTTTACTCCCCTTCCTTGGGGCTTTATACTTGGGCTAAAGAGGCTACAAGGGGTTGCAGAGGGGAGGGGTTTGTCAGCTTGATACATTAACAAGTTAACCTGTTAAGTGCCAACTTCACCTCCACTTTCACAACCCATGATAGCAGTGTCCCCCAGATGGAATCAGAGGAGCGGATTTATAGTTTTTTGGTTTGTTTTTTTTTTTGTTTTTTTTTTTCTGTTTTTACAAAGAAACTGTTCCCGAATGCAAATATTTTGGAATTTACACCAACTTTGTTTTGTGTAATATTTTTTTTTGTTAGATTTATTTTTGGAATTATGTAACTAGTCTTATTTTCTAGGCCCTGGAGTTCAAGATCTGCAAAATGCGTCCATCTGCGAGATCAATCATTTGTGGAGAACAGTGGAGTCGCGCAGCCAGCATGAGGTTTAACTCCTTGGTTAGTGGGTGCACGCTTGTGGTTAAAGTGTTCTCCGTCGTACACAGCATTCTGCACGTCGATGTCTATCGTTACTATGAAAACATTGAGGAAATCGGCATAAGAGATTTGCTGATTGCAGATGGTCATGCAGAGTCTGCTGAGGAGTCTTATGAATCAAAAGTATGTATATCTTTTATTGTGATCTAAATTCTTGGCTGTACAGAGAGCAGAAATGTAAAGACCATTTGTTTATTTTTTGAGTGCAATGACCTTGGTCTGAAACTTCAAATTCTTAGGGGGGTATTCAATTGACGGTTTGATCGCAGAAAATCCCGCGCTCAAAGAATATTACTGTTAATACGGTAATCACTCGCTGGATTTCAGCTCGCAGCTCCCTGAGCTGCGAGCTGAAATCCAGCGAGTAAATTACCGTATTAACGGTATTTACACGCAGGATTACCGTATTAGCGGTAATATTCTTTGAGTGCGGGATTTTCGGTGATCCCGCCGTCAATTGAATACCCCCCATAGTGGTATTCAGATTTTGGGGTTACCCGAGGACATGACAAACCTGTATTAATGTGATTTGTTTAGATGACAGATTTCTCTTTTTTGGTTTTATTTGCCCCCCCACCCTGTGTTTAAATTCAAACATGCCTATTTATTAACACAGACAGATTGGCAACTGTAAAGCGGAAGTAATATTCCTGTGGGATTGCTAAAATTACCCCGGCAAGACATCTGTTCCCTATATTTGCTTCTAAAAGAAGCAAAAGTAATTTAATAATGATACATCTAACTAAATGGGACATTTTTGCAGGCTTTAAAGGTGACACTTTGCCTGTCAAACTACAATTTTTGCAAAATTGTGTCCCCCCGACCTTTCCTTGCCAGATGTTTTGTTTATTCAGAAAATTTAGTTTAGAAATTAAGTCCGCATAGCAAATCAGCATGTATTATCATAAAAATGTTCTCCCGTTTTGTTTCAACATTTCGTTTTTAATCCTCAGGTGTTTTGGTAAACCGTTTTGCCTATGACAAAAACCGCATGCCTTTATTTAATACCTAGACTGCAGTGTCTAGGCGTTTATAGTGGTACAGAGCTAGCTAAACTTTTGCTCATATTTAAACCCCTACTTGTAGCTCCAGTGCCAGGGTTTCCGTCATAGACTTTCATCACTCATGTTAGGTTCATACTTATCTGTTCCAAGTCTGTCCCCAAACTACATAGACTTTGGGAGTCTGTACCATAATTTGTGAGTAAATGTTTCCGTGAAGTCAGATGGGAACACCCTCTGATTTGCAGCTTGGCCTCTTACCATTTGGCTACTGCTATTGCAACACAAATACTGTCCAATTCCCCCCCTCACACCAAGCACCGTGCACATTTGTGTTTGTTCTGAGTTTTGTTTGTGATACATCTGCTATTTTAGTTGTCAGTTTATATCTTAGTTGTCAGTTTATATCTTAGTTGTCAGACATCCCCATCGCTTGCTTTACTGTGTTTCACACTCCAATAAGCTTTCTGCATACTTGTGTGACTGCTTTCATGCCTAATGTAAATATTGGTCAGGAGAAATGTCTTCATATAGAAACCATGACATGATATGCCTTTGAAAACGTCTGGAAGCAGGATATGTTTGTCATATGTCATGTATCTCTAGGGAGTTCGGTTTATATCTTAGGAATGTTTTTTTTCCAAATTTCTTGAAAGCTGAATGAAAGGCCCTGGGGCAGAGTGGAGGACGTGAAGCATAGGCTCCTACTCTGAGGAGTCAGCCCTGAGTTTTAGGGTTGTTTAGACAATAGGCTGCCGCTATCTAATAGAAAGGTGTTCAAGTGGCCATCTCTGACCTAAGCTCTGGGTGTGTCTGGTGTAGCTGCGGAGAGCAGTGGCTGACAACAAGTCCGGGTCTTATAGTAACAGTGCTAAAAAGTGCAGGAAAACCTTTTAGCAGTTCTTATAGTAGAGTATTGTGGTGCGTAAGAAGATGCTCTGATAAATAGTGGTTATTAGTTGCGGGTGTGCGTATTTAACAGTCTCCGGATTTTAAGTAACAAATGCATACATTCCAGATAAACCGCTAATACGTTATTTAGTACAGGAACAGGTTACAGAATAACAGATCTGTTTTTAAATGCTGTATCCGGTGTGCAGCATTATAACATGGACCCTGTGATCCTTACATTGTGTTATGAAAGCTTTATAAAGCATTATATGTTGTATGGGGAAGATGTGATATATTTAAAATGGGCTCTGAGTTGAAATGTACATTTTAGCTGTCATTAGGTGGCAGTAGCAGCCCACCCCGCGTCCTTAGTGAGGACAGGAAGTGTTTAAAAACTGAGCGCTAAAGGAGACATGAAGTCTAATATTTCAGAAGCACACTTTTGTTACATCTGTACATGGAAATTGGTAAAAATGTAATATAATAGTAAAATTATTGGCATATAGGTTTTATTTCTCCTTTTATTTTGGTTTTGTTACATATGTGTTAGTAGTATATATGTAAACATTGTACGTTTAGATAAGGAAGAGGTTAACAATGGGTAATTCATCAGTAACCCACAGCTAGGATGGATCTATCATAATAACACTCTTTAACACCTTAATATCCTAAACAAATGAACAAGTGTTTCTTAGAGAAGAATTGTTACATTTTGGTAAGTCAGAGATTGAGTGCTGGAATGGGGACATCTCCATTTTGTGCCTCTTGTGGCCCCTTTTCTCATTCATCTGTACTTGGGGCACTGTAATAGCTTACTAAGTGACTGCTGTATGTGACTGTATATCAGGGGCACAGAGTACACATTCCACATTTTAGAAACAGACTTGCTATGGGCCTGGATTTTTTTATACATGCACTCTGCATGTGGACATTTATCATACTAAATAGCGGTGGATTCCTAATTGAATATGTAGATCAGACAATGGGCACCCTCTGTCTAATGTGTTTCCCTGCCAGATGTTTTGCTCACGTCACGTTTGTCTTTCTCTGCTCAGACTTGTATTTCACATGGTCTGTGCCCTGAGCTCTTTGCACTTATGACATCTCCTGTTAGCTTCATTTTCATCTGCCAGAACCATTATGCTGCTTATACACTATGCAAAATCACAATATCCTGGTGTGTGTAGTACCAAATCCGTGTCTGATACATTAATGATCAGCGTTAATCAATGGGATTGTTAGAAGATGCATTGGTGAGCAATGCTATTTGCCTGTATGCTATCATGGTCTGACTGCATTAAGACACCCCGATATGTTCCAGCAGTGATCTGTGCCTTGGGTTTAGCCAAGGATGCCTCTCAAGGAGATTGATGATGCAAAATGACCTTTTGAATGGCAGATGGCATCTTATTGTTCTTCTCTTGCCATCTGAGGAGCTCTAACTTTATGCTGGTCACCTTTGTGGTATAAAATACAGGGTTATTCATATTGTCTGTGTAAGCCTATTTGTTGTTTTTTTTCTTTTAAATATACAGAAACATTTTATCATTTTACTGACTGCCTCTTAGAATTTCCCATCCTCCTTGCAGGCTTTTATCGCACGTCGGCCACCTTTTTTTCGTACAGGTGTTCTTACCCTGTAACAACAGATCATCTCTGTTACATTAGAATTCACAGAGGATAAATGGTAGTATTGCATAAGGATCATTGATTGTGCCAATATAATCCTCTTTTTTTTTTTAAAAAAAAAAAAAAAATTGTAACTTTTTCATGAACGGTCCAATGGACAACAAGCTCATGTTGCAGTTCTGACTGTGACAGCCTGTGCAGGCAGTGTGCTGCATGGGTAACGCACCAAAGGTGCATGATCTCAGGGTGTACAGTAACGCAGTGCAGCTGCGGCACAGACTGTGCAAAGGGGACGGCTGGCTTGCAATACTGACTAATTCTGAGCCCACTTGCAGAATTTGTTTCCCTAAATCTAGAGCGGTGTTGGCTAACCTATGACACTCCAGGTGTTGTGAAACTACAAGTCCCAGCATACCCTTCCAGCAATAAGCTGCTATATATTGGCAAAGCATGCTGGGGCTTGTAGTTTCGCAACACCTGGAGTGTCACAGGTTAGCCAACAGTGACCTAGAGTGTAAAATGTCTCTGGCAAATGTGATCTCTCAAAATGTTTAACAGATAATGTTCTAATAATAAGTAATAAATTAAAAGATCATTAAAGTTCTTTACCATTTTGTTGTATTTTTTTTTATTTATTTTTTTTGAAACCCAGTCTTGTTTTTCTGCCTTTGTTTCCAGTTATACAGCACTGCAGAGTACGCTGGCGCTATATGAATAAATGTTAAAATATAGTTTTATTTCCCTTTTTTTCGACCAACGTAATGTTATAAGCTGCCTGCCAATGCTCACTTGGCTGACCAACACAAGAGGAGTCCCATGTTAATGTGTTGGGAGCTCCCTCAGCATAATGGAGGGAAGGTGTTGAGGAGGGGATTGTAATTTAGATTTTTGATTTAGATTTGAATTTTAAATACCAGTGACATTATTAGGTTAGTGTGAACTGTGGAGGTGAGCTCCCAATGTGATCAGCAGTCCTAGAGCCTGCTCTATTTATACAGCACACTTCTGTTTTGATATAAGAATATAGCCTTTCAATAAGTATGGGTGGGGGTATTACAGTTATGATCATGTACTAAAATAAATCCTGTTCCATGAGGATATTTACATCTTATAATCATTGATCAGAAAATACTTTCTTTCCCAGCAAAGCAACTATGTACTGACAGAGCTCTTCTCAGCCAGTAACAGCGGTGACATGCTACAGATGCATGGCTTTGAGAAGAAGGAGGAGAAAGAACTGATAGACAGCCTGCTGGAAATTTATCAGAATAATCAGTTTGGAAATCCAAATAGTAAGGTACAAAATAGGGATATTGATATAACTGCATGTGCTATCCCACTTCCATTACTACGGTGATAGAACAATGTAAGGCTCTCTTTGGACCCATTAAGACTGTTATACTCAACTTTTTTCATCAGATTCCCTGATTATAGTATACGGTGTACATTGTTCTATGACCCAAAAAGAGTTGCTCCCCAACACAATGGCACACTGGCGCCAGGGGCTCCCGGAACAATGGCACACTGGCGGACTCAGTTTATTGTTTTTTCTTAAATGGCTAGACGTTGCATTAAAGTGTTTATGAAAAGGAACGTGCAAAGTGTATTTTGTAGAATACCAGCTGTGGGACTGTCCAGAAGAAGACTTAAATTCAGCCAGATGTTTCTCTTTAGACACTAACATCATTATCAAATTTTGTACATTTAAACACTTAGTTGGTCATTGAGCTGGGAGTGTCACATGGCTTATAGGGCAGGGTCAGCACTATGGTGCTTGTTCCGCTCAGTGTTTCTTAATGCTGCAAGCAGCCCCCAGACATCTATACCGTCATTTCAGGCTTGGAGAAGAACATTTAACTGTTTGCAAACATCCTCTCACTAAACAGTTTGCTGATGTATAAAATGATTGCACAATAGAGATTCTGCGTACATGATACAAGTTTGTTTGGAAATAGAAAGTCCTTAAACGTTTTAAGTTATTAATTGCAGTTAATTATCACACATTAGTTACTTTGCAATCTACTTTCATCTTCAGATTGTATTTGTTTGTTTACATTTTTTTGCCCCCATCCTGTTTCCCACATTCTGCCTTGTTTCCCTGTTTCAGGTTGTTCTTCACGGACCTTTCCACCCCTATGAAGTCCATTTTCATAGTATGATGAAAGTTGCCAAATTCAGGTAGGCAAGAATCAGTTGTTTTCTCCATCACTCTCCAGGTCATATCGGGTGGAATGTTCGGTTTCCTGTCTGATACTTTACTTCAAATCCTCAAGAGATCAAGGATGGTGTTTAAAATCTTTTTCCTTGAGGTATCGCCAAAGGAAAAAGTCACATGGGCTTAAATCTGGTGACCGTGCCGGCCACTCCACTTCTCCCCTTAGAGATCAAACACCCTGAACATTTCCCTCAACACTCGGAGTGAATGTCATGCTGTGTGAGCTGTGATCCCGTCCTGTTGAAACCACACATGTTCTATATCCACATAATCCAATGTGGGACGCAGAAAGGTCTCATCATACCGGTCAGAGGTTACTGTTGCACCACCTTCCTCAAAAAAATACGGGCCGATCACACCAAAGTCAGCAACTGCACACCAAACAGTTATGTGAGGAGAGTGGAGTGGTCGTTCGTGGCGTTCACAAGGGTTATGTTCAGCCCAATAGCAAAAATTCTGCTTGTTTACTGCTCCGCTGATATGGAAGTGAAGCCTCATCGCTACTCAGAACGGCTGCAGCAGTAACCTGTTCAAGACTTTTCTCACATAAAATAAGGCTCTGCGTTTGGCATAATCTCCCTCACTTAATTCTTGAACCAACATCATTTTGCAAGGATGTAATTTCAAATTGGCATGTAAAATTCTGCTCGAACTCTGACTTGATATTCCCAGTGCCATGACATGGAGGCATGGTGATATCCCCAGTGCCATGGCATGGAGGCATGGTGATATCCCCAGTGCCATGGCATGGAGGCATGGTGATATCCCCAGTGCCATGGCATGGTGGCATCCCCAGTGCCATGGCATGGTGGCATCCCCAGTGCCATGGCATGGTGGCATCCCCAGTGCCATGGCATGGTGGCATCCCCAGTGCCATGGCATGGTGGCATCCCCAGTGCCATGGCATGGAGGCATCCCCAGTGCCATGGCATGGAGGCATCCCCAGTGCCATGGCATGGAGGCATCCCCAGTGCCATGGTATGCTTATGAGTGGAACGCCTTGGTAATTGCTGAATGGATGCTCTCACTCCTTACACATTCTCTGGTGTTCTAACAGTTCTAGGTCTGTCAGGTGATTTTCTTTTCAGTGTGGATCCAGTTGCCCAAAGATTGGAAATCCATAGCAAAATCATTTTTCGATCTGCTACAGATGCATTTCGACGTACCGCAAAGCGTGTACGGAACGCGCTCTGCACCATTGTGACAGATCGGTTGTTCTCATGATACGCTTCAACAACAAGCCCCAATGTTCACCAGTCCAATTCATGATGAGTACTAAAAACGGCAGAGCCTATCCTACCAAATTAAATCTACCCCACTTTTTTACCCCCACTACAGCTCACACAGTGCCCCCTCGAAATATGGGAGATCTTTATATGCCCCACCGTGTGTGTATATATATATATGTATGTCTATATCTGTCAATAACTCCTTTTGTAGCTTTGCTGAAAAAATAAATGGCACTTCCATTTGAGGCATGTTTCCGAAGCAAGCGCTCTATAATAATTTGGCCACTGGGGGCAGTGTTCCATTGTCATCTGTGAAGGATTTTATTCATAGACATATGATTTTAAAATTAATTTTTATTATATTTGGTCATTGTTTAAAATTGTCAGCCGTTTGTTCCTAAACAACCTCCCACATGTTTTACCCTGGTTTGGGGTTTTCCCCCCATCATACAGATTTAGGGATATTTCTTTGACCCATGGTACCTCTTCATGTATGGCCAGGAGATGCCTCACATATATATCTGCAGCATGAAAGTACAGAGCCTGTTTTCAGGAATTATAAGAAGTGTATATTTTTATTGAGGTAGACTGGAAATGTGACAAGGACTCTATGTAAACCATGCCTATATGGTGTAGTATTTGTCGTCTTCTCCCTTAGATCCGTTTGGATTGAGAAAGAAAGCATCAATTCTGTAGTAGTGCATGATGCTCCAGAGGCAACTCATCAGAGAATGTTTGTAGCTGCGTCACTGTCTGTAAACTCAACCGGTATGTGTGTAGATGTAATGCCTTGTTGTCTGTGTAATCGCATCGATTACTGTTCTACACTGAGCTATTAGGAACATGACTTTGAGTAGTTCTCCTTTTGGACAGTTCTAATCGTCTTTAGTCCATAACAAAGCCGCTCACACTGTGTATTATACGTTTTAGGCAATGTAAATGATCAGTCTGTAGTTTTCATCTTCCACTCACAGGCTGGTTGGCTTTTTAGTAATAAAAAACTTTGAAAGAGAACGGGCTAATGAAAGGTGGAAGACCATAACAACGATCCTTAAAGGGGTTGAATATCTGGGTTTACAATACTGCAAAAATGAGTCAAAAACTCTCAATACTGCAAAAACTAGTCTTTAATGCTGTCTGTATGCATGGTGGTTTATTTCACAATGCTGGGAGAGAGAGCGTCTCTGGTCTCGAGAGACCTGTTCATGCAATGACTTTCTCTTTCCATCCTCGGCCACACATATGCTCACTGACTACTTTGTGCATGTAATCTGCTTAAATGTGTATTAGTGATAGTTCAATATCAGTCTGTGCTGCCTTCACTGCATGCGTGTAAGTAACACCTGTTTATAATCCCTTAGATGTCTTCATGTGAGACTGTTACACTGCAGTTAGGTCGGAAATGGGTCCAATTTTGCGATCTAACCAAACGTTTTGGGTTTTTTTAAGCTTCATTTTTCTTAGTATAGTTCTTTTAGACTTTTTACATTGCCATTATCTGATATAATCCTCATTGCTGTAGCCTAGATGTAGCATAATTTTACATCCATGTCATCAAGTCCAATAGATGTTGCTGGAAGAAACACCATAGGAGAGAGTTTAGGATTTAGATATTCTTGAAAACTTTTGGATTGAGATATGTAGGACACACATCATGGAAATTACAGGACTTTCTTTTTATTTTATCTTTTTAAGCCGTTTTACTTTTTGCTGACTTGTTTATCCTGATTTTGTACTTAGGTTCTCTACTAATCTTGCGAGAAACATCACTGCTTCCATCCATTCCAGGTTTACCTGCACTCATCAGTATGTTGTTTGCTCCTGTGATAGAGCTGAGGTAATCTGTGTGGATGGTATGTACTGACTAGCAGTAGCAGCATGGACTAATGCCCATTGTAGCTGTACTAGTAGCAGATGTCTACATCGTGCTTTTCAACAAATGATCTGATAAAAATTTACAAACATATATTTACTTGTTAACAACTGAACTTTCCTGTGAGATGGTTCTTAGAGAGGGTTAGAGAGTGGAGGACGGGAGCTGGATCAAATTTTCAGCTACACAGAAAAATTGGAGCTCTATAGACGAAAGACAATGGAAGCAGATTTGTAGGAGCGGGGCACAGAGGAGAATGGAGGGGGGAGGGGAGTTGCAGAGGTACTTGGCATGGAGGACAATGTGGGAGCAGAGTGAGAGGTGCGGGGGACAGGAGGACTTGGCATGGGGGAAGGAAACGGGAGTACGGAGGACATTCTCTGAGGTGCTGGGCGCAGGGGAGAATGGAGGGTGTGGGGACCTGGCATGGGGGAGGTATATTGGACACGGAGGACAATGTTGGAGCAGATTGAGAGGTTCTGGGTGCAGAGGAGAATGGGGGGAGGGGTGGCGGACACGAAGGACAATGTGGGAGCAGATTGAGAGGTTCTGGGTACAGAGGAGAATGGGGGAGGGAGACTTAGTATGGGGGAGGGGTGGCGGACACGGAGGACATTGTGGGAGCAGTCTGCAGGGGTCAGGGGGACTTTGCATGGGGGGGGAACGGTGGCGGGTATGGATGACCTTGTGGGAGCAGTAAGGAGAGGTCAGGGGGAGGATGGGCAGCTGGTATGGAGGACAATGTGGGAGCTCAGGAGAATGAGGGGCAGAGGGACTTGGCATTGGGGAAGGGTGCTGGACCCGGAGGACAATGTGGGAAGCATAGGGTAGTATGAGATGAAATTCAACTCAACGCCTGCAACTCAAAAGTCACAGTTAGAATTAAACCTTGTACAGCAATTCCTGTATATATGTACAAAAAATAACTGCCGTTGTCCCACTCTTACTGTGGGTGTTGTCATTCTCAGAGTTGACGACCAGAGAAGAGCGTATACAGGGGTCCTTTGTGGTTTGGGCTGGCAATACATCAATCTGGCAGTATGGCCTGAACATGACATAGAACTAGCTTTCGATGTTCACTTTAAAGTTGATGACCTAATTAAGGTAAATCAATGGAAAATGGTTATTCTACTTCTAAACTCTGGAAATCCCACATTGAACTTAGTCATTTTCATATAACCCTTTGCAGATCAATCTGATTCGATCCGCTATTAACAAGATAGTTTGCCACAGTCATGATGGTTCCATTAGTGTCGGGCGTGAGAGGGCTGCGTGGCTTCAGGAAGATGTCCGCGAGCGGCTGATAAAGTAAGACTTTTGTCCCCCCATTCGATAGTGTTTTTTTGCCCTTAAATGTTTTTATATTTATCAGAGAGGAAAGAAGTTGATTCTTGGCTCCACTAATTAGTATGTGACCAGTCTACTTCACTTTGCCTGCAAGGGTAAATTGTACTGAACTGCCACTGAGACAGTTTACCAGTAATGGACCATTCAGAGAGACTGTAATATTGACTACATGCAGTCACTACAGGGATAAAACAAATCCTTCTATAGTAAAGTTGGAACAAATCTTTTCAACTAATTTTGAGGTTAACTGTTCATATTTGTGTTTGCCACTTTTTTTTTATTCTGCCAACCATATATAATGCACATGTATAATGCACCAAACCAAATTAAATTCTTTTATAGTTGCACTATCGAGCTTTAGGACATTTCATCAATCTGTTGTTATTAATGGACTGTTGCTTCCCAGAGACGAGGTTATCGAGTAGCTTGCTGCTTAATTTAGAGCAATGTTACATAATATGTATTCTGTACTTGGGAAGGCTTTTGTGATCCTCTGCTATAAACTCTGGTCAATGTTTACCCCTTACCCTTGTAGTTTGCACCAAGCTCAGCCTATTCACACTGCCCAAGTGACAAGAATGTCTTCTGTCTGTTTCATTATGAATATAGCCAGTGGGAACTAGGCCTGGCTGATCATAAGAAATAATCTTGTAAAGAAATATGTCCACCTTGATGATAACTGCAAATCAGGAACTCTGTCTTCTGAAGTTACTTTGTCCCTGACTATTACCAATAAAGAGCGCTGGGATGCGGGCACTAAATTAGCATTAGTCTGTTGGTACGACCACTGGGCCATTTCTTTCCTTTCTAAAGTAGACATCACTGGATGTCCATGACACTGAAGAAAATATATGCAGCTCTGCCTAGGTTAGTAAAATCTTAGTTTTATTGAAAATAATATCATTGTAGTGACTTTTTTATTACCTTTTTGTATTATCAGTGATTTGTTAATCCCTAATTGCAAGTAAAAATCTCCCTTGTCCTCAGTGTTGATCTGTCACATCTCCTCCCTGACCTTGGTTCAAACAGACTGGATCTGCCTGGCTGGGGTTGAAAGTAGTCTCTGCTGCCCATTACATGACTGGGTAGTGTGTTTCATTGTGTGAGAAGTAAATGTGCCCGTCACTGACACATACCTTTTCTATTCTTAAGTTTATTTCAAACAGAGAAACCCAGAGAAGTCATACCTCCACAGTGGTATAGTAAGCAGTACCAATGGAACGAGGTAAGGCAAACTCTTGTTTCCTAGGGCCTATAAGATGCCATCCTTAAAATTGTTTTTATTTGATATCCATGTTTTATATATTTATTTTTTTTCATAATTTTTTTAATTTCGATGGTCAATCAAGAAAATACAAACGTAAAAACAATAATACCAGGTAACGAACATGGTAAAGCCAAAACAGTAATTACAAAGTATCGAATTCGAGGACAACATTAGGCAAAATAAAAATAAACAAAGAAAGAAAGTGACCAGTTTTTATATTTTTAGAGAGCGATATTAAAAGTAGGATACAATAACAAAAGGGATTGTTAGGGAAGGGCAGTGGAGGGGGAGGACCACAAAGTTAAACACTACGAGTTTTCAGAGGGTAGTTAGGGTATAACGAGCCAAAAGCTGAGAGGGAGGCGTCCATTGAGCGGACTGCGGTCATCGCACATGGGTCAGGTCAGAGAAAGATCAAGTGTGGGGGAAGGGAGGGGGGGGGGGGGAATGCGTTTTCCGTGTGTAGCCATGGAGCCCAGACCTGGTTGACGACATGGCCTCTATCATGGAGGTAGTACGTAATCTCCTCCATGGCAGCCACATGTCAGCCAAAAGGGACGGAGGTGAAATGTTTTTTTCCAGTTAAGCGCTATAAGTGATTTAGCTGCTGTCAGAATGTGGGCAGTTAGCTTCTTGGAGAATTTGTCCAAGTCTTGGGGAGGAGGGGTGTTTAGGAAACTATGGACTGAGTCCCAGAAGGAGGTGATCTTAGGGCAAGTCCACCAAATATAAAGCATTGTGCCCCTATGGCCACAACCTCGCCAACAAGAGGGTGAGGAAGAAGGGAACATTCTGTGGAGTCTTGTGGGAGTGTAATACCAACGGTAATAGATTTTGTAAGAGGTCTCCTTCAGTTTGGTTGAGATTGAGCATTTAGCTATCGCCAGTCTCATGTCCTCCCAGGCCTCCTCGTCCGGAGGGGGACCAAGGTCCTTTTCCCACTCTTCCTCATGAGGGTTTGGAGATGGAAGGGCCGAGGTGAGAAGAATACCATATATTTGAGAGATCATGCCCTTGTCCAAGGGGTGACTCCTACAGAAAAGCTCAAAGGGAGTAAGGTCTCTAAGGACATATGTTGGCGGAAGGGATCGTAAAAAGTGGTTAATTTGGAAAAATTCAAAAGGCCTGAGGGTTTGGGACAGGAATTGGAGTTGGAGATCTGCAAGCGAAAGCCATCGGCCTTGTTTGGAGAAGTCTACAGGGAATTTGAAGCCTGCACAAGTCCACCTGCCATGCATCGTGGTGGCGCAACCAGGAGAAAACACCGGATTGTGCCAGATGGGGGTTAAAGGGGATATCGCAGTTGAGAGTTTGTTTAACGGAGTGGGAGTCCCAGAGCATGGTATCAAATTTAATAGAGGGGAGCAGTTTAACAGCAGGGGGACGACAAGGAGGTGACAATCACCAAAGAGGGGCGAGCTCAGGAAGGGTTAGGTAGGCCGACTCTATGTCGAGCCATGAGATGGAACCTGAGGGGGCGTATGTAGCTACAATTTGCGAGAGATGGGAAGCCAGATAATATAGTTTAAGGTCGGGGAGGCCTCTACCACCTCCAAGAATTGGACGCTTTAAAATGTTGGCCGAGATTCTTGGGGGGTCTATGTTTCCAGATAAAGCGGGTGTGGGCCTTTTGGGTGTTAGCAAGGAAAGAAGCAGGGACAGCTACTGGTAGGGTTTGGAAAAGGTATAACCATTTAGGGAGAATATTCATTTTGACAGCTATGATCCTGCCCAGCCATGAGACAATGAGGCGGTTCCAAGAAGATAGATCCGCCCGCATCCTGGAGATAAGAGGTAGGAAGTTCTCACGAAAAAGGAGGTCATAGCGGGATGTGAGGAAAACACCCAGGTACTTGATCTTCCTGTGCTGCCATTTGAAATTAAAATTAGATCTGAGAAGGTCGGCATCCCAAGGGGGGACATGGAGCAGCATAGCCTCAGATTTAGCATAGTTTATCTTATATCCTGAAATTTCACTGTAGTTTTGGAGGGAGGCAAATAAGTTGGGTAAAGAGATCCCTGGCTGGGTAAGCGACAGAAGTATATAATTTGCAAAGAGTGAGATCTTGGAATCCGTGTTACCTAATCTAATCCCCTGTATGCTAGGGTTGGATCTGATTTGAGAGGCCAGGGATTCAATTATTAGAGCAAATATTAAAGGGGAAAGGGTGCAACCTTGTCGTGTACCATTACGAATGGTGACAGGCTCTGAGGGAGTACCATTAATCAGGACTTTGGCAGTGGGGGTAGTGTATAATGCTAGGACGCCAGTGAGGAAATCGCCAGCGAAGCCAAAGGATTCAAGAACTGTCTTCATAAAATCCCAGGAGATCCTATCAAATGCTTTTTCGGCATCTAGAGAGAGAATGATAGATGGGGATCCCCTGGCACTTGCAATATGGATGATGTCGATGGCACGTCTGGTATTGTCCCTCGCCTGGCGTCTCGGGATAAATCCTACCTGATCATAATGGATTAGAGAGGGGAGGAAAGTATTCAAACGGTTTGCTAGGATTTTGGCATAGATTTTCAGTCTCGAATAGCTATAATATTTCTATGGGTTCTAGTTGCACGTAGGCGGGATGCAAGAATTTTATCAGCTTTATCTCCCTTTTCATAGAAGGTCTGGCGGAGCCATTTAAGGCGTTTGGCTGCTTGTTTAGAGAGGAGGAGATTTAGCTTGGCTCTAGTTTTACGGACGGCAGTAAGGTTTGCAGGGCCCGGGCATGCTTTATGTTGTGCTTCTAGGGTTTGGAGTTGGATAGAGAGCTCATTGGTTTGGGCGAGGTATTCTTTTTTCTGAGTGGATGCCATGCTGATCAAGTGTCCCCTCAGGACCGCCTTGTGCGCTGTCCACAGAGTGGCTTTGGAGACTTCTGGAAGATCGTTTAGCTCGAAGTAGTCCTCCAGTCTTGTCTTAATCTGAGATACTATATTTGCATTGTGAAGAAGGGTGTCATTAAGATGCCAGGTCATTGGTCGGGGTAGTAGGCCTGAGATATCAATTGAAAAGGGGGCATGAAACGACCAGGTCAATGGGTGGATCTGGGCCGTTTGGAGGTTTAAGGCCAGGTCATGGCTGAGCAGGATCATATCAATGCGGGAATACGATTGATGGGGTGGAGAGTAGAATGTGTAGTCACGTGTGGATGGCTCCTTCACTCTCCAGGAGTCATAGAGAAGCTGGGATTTCATGAGACTGAGGAGAGCTTTGGTGGATTGTGGGTCACCTGGGTTTTATATATTTTTGTGTGGATAAAACTGCTTTTTTTAAAAAAAAAAAATTCTCAATTGTCCTGTTTTGTTGCTGGAGCTACAGCTGTTTTTTGTTTTTTATATTATTTCTCATCTGTAGACTCATTTGGGGGATTTCAGTTTCCTGCGGTATGCCGCGGAGTGCCTCATAGGTTGTAACAGAAATACGCGGCACTGTGTAGTCACTGATTTTTTTTTATTTTTTTTTCTCGCACCCTATAGAGTTAAAAAGAAAAATCGGTGATGTTTGGGTACCCGGAAATGAGCGCCTCCTTACATCACCGTAATGTTCATTAGAGCATGCCTGAATTTAATTCCTACCATTGGCTAGTTACTTTTCACTATACTGCAATAGACACTTTAATATTAACCTTTACTTGTGAGGTTGCCTGCATAGCGCAGATAGGCTGAGCACAGATACTTGAATAAAAATTTAAGATTAAAATCTTTCTCCTGCTGAGAAAGAGGTAGGAAGCTGAAAATTGTGGACAATGTTGGTAATGTCATCCTAGACAAGAATTATGTAAAAGTCGAATTTAGAGACTTATCCCCTACCATACAAACATGGAGATTAAGAGACACAATAAATAATTTGATTTCAGCTGCTAGTAATTGGCTTATTAATGATCTTTAATCCTTAAAATCAGAAATCAATTGGAGTGATCTGGGCCTCTTAAGAGATGATGATTTGGGTGGATGTGTTTTATAGATATCTTTGAAGTTAGCAATAAGTGCAAGAAACCAATTAATACAGTTTTTATTATACAACAAAAGGAATTTTAAAAAGTGTTCCAATACAAACATACTGGAGGGAGGTAATACACACCGCACAGCCTTTTACTCTTAAAATGTGCACTTTTGACGTTTGTAAATATCAAGCTGACGACGGCTGATGTTGTAGGCTTTATTCTATGTTCAACTTTGTGTCTCTACAATGGAAGTCCCCACGGATCCCATCATCTTACAGTGGAAAACATTAACATGGAATCATGATTCCACAAAATGACATATTTATGTAGAGGTTGTCAAAGTCCACACACAATATACTACTAGGTTAATGATTCTAAAAAAACGGTAAATGGTTAACAAACGATTCTTGGGATTTGTGATTTTATATTGTATATATTACTTTCCATTACTGCTCTAGTGTGAAGTGATACCTATGACCGAGATGGGTGTAATTAGTTCTGTCTCAAACCCTCTCTGTTCCCTAATTCTGGCTGACTTTGACCGGTGCTTATTCCTCATTTAGCTGTGCTTAATTATGGACAGTAATCGCTTTGAAATGATTTCAATAATTCCGTTCTAATAAATTGTCCTCCGTTTCCCACATCTGGATAGATTCAGATAGTGGATATCATTTGTCTATAGTGTGGGTGATAGAGCAGTTTGATTTGCTATGTTTTACATTTGTGTTATGAAGCTCTTTTTTTTTTATTTTGAAATGGAGACATTTCATGAGGCTAAACCAGGTCATCAGACTGGATTATATGTGTGACACTTGGATTTGGCATTTTGTATTTTAATCTTCAGCATTGCCAGGAGATGCGGTTATCAGAATTCATTCAATTTCATACAGTAATCCTCTTTGCTGGGT
The DNA here is from genome assembly GCF_038048845.1 of Mixophyes fleayi. Taxonomy (NCBI): domain Eukaryota; kingdom Metazoa; phylum Chordata; class Amphibia; order Anura; family Limnodynastidae; genus Mixophyes; species Mixophyes fleayi. The sequence goes on from NC_134413.1 coordinate 17,440,865, forward strand.
TAGCATGTCCTTCCAATTCCCTGTAAATCAGGATTAATCCAATGCACAGGAAGACCTGCACTTTCATACGCAGCATTTGGAATATGTATTTTGTATATTCTCGTTCATACAACTCTTTATATCGCGCACACGTGTGTCTAGCTGGCACTATCCCGACATATGACCTTTGCCCCCAACTGTTAGGAAGTGTTTCCAGGTCACACCACAAGACCTTCATATGAGGTCTTTAAATTTCATAAGGTAACTGTAAAATTGGTCTGATCATAGAGGGATGAAAATTCTCTGGTCATTAAGTGGTTAAAAACGGCAGGATAATCCTTAAATACATAAGAATTGCCCCTCACCCTGTCCTCTTGTGATTTCCTCCATCCTGTCAGCTCTTCTACCCCCCACCCTAAAGAAAGAAAGAAATACTTTTTTTATTATTATTATTATTATTATTATTATTATTATACAGAGCTTAGATTTTGTGACACCTTTGTGTGTGTAACATGAAGGGAGAAACAGATATTTTGGCCCAATAAAGACGTACTTATATTAACAAATAAATGTAATATTTATTTGCAAGTGCTGCTTTATTAACTGAAGTTTTGAAGTTATGAAAAATGGTTTTAGGAAAACTCCACAACGATGCCATTTTTTTTTCTTTTTTTTTTTTCTTTTTAGGTGGATCCGGGACTACTCATTGACCAGTCGGAGAGAACAGAGGAAGAGACAAATTCGTATATCTACCAGTTACACAAGTTTGTAATGTTAAACCCTTAAACATACCTCCTGTCGGGAATACTTTACATTCATAAAAAATGTGATCATTTAGCCCATGAATCTTAAGTTAAAAAAAAAATAGTAAGATTAACGTGAGATATCAATGTGGCATTGGATTTGATTTTTGTTTTTCTCCTGATCTAGTTGTAAACATTTTCTTTAGTTATGAGAAATTGCCAATAAACCATGACAAAGCGTGTTAATAAATGCTTGTTTTTTTGTTTTTTTTTAATTGAGAACTTTTTTTTTCATAGATCTTGCTTAAGCCCACAAAATAGTGTCGTCAGCAGATGCAACAAGAATTAGGTTTTTAAATGGTTAAAAACTTTGTCATGTATTTCAAAAAGGGAAACACAATAAATATTTTGTGTTTAAAAAGAGCAACACAAATACTTTCATTATTTAGCATTTATTATAGTATTCTCTCCTCTTGATGGATTTTTAGCTGGGCTCATTTTTAAAATCTGCAGATTGCACGCTAAATAGACTGGCGGGTGCATCGAAACACCAATTGTATAGAGAAAAATGACTACTCTAATAGTAAGTTTAATAAAAAAAAAAAACAATTGTATATTCACATTTTAAAGAAGAATACTTTTTTTTTTTTAGTTGTGTTTAAAATATACATGGCCACTCTCCCAGAATGTCCAGGGGACTCCCAAATTCCAGGAGAGCAGGTCGTTCTCCACATCCAACCCCCAACCCCCTCACCTCTTCTTTTAATTCACACTGTATATTGTATGATTGCCCCTGTGATAGTCCTCATATATCATCATAATCACAATTTATTTATATAGCGCCACTAATTCCGCAGTGCCGTACAGAGAACTCACTCACATCAGTCCCTGCCCCATTGGAGCTTACAGTCTAAATGTCCTAACACAGACAGACAGACAGACTCATACAGAGAGGGAGAGACTATGGTCAATTTAATAGCATCCAATTAACCTATTATGTTTTTTGGAGTGTGGAAGGAAACTGGAGCACGGGGAGAACATACAAACTCCACACAGATGAGGCCATGGTCGGGAATTGAACTCATGACCCCAGTGCTGTGAGGCAGAGGTGCTAACCACTAAGCCACCGTGCTGCCCATAATATACGTATTTTACTATACCTCTTTCACTTGAAATTCCATCTATTCCAAAATGTGCCCCTATAAGCATCTACAGTGAGTACTAATTAAGTACGTACTAATTTACACTCATTTCAAAGAAATTTCTACCGTAATTGTTGGCAATGACCGCGCGCCACATTGCTGGTAATTGAATCCCCGCCCCCCATAGACTAAGCCGTTCACTTACAAACAAGGCAAAGGACTGCCAGGCAAACAGTAATGTGTTCATTGTTCAGTACCCTTACAGAAAAGGCATACACTCTTCTTGTCTGTAGTAACTTATACCATAACCTGAGCCAGTAAATCAGACATTTACTTTAATCGCAGAAGACTGATGAAAGCTCGTTACTGTTCTGTTGCCATGGGTAACATCTAGTTGCACTGGTGCATCTAATCGCTATAGAAGCCTGTTTGTGCTGGAGTTATTGAGCCATACGAAATAACATTCTTGGCAGCAGCAATGTGAATTTAGCCTCTCTGGTATGTCAGAAAATTGGGCACAACATATGGTAAATGTATCATGATATAACAGCTTGGTTTTGCTGCCACCTGCTGGTAAAGGATCGCATTGAAATGTATATATTATACTAACGTTCATGCTAGATCGCTTTCAAAATTGAACTTAAACCTTCAAGCATTCATTGTTTTGGTTAAAAAGAGTGCTTCCCACAGTGGTCAGTCAGCCATATTTGGTTCCTCAGCTTTTTAATTATATATATTTAGATTTTAAGTTGTTGGACATCAGACATGTAGCCCTCTTCCCTCCTGTCTCCTTGCCTGTTCTTCTGCTGCGTGTTTATTGCATTAGCCTGCCTGGAGTTTCTGAAGTATTGGTATTTTTTGTTTATTGTTCTGTACTGTTTCACCCTGTATAGTCTACTGTTTGTACTGTGTACGGCGCTGCGGAAATCTTGTGGTGCCTAACAAAGGATGATGATGATAGTCAAATTCTTCTTTAAGCTTCTCTCTCTAGCTGTAAAATTATTGTATTTATCATTATCAAAAGATCTAAATATGATTAATTTGCCCAGTCACACACATACCATGCTTAGAAGATGCTCTACCCCCTAGGAAAATAACTTCCCACAATAGCCCCATAGAATTGGCACTTTAATTTTGTCAACCAACATCACTGGTCAGTGAAGAGGAGGAGTGAGTCTGAGGACCAACCAGTTGATTTTAAGGGGGGTTCTTGAAGACCATTTCCCTTGTTTATGGCTTCTTTTTGGTCCTCATGTTCACCCATTCCCCTGGATTTTGGCCAGGACTGCGAGAAACCAAGGAGTGTGAGGAAAATTAATTGGGCCTCTGACAGAGTAAGAGGCCACCGTTTGGGAAAAATATGGGCAGCACGGTGGCTTAGTGGTTAGCACGGCCTCACAGCACTGGGGTCATGAGTTCGATTCCCGACCATGGCCTTATCTGTGTGGAGTTTGTATGTTTCCGTGGGTTTCCTCCAGGTGCTCTGATTTCCTCCTGCACGTCATAGGTTAATTGGCTGCTATTGACTTAACCTTGGTCTCTCTCGGTGTCTGTGTGTGTTAGGGAATTTAGACTGTAAGTTCCAGTGGGGCAGGGACTGATGTGAGTGAGTTCTCTGTACATCGCTGCGGAATTAGTGGTGCTATATAAATGTTGGGATCACAATGCATGACTACTTAGTATTATCATCATACTTCAATAACATTTTCTGTGTTATAATTGCGTAATCACACAGAATATGATTCACAATGAAATTATGTATTTTGACTCCAGTTTTGCATGTAAACACATCTTATTCCCTACATCAGGGCAGGGCTATTAAAGATTTTCATGGACAGGCCACTTGAGAGCGGACAGCTGAGGTACCCTGCTAACATAAATGGCCACTAGTGTGTGGAAGCTTAGAAATGGCAAGACCTGAGTAACGCCTCAGAATTCTCCTCTATTCTTGTGGAAGTAGGTCTAATTAAGCCAGGATTAATGAGTTAGAGGGATTCCTCGAAGTGTAATTAGAACATTGTCTCGGGGGTTATGCTTAATCAGATATGTGTAGAGAGCGAGGCTATTATATTAAAGATGCTCAACTCCTGCTATCTCTGTCCCTCTATCCTCTAGTAATTACCGAGAAGAAAGGAATGTGTACCAATAACAGAACACTTTTCTCTTTCATCCTATCTGGGGGACACTGCTACCATGGGTTGTATGAGGGGAGCGTGGAGTTGGCACTTAACTAGTTAACTTGTTTAATGTGACAATGCTGACAGACCCCTCCCCTCTGCAACCCTCTGTAGCTTCTTAGTTTAGATTAAGTGCCCAAGGGAGTTGGGCTTAATTTTTTGTGCTAGATAGCTTTTTACATTAATTTACTCTCTTTTTTAGGAAGGTTTTTTTCTGTATCTACAATGTCCAGGGAGTGTGTTCTAGAGATGGAGAACACACTCCTGTTATGCTGCTACACTGTCTTGTGAGAGCCGGATGGCTCCCGCTGGTAGTGTTAACAGTGTTGCAGGCGGCTTAATGAAGCCGGTGTCACACTGACAGCCTCCCGAAATACCGATGCTACCTTGACAGACATAGAGCGGCGGTACTCGGAGCGATGGCGGCCGCCATCTTGCTGGGTCATGGCAAGTTTTCCCCTCAGAGATGGGAGCGGGGGAATCATTGATAAGCTGCAGGAAATTGTCTGGGAAGAAAACGAGAAGACACAAGCGGTGGGCTATTTAAAATAATAGTAAAATGATCACTGATTTTATAAGCAGCAAAAGGAAACCTCGGAGGAGGGAGGAGGGGGGGCGGCGGAGCTGAGGTATATAGAGCTCCCCCACCTCGATTGGCACACTTGGATCCTCCTATCTGCGCGCCAAGAGATTGCCCGGGAACAGCAGACTCTCCTCAGCTGTCACATTGGGGACACTGCTGACTGGCTCCTCTCCTGCATGTCTGATTTAGCTGGAAGGCTAAGTACCAATATTATATACCTGTATACTATATATAGATATACATTGTTTGTGTTGCAAGTAGTTTTAAAAGTATATTAAATTCTATTTAGCCAACTTATATCTGCTGAGATTGGCTTGTTGCAAGATAGAACTTTGTTTGTCATAGCTTAGTTCACATACTTGTATTTATTTCAAACTATATCTTGTGTGACTGATTCTATTGCTTCAGTGTTTTCTTTTTAAAAATGTCTGATAAGGGGAAAGCACCAATTACAAAATATTTCACTTGTTCAAAGTGTAAGGTTAAGTTGCCAATTGGACAAAAGGACCCGGGGGCATACGCTACGCAATCCCAATCTAATGTACTACTACTACCAGAGGAACCGGCGTGGGCATCTTCTCTGGCGCAGTCGGTTACTACACTGGTCCAATTACTTACGTGGCGAACAGTGGTTTCTGCTGTTCTTCCTGTTGCTTCAGTATAACTGCCCTTTCTGTGACTGTAGGGATTCCAGTGACCGCCGGGACATCTTAAGTGGGTGTGGCAGGTCCGTCATCCTCTCTCATGAACCCAGGCCCTTACTCTGGATATCCAAATATGTCCTCATCCTTGGTCAGAGGCCTGGATAAATTAAACTGTTTTCTAGAGGCTCCAAGATCGGGTCTTTCTAGAAATAAGAGACTTCGCTCTACAAATCCTCTTCCAGCCCTCTCTGATTCTGAGAGGTCTTCAGAAGAGTAGAGCGAGGCCATTTTTGACTCATATTCTGCGCAGGTCACAGACCTGGAAGAATCTCCTAGATATCAGGCATTGACGATCCGGTCTTTGCAGTAAGGCAGGCCATGGACCTTATGGATTTGAATGTACCCAAATTTTCGAATCGGGGTTTTTTCAAAAATAGGAGAAGACGCGCTATTCGTTCTCCACAGTCAGTGGAATTAACAGACATCACAGAAGCAGCTTGGAAACAACTGGACCGTAAGCTTACTATTCCAAGGAGATTCATAGTGACCACAGATGCCAGCTTGAGGGGCTGGAAATTCCTCCAAGGAGTATAATAAAAGGTGTCCTAGCATCAGATATAAATCCTATTTTGCAAATTTCGTTACAGGTTTTAATTTGTTCAAAACTTAAGCTGGGTTCTCACTACAGAGAATTTCCCCCGATGCGATATCTTGATTTTACCCACGACAAAGTCCCAATCCGCATACCGATTCATGTGTACACACTATTGACGTTTTACACAATTGACCATTAGCTTTGTGCGCTTCATCTTTCTTAACCATCAGCTGAAAAGTTCATGACTCTGTAAACTCTATGGAGATCTGCCTACACTGCTGGTCCTGAGTGTGTACACACTGCAGAATTTGCCCAACATCGTTTTATCGTTCATAGAGAATTTTAGACCGTTTATAAAAAATCAAATGACATTATATGATGTGCTTTGGTACGATAAAACATAAACATGGGGGAGAATACACTAATTCAATATTGGACCTACTAGTCCTTTATTGTGTGAAAAAATGTTTTTTTGTCTGGGAGCAAATACACTGAGAACTGAAACCTGAATCTTTATTATATGTTCAGTTTAAACTCTTTAGATGCCAGCTTATAAAGCTTATACATTTACAGTAAATGACATCAACCAATCGAACATTTGCTTTGTATAGCCTACACTAGACAGATTAGATCTGATTGGTTTCTTTTGATCGGTGCACATTTTGCACCTATATAAAATGTTAGTAATTCAGCCCTTGTGTGAACCCTTAGATAAGTAATCTGGCATTGTCTGGCTCAGTGAATTATTTATAAAGGGCATTGTTTATCAGTACTGAAGGCCGATTGTCTAGTCATTGGGGTAAGTGTGCTGAGCTGTATTGTATAGACCAAGTTTCTATTGCTATAAAACAGCAAATCAGTATGTGACTTTATTCGTGGGTGCAAGGAAAAGGTTCTTTGTTCCTTAATATCTACAGCAATATGATGTCTCTTTTCCTGAGGAAGCCATACAGCAGAACAGTTTTGCTGATACTTAAAATGCTTTAATCACTCAAGGTTGCTTCAGATGTAATATCTTATGTTTGGGTCTTGCATGTATGTGATGAGGTCAGGGTGCCTATTGTAGTCATTCTTTCATATGACAAGTGAGCTGATCCTGGTGTTGTGGGAGGCAATGATGTGTATTTATGTGAGTGACTAATGAGGACAGGGATGCATGTGATGGAGCGGTGTTATGATGCTGGGGATGGAAGTAGCCAGGAAGTCACATACTGGTGGTTAGTGGATGCAGCAATGGCTGACCGGTTGCAAAACATTGGCTTTTGGATCCTACAGCACTTGTGCTGATGCAGATACATTAAGTGTGCGTGAAGGAGTTTACCTGCCCTTGATGGATCACCAGGCCCAGGAATACCACACGCTTGCACTATTAATACCCAAATTGCATATCTGAGACCTCTTATTCGCGATGGATGTAAATTATACCGCCCAGTTGGCTCTATGCAAGAGTTTATTTTTTAGTCTGTGGGGATCAGAGGAAAGATAAGTCAGCTGTAAATACCACAAAATGAGCTTCACATGAAAACAGAGCACAACTGTAGTTTAAAATATCTCAAGTGTATTTTTGTTGGACCTTAAGGGGCCCATTTAGAGTTGCATGCAAGTGTTACACATGTACACCACACATGCGTATACCTACGTCTACATCAAGAGATGTAATTCCCTGACCTGCACCTCCTTACACCTGGAGAGGCGGCACGGTGAGGGACAGAGCATAGACCAAGTACAGTAATGACGTGTTAATGTGTGATACAGTTACAGGTGGATGCCTCTGCTTCATAAGTTATTTTATGAAAGTTACAGTACAATAAAGGATATAGTTATATCGTATAAATGAAGCGAAGTTAATAAAGTGCTAAATATTATTGAAAAGACATTCTATTGCACATCTGGGATAATACATTTAGTGACATACATGTACAAACTGATTTACTAGCATAAATGCTGAAGGTCCCTGCTTATCAATGCTCATAATTTGAAAGAATAGGCACGCTTGATAATTTGGTCTGGTTGTGGCGGGTAGGCTATTAATATTTGTTCCATAGGAGATGTGCGAAGTCCAGAGATGAGGATGAAAAGGATTCAGTTAATTTCTAACGAGGCGGGAGAAGTCTAAGTTGTGAGAGGTGGGGAGGTGCAGCGCGGAAGAAGTCTAGGTTGTGTGAGGTGGGGAGGTGCAGCGCGGGAGAAGTCTAGGTTGTGTGAGGTGGGGAGGTGTAGCACGGGTGAAGTCTAGGTTGTGTGAGGTGGGGAGGTGCAGCGCGGGTGAAGTCTAGGGAGGGAGAGGTGCAGCGCGGGAGAAGTCTAGGTTGTGTGAGGTGGGAGAGGTGCAGCGCGGGTGAAGTCTAGGTTGTGAGGTGGGAGAGGTGCAGCGCGGGTGAAGTCTAGGTTGTGTGAGGTGGGAGAGGTGCAGCGCGGGTGAAGTCTAGGTTGTGTGAGGTGGGAGAGGTGCAGCGCGGGAGAAGTCTAGGTTGTGTGAGGTGGGAGAGGTGCAGTGCGGGAGAAGTCTAGGTTGTGGGAGGTGGGAGAGGTGCAGCGCGGGTGAAGTCTAGGTTGTGTGAGGTGGGAGAGGTGCAGCGCGGGAGAAGACTAGGTTGTGTGAGGTGGGAGAGGTGCAGCGCGGGAGAAGTCTAGGTTGTGGGAGGTGGGAGAGGTGCAGCGCGGGTGAAGTCTAGGTTGTGGGAGGTGGGAGAGGTGCAGCGCGGGTGAAGTCTAGGTTGTGGGAGGTGGGAGAGGTGCAGCGCGGGTGAAGTCTAGGTTGTGTGAGGTGGGAGAGGTGCAGCGCGGGTGAAGTCTAGGTTGTGTGAGGTGGGAGAGGTGCAGCGCGGGTGAAGTCTAGGTTGTGTGAGGTGGGAGAGGTGCAGCGCGGGTGAAGTCTAGGTTGTGTGAGGTGGGAGAGGTGCAGCGCGGGAGAAGTCTAGGTTGTGTGAGGTGGGAGAGGTGCAGTGCGGGAGAAGTCTAGGTTGTGGGAGGTGGGAGAGGTGCAGCGCGGGTGAAGTCTAGGTTGTGTGAGGTGGGAGAGGTGCAGCGCGGGAGAAGACTAGGTTGTGTGAGGTGGGAGAGGTGCAGCGCGGGAGAAGTCTAGGTTGTGGGAGGTGGGAGAGGTGCAGCGCGGGTGAAGTCTAGGTTGTGGGAGGTGGGAGAGGTGCAGCGCGGGTGAAGTCTAGGTTGTGGGAGGTGGGAGAGGTGCAGCGCGGGTGAAGTCTAGGTTGTGTGAGGTGGGAGAGGTGCAGCGCGGGTGAAGTCTAGGTTGTGTGAGGTGGGAGAGGTGCAGCGCGGGTGAAGTCTAGGTTGTGTGAGGTGGGAGAGGTGCAGCGCGGGAGAAGTCTAGGTTGTGTGAGGTGGGAGAGGTGCAGTGCGGGAGAAGTCTAGGTTGTGGGAAAGGTGCAGCGCGGGTGAAGTCTAGGTTGTGGGAGGTGGGAGAGGTGCAGCGCGGGTGAAGTCTAGGTTGTGTGAGGTGGGAGAGGTGCAGCGCGGGTGAAGTCTAGGTTGTGTGAGGTGGGAGAGGTGCAGCGCGGGTGAAGTCTAGGTTGTGTGAGGTGGGAGAGGTGCAGCGCGGGTGAAGTCTAGGTTGTGTGAGGTGGGAGAGGTGCAGCGCGGGAGAAGACTAGGTTGTGTGAGGTGGGAGAGGTGCAGCGCGGGAGAAGTCTAGGTTGTGGGAGAGGTGCAGCGCGGGTGAAGTCTAGGTTGTGTGAGGTGGGAGAGGTGCAGCGCGGGTGAAGTCTAGGTTGTGTGAGGTGGGAGAGGTGCAGCGCGGGAGAAGGCTAGGTTGTGTGAGGTGGGGAGATGCAGCACGGGAGAAGTCTAGGTTGTGTGAATAGAAGTTGGAAAAAGGAGGTCATTATTGCCACACAGAAGTCCAGCACAGGTATAGTTTTTCAGAATCAGCGGTGTAAAAGTGCTGGAGGGCTGGATTAAAACGTATAGCTAAATAAATCTGACCAAGATGCTTTAAAGAAACAGATCAACTAATAAAACAACTCCTTTAAAGAAGCTGAAATGAAGGTCAGTCAGGAACTCCAGGTTGGTCACAGAAATATATTACGGTGTAACTCACAACACTTGACCCCAACTATCAACACTTCACCTTTCCTTCTGGCCTGCAGAAGTCTGTGGGTGGAGTTCTCATCATGCAACTCTTGTCTGAGCCCATCACATGTTATTGCATTGTCTAAAGAAACACGCTAAAATTTAGAGGTATATGAGTTTATTTCTCCAATTAGCATCTTGTCATAACTTTTGCCTCTGAGGCAACATAGTTCTTTTGCCAATGAATATGTACTGGTAATTATGCATGCTGATTTCAAAATGAAAACCATTCAAGCGAGAGGTATAGACAAATAAAATGTGTCACTCTTTAAATAGGGTTGAGTGGAGGGGCATCGCTACCTTAGGCGGTGTCGGCTAATAAAGAACACAAGTCATACAGAAAGGATTTGGCTCATAAAAGCTGGAAACTTCAGGTTTGTTGAGGTGAGAGCTCTTTAGTTCACATTTCACACACAAAGTCAAGAGAAACATGAGGGCAAAATGCTGCAGGGTGGGGGACCTTTGATCTCTAAAGCAAAATAAATGTGATGTTTGCATAAATAGCAATTATACACACAAAACACTGGGGAAAAAAAAATACTGGAAAAATAATACTCTGTCTAAGCCCTTTCATTTGCCATAGAATGTCAAACGTGTTTAAAAACAATATATAACAATAATTGACACCTCGGAACCAGAGGTGTTCCTATGATGAGGGAACCTGAGGCTGTTGTCTCACGCAGCAAAATGATGGTAATTTAATGTCAGTTTACTTTATGCAAAAGTCTAAAATAGTGGTGTTTACCTTGTTGGTAGCTGTAATAATGCTTAAAATGTTTAGTTCTTAAATTATACACCACTCATTGTCGGGGCTGTCGTGGGGTTATGGCTCCTGCTAGACTGATTTAAGATCGGAGAGTTGCAGAAGGACTGCAAGGGTAAGCGAGTTCTTTCCCTCCTTCTGGACTCTCTGCGGGTCTTATGGATCTGTGTGTCCGCCAATATCGGAGTAACAGTGAAGCAGGAGCACTGCCTCCTACATGTCAGCGGCCTCCGCAGAGCTGATATAAGCTCGGATTGGACGCCCCAGAGCTGCTAATAGTACATCCACCGGCGTAGTGTTTTATATATACACCTTGTGTGATGTATGTCCTTTCTGCGGTACTGTGACTTTGCTAACCATTTCTTGAAAGTGCTATAATTGCTGATTGTGTTTGTTGCATTAATAATCCTAATGCATATTTTAATCCAGATTTTTACCTGGGTGTGAATGTATGGTCCCACGGTACTGAGGCTAAATGGCTTGTGGGTACCCCAGTATCATGACATTTGTATAAAAAGGTAATTTGCATAAGAAGGGCACCATTCAGTTCGCATCTCTGACAGTAGAGTCCCTAAAGTCAGTAATTATACCCAAGAGGGACGGGTATATAGCAATGCAGCAGTGTCCACAATGTGTCAGGACCATATTGCACAGAGACCCCCAGACACATCTCGCCACACTGCACAGGTCTCCAGCCTCATTATATAGACATCCCCCCCCCCCCCCCCCCCCAACCTTCATGGGGACAGTCACTGCTATTTGTGCTTCTTAAAATCATTAAAAATGATCCTCATAGCAGCATTTGTCCATGTAACCTCCAGACAGTCGGTGTGCATGAATTTCTGTACAGTCACAAGGCACACTACTGCTTCCTTGCCAAGAAGGGGGCTGTTACCACTTTATTGGGCAGAGATTGTAGAGAATTTACTGCATTGACTCTTATGTAATATATCTATATATCACCAACATCTTCCATAACGGACAGCAAGGTAAGAGGACCCAGCGCACAAGCATACAATCTGTAGGATAATAAGAGTTTGATACTGGTCCAGCTAGATTGCAGGGTGAAGAGGTGCTTAGTGGGGTGAAGCTGTGATGGTCTCGGGGTCAGAGGGTTTGAGCAGAGAATAATAGTAATTGTGAGTACAAAATATAATAAAAATAGCTCTTCTGGAAGTGGTCCAAGGTGGCACTCTGGGTCCCCATCGCATCCCAATTCCTGTGTACACACTAAACGCATTTTACCTTCAGATCTGCCATAACTATCAGCTGAAAAGACGGTGACTCTGCACACTCCATAGAGATCTATGGACACTGCCGGTCCTGAGTACATACGCACTGCAGAATTGGAACGACATTGTTCCATTGTTGAGCAAGATTTTATGTCAGTTTAAACATCAAATGATACAATGAGCTTTGGAACAATAATTCATCACTGCGGTGTACACACTAATACGATATCAGGCTGAACAGTCGTTTATCGTGTGATTGGCCCGATAAACGGCTGAAAACTCTGTAGTGTGTCCCCAGCCTTAGAACACATTTTGCATCTAACAGTTGCACAAAGTTCAGTTCTTTTTTTTTTAAGTTTTATTTTGCAAGGTCAGTATAACAATAAGAGACGTTTGACAAAAAAGAATACAGTTGAAAGAAACAGACAAAAAGTAATCAAATCATTGCTCAGCAAAGATCCAGTGAGACACTTAGTCATACGAACCTTTAAATATAGTAGCAGGGAATGACCCCAAGTTTTTAATGAGAGAGGAGAGAAAGGAAGAGAAGGTATAGAGAAAGAAAGGAGTGAGAGAAGAAGAAAAGGAAGGAAGATAAGAGGTCACTAGAGCCACTGTAAAAGGAGAGAAGTCCAAAAAAAGAGGTGAGGTATTAGAGCTGGGTTATGTAAAGGGTGGGCACGCCTGAAAGAAGGCTAACCATGGATCCCAAACCTTGGTGAAAGCTCTCGAAGTGTTCCGAATAATGCTGGTCATATACTACATCCGATGAGTCTGCCAGACTCTATTGATTATGGACTGCATGGAGGGAGGGGATTGCATACGCCAGTCTGCCGCTATTTGGCAAGTAGCTGCCGAAACGATGTGCCTAATCAGTTTGTTCTGGTGTCGGGATGCCGAGGGAGCCCCCAAAGGGAGTAAAAAGAATTTGGGTTCCAGGGGAATGTCCACCTGAAGAATTGCACTAACCAGGCCTCTAATCTCAACCCAGAAGCCTGATAATTTTGGACACGACCACCATATGTGGAGGAATGTACCTTTTTGGGAGCACCCTCGTCAACACCGATCGGATGAGTCATGGAGAATTCTGCATAGACGCGAAGGCACATAGTACCATCGGTATAGCACTTTGTAGACGTTCTCCTTGATTCTAACGCAGATGGAACTAGAGGCGGCATTTTCGCAAATATCAGACCATACCTCCTCCGAGAGCTCCTCACCAAGGTCCTGCTCCCATGCCAGTTAGTGAGAGGCCCTAGAGGTTGAAGAGGAAGGGGCAAGTTCGAAGTAGAGTTTTGAAATGAGCCCTTTGGTTGAAGATTGGCGTAAACAGAGGGCTTCAAATGTGGAGAGGGGTCAGGATAGAAGACGATCTTTCACAACACTGTGAAAGTGGCGGAGTTGCAAGAACTGATAGAAGTGTTTTGAGGGAATATGGATATGCGATTGAATTTCAGAAAACTGGGGAAAAGTAGCCGATGTAGATAAATGATTAAGGTAAGTGACTCCCCGCGAATACCATGGCTGAAATGCGCTATGATGGAGACATGGAGGAAATTCTGGAGAGCTAAATAGCGGAATAACCGGGGAGGGATGGGGAGACAAGGCAAATTTCTGAGATGACAAGTCCCAGATGGATAGAGAGTGTGCAACTATGAAGCAAAAGTCGTTTAGTGCGACGTGATCTTGGGAGCCATAGGAGAGAGGATAAAGAGAGCAATCCCAGACCTTCAGCCTCGATTTTGGACCAAACTCTGGCTTTCGTCGGACCAGACCACAAGACACATTGAGCGAGCTGGGCAGAGAGATAATATCTTCGGAAGTCAGGAATCCCCAGGCCTCCTCCCTGCGGGGACCTCTGTAGCACCTTGAGTCGGGGTCGTCTACCCGACCAGACAAATCTAGATATGTGGAATTGCAGAAATTTAAAAACCTATGGAGGGATGCGGATGGGAAGAGTCTGGAAAAAATATAGCAACCTTGGGAGGATATTCATTTTGACGGCATTAATACGACCAATCCAGGAAAAGTTCAGTTCTAAATGCACTTTGAACAATGTAATAAAACTTCAAATACACAGAAGTGACACATTATAAAGACACTGACTTGATTAATATAAGCTATATGAAGCTGAACAAAATCCTACACTGACAATAACGGGATAGGTAGAGAAGTTGCCTGGATAATGCGAGTATGCGAAACGCGCTTCGGCGTTTGCCTCACTGTGTTTCAATAAGGAGTCCATATATATATGCTGTTCTAATTATTAACCTGCTACTAATCGCACTGGGTTCTGACAATCCTTTATTATAAAAGAGGGTTAGATTTGCATTTATAAGATTCAATCTAATACAATGAATGAATGCTACCAATTATTGTCAGCTATAAGTAGCTAGATTGAGAACCTGTCACTATTATATGGAGGCTATCTCTAGCATAGGCAGAATCAGCTGAATCAATACCGGTTTCTCTATCAATCCCCAGTTATTGTCGGCGTGTTAAAGCTGGGTACACACTGCCTAATTTTCCACCAACTTTTTATGCTGATCAATGTAACATTCGATCATTGGTCCGATCGCTCGGTTTATAGGCTGCATACACACTAGCCTAGTTTTAGACGATAAAGAGAAGAGCGACTGTCCCAGTAGCGACTATTTACAGCCACGATGTCGTAAACAATGATTTTAATTTCATACACACTGAAGTGACATTTGCGGGTCATGTAACGATATACCAAAGACTTTAGCATAATAGGGCAGAGCTTTCACTATAGTAACACCAACAAACACATAAAAACAGAAGACAACACTGTCTCTTTAGTCATTCATTTTTTCCCCCCCTACAATGGATACAGTAGAAGAACAACAAGCAATGGCCCTTTTCATGCCATTTAGACATACACATATTTTGCTCTACAAAAGAATGTGTATTGCATGGACAATAAGGTGGTACAGGGACCTAATTAAGAAGGCAGACATAAGCAATACACACAAAAACGTTGTTTTGGTATAACACTACACTTTATTAAACTGTCTGACATATGCTAGACACATCAATGCAATAGACTACTTCTATTCAGTTACAATCATCTATTTAATATGTCAGTGATGGGCATAGACCGCACCACATGGGACAGGTACAGGCATCTAAAATTTCCTGGTGTAAATCTGAAACAAAAGCTATTTTTGCAATTTGATTTTTTTTTTATACCAGAAATTATTATGTGTATTGTCAGCTATAAGTAGCCAGATTGAGAGCCTGTTACTATTATATGGAGGCTATCTCTAGCATAGGCAGAATCCGCTGAATCAATATTGGTTATTATTATTATTATTATCGTTTATTTATAAGGAGCCACAAGGTTTCCGCAGTGCCGTACACAATACAAACAATGGACAGTAAAGGGAATAACAGTACAATACAATAAACGAGTAGTACCAAGACTTCAGAGGCTCCAGGCAAGGCAAGTGTATGGAGGTTGGAGCAGGAGAGAAGGTAGCGAGACAGGAGGGAGGAGGTCCCTGCTAATACGAGCTTACATCCTATAGGGAGGGTAGACAGACGACAGGCACAGAGGATGTCTACTGAGGAGTGGAGTGAGGAGAGTGAGCATGGAGAGAGGGTTAGGTGGAAGGCTGGTAGGCAATGCGGAAGAGATGAGTTTTGAGTGCCCGTTTGAAGGAGCACAGGTTAGGGGACAACGGATGGACTGTGGGAGGTCATTCCAGTGCAGGGGGGCAGCTCGGGAGAAGTCTTGAATTCTGGAGTGGGATGAGGTGATCAGAGTGGACGAGAGGCGATGGTCATTGGCTGAACGCAGGGGTTGTCTAGACCCCTATTGGTTCATCTAGACAAGCTTCAAAAGGATTATTTCTGCATAATAGACCACTCCACCTACTAAAGCTTCATTTGCAAGTCCCATGACAAATAATACATGTACTTCCGAGAGGTCCGGACTAAGTTATGCAAAGAATACTAAAATAAATTCTGATAAATTAGGGTTTGACTAGCCGCTCATACTCTGATTTTTGCCACTCTCCTTTAGACATATTAAAATGTCACAGCTGGAGGTGGGGAAGACTATATAGGAGATGGAGCGGTTTACCAGGAAATGTTGAATGACTTTTTGGAGTTTTGGATATAGTGGTCAAACAGTGAAAGTCTAGCAAAGCACCAGGGAGTAAAGGCACATGATTCAAGATCTTAGGGTAACGGATAGATTGATGTTAGGCTGGGTACACACTACAGGATTTTCACCTGGCTATCGGGCCAATTAAACAATAAATGACCGTTCGGTCTGATATCACATTAGTGTGTACACTGCAGCGATGAATGATTATTGTTTCAAACCACATCGGATAGTTTGAATTGGTTTTAGAAATGGACTAAAAATCTCATTCAACGATGGATCGATGTCGTTCCAATTCTGCAGTGTGTATGCACTCGGGACCGGCAGTGTCCATAGATCTCTATGGAGTGTGCAGAGTCACCATCTTTTCAGCCGATGGTTATAACAGATGAAGAGCACAGATCTGACGGTAAATCCTGTATAGTGTGTACACATGAATCGGCTGCTGATCAGGACTTTCAGTCATTGTTAAAGTTGTTAACAATATCGCATTGGGAGAAATCTTCTGTAGTGTGTACCCAGCCTTAGAAGAGTACTCTGACAATGAGCATACATGTCCCAAATATGTAGTTTCGGATTGTCTTTGTAGTGGTCAGGACCAGAACATAGAAGGGAGTGGTAATGTGGTGGATAGCTTTTCTGTCATCTCCATCCATGGCATCCAGTTGGATGAGGTGTATGGGACTGTACTATTTGCACAAACAGTGCAGACAGATAATAACATTGTAAATTGGAGTTTGGTTCTAGATAGAAGATCAGCAGATATGTCTGGTCTCTTATGTTGTCAGATAAAGGACCCTTCCTTAACAACAAATGTTAGAACTATTTCAATGAGAGAGATAGGCCTGTAGCTCTCACAGTTAAGCTGGGTACACACTGAAGAGTTTTATAACCCACGTGTTATCTCAAACGATTGTACCTACCACTGAAAGTCCGATCAGTCTGGCAATTCATCCGTACACACTGACACGATTTACCTTCAGATCTGTGCTCTTCATCTGGTCCTCTAGTCTTCAGAGAATGACAGCACAATATTCATTCATTCATTATTGTCACATTGGGGGGTATTCAATTGTCAGCGAGTTGTTTTTGTTTTTTTCCCCCGCAGCGTAAAAAAAATTAATCTGTGGGTTTTTAATTGCAATAGCGACCGTTTTTAGTTAGCGCAGAGCGAAAACTCGTGCGATTCAATTGAAAAAGTATTAGGATACTCTAGCGCTCCTCCGGATCAATGGATGTGATGGATTACTGGATGTGTTTGCACTAAAATATTGCTAAATATTTCTTCTTTTTCTATGCAATTGCAAAGAGGGCTTGAGGATATTGTTTAAAAATATAGTTTTTTTTAATGGGGTTTTAGAAAATTGTGACCCTTTTATGAACAAGAAGTCTGCTTTGTATGAGGGGTAGGCTAAGAAGCCAATGTTGGGGAGGGGGCCATTGAGACCATGTACATTGTGAAAAATAAATCTAAAATATAGAGGAGTACTGTGTTTTGCCCTCTGTGTACCAGATGGTAATATCAGAGACGAGCAGATTGATGTCATTGTAATTAGAAACAAAGTAAAGGTGAAGAAATTGAAATTAGATCTTACCGATGAACCCTGTGGCGGAGAAACAGCATCTGCTGGAACAAGATTTGGATAGGAGGAAAGAGGGAGTGTGACGGTCTGACTCCCTTCTGCGCTAACGCACCATATAGGTGTAGAATTGCATTTCTACCACCAGTGGGCGCCATGGTAATGCTCCTAGCAACAGCTGAGCTGCCTCCCTCAGCTGTAGCTGGACATCCATAGAAGCCTCCTGCAGTCAGGCCTGGCTGGATCATTGCAATTCTCGTTTTCAGGTCCTGTTTATGCAGCTATTGCTATTTCAGTAGTATTCATCTTGTTTTACCTGGCTTTTGACTTCAGCTTATCCTGACCCTGGCAGGTATAAAATACTTAGTTTATTTCTGAGCTTTGTGCTGCTGGCTGATTACTTTGCGTATTGTGCATTGTTCTGTGGATTCTGTGTCCTTTTGCACGTGGATCAGAGGCTGCTTACTAGAGATGTTCACTGACCCCTGTGTTTTAGTTTTGGATCTGGATTAACTTTGTGTTTTAGTTTTGGCAAAACCGCCCTCGCGTGTTTTGGTTTTGGATCCCTATTTTTTTTTCTAAAATAGCTATTTATTTATTTTTGATAAATCACATAATTTGGCTCTTTATTTTGTTCCTACATTATTATTAACCTCAATAACATTAATTTCCAGTCAATTTTTGTCAAGTGACAAGTATGAGCAATGGCACTGGAGAGTGACAAAAACACTGCTACCCCTGTTTCTGTGTGAGCAATGGCACTGGAGAATGGAGAGTGAGAAGAACACTGCTACCCCTGTTTCTAGGTGACCAATGGCACTAAGCAATGTCACTGGAGACTGGAGAGTGACAAGAACACTGCTACCTCTCCTGTTTCTATGTGACCAATGGCACTGAGCAATGTCACTGGAGAGTGACAAGAACACTGCTACCTCTCCTGTTTCTATGTGACCAATGGCGCTGGATCTCCTGGGGAGGGAGGTACTTATAGAATCCAAAACCCGCGAGATCCGACAACGCAACAATGACGGTTTGCCTCGATTCAGATTCGAGGAGGCGCAAAAGTACAGAGTCGGTTCGCGAGCCTACTCTGATCCTCTAAGTTCGGGTGGGTTTGGTTTTCAGAAAACTGAGCCTGAGCATCTCTACTGCTTAGCTATATGTTCAGCACCTGTGTATTCAGCATATGAACTTGCTTTCATCTGTCTTTGCCTGGCCCTTCAGCCATTGAGATCCTTACCTTGCATGTTATAATTAATAAATATCACCTTATTTCTCCTTGATCAGTGGAGATGGGACCAAAGAAAAGACAAAATAATACCCCAATAATTAATGATTTAAAAAGGACAGACAAACAAAAATAAAACATTACATTAGGAAATATGTTATCGCATAAAATGACATTTTTTTTATTTCCTGTACATTATGCGGCGGCAGCTCCTCCGTGTAGGAGCTAGTATGCGTCTTTAGAATCTGTTTTTTTATTTTGCCAAGAATGTTCTGGAGGATTATTTTGATTTCTGAAGTTGCAAGAAAAGATCTTTTTTACACGCTTGGAATAATTTTTATGTTTGTTTATTTTTGTATGTTTTTTTTTTTTTATTTGGACAGCCATGGACCCTCAGATTACTTATATTGGGTTAAATCTTACAAGATTGGATCCCTTACAGATGAACAACACAGATATTGCTATCACTGGGGATTTTTAATAAGTTTAGTGGTAAAACGAGGTGTCTGGTTTACATAAATTTTGTGTTGGGGCACTACAGGACACAGTGTGCCCTTGGTGTCGGGGCATGCTGGCACTTGTGGTTCCCCATGGGTATGCTGGTGCTTGTAGTACTACATGGACCAGCATCCTCAAACTGTTAATGGCAGCCTGTGCTTGCTGATACCTGTAGTGCACCAGCCGACAATACTACTGTCGTCATGGTGACGGCCGGGACGCCTGGGCACACAGGAAGCGAGCCGCAGCGACTGTGAGTACTGCCGCGGCTCATAACAGTAACGGAGTTTCCTCTTGTATTGTATTTTGTGGAAATAACAGGAGTAGTCACATTAATTAGTTTAACCCCACAGAAAGTTTTACACAAAGATTTTCTATACTATTTGTTGTCATGTTATCGACTCCATTGAGATGTACAAATATAGACAATGGTACTTCTCACTTATCCAGCCGCTATTCAGGATTTAGCCATAATATACAATGCAATCCCTTGCATACTAACTATATCACCTGTATGCAGACAGAAAACCTTATTTGCATTGTAACAAGACACAGATGTGTATTCTTTTCCTGCAAAGTCTTCCAGAAGGGAGGTGGTATTCTTCAAGTACATTTTAGTGTGAATATTCCCCCCCCTTTTTTTTTTTTAATGATTATTTTATCTCTAAGTTGCATTGGAAATTCCACCCATTTTTCAATCTATTCGCAAAAAAACTGACAAAAAAACAAAACTTAATCTCATTAAAACCTGTATACTTGTCAATTAGGTTACACGTGTCCATTCAAACAGTTTAAACAAATTATTTCCTGTTTAGAGAAAGAAAACAGTTGGTCAATCATTTTAAATTCACATTATATTCCATTTACCAAATACCAGACTATGTCAATGAACTTTATGAAAGTTACACAAATGCAGAATTATGGCCATACACAGAAAGACACTACGCTTACAAATAAACCGCGTGATGCGACAATACACTTAGGGGCCAATTCAAGTCGGCCGCGTTATTCTAGGAATAAAGCGGCCTGTGCACTATTACCGTTAGTACGGTAATTTTAACGCTGTTTTTTTTTGTTTGTTTTTTACACATTCTTTATTTGTAAGTTGCATAATAATTAACAGTAGTCATCAATAACAGTTCCAGAGAACCAGCAAAGCAATTCAGCAACATATAATTTTATTTTATTTTTCTTGTACAGCAGAAACATATTTAACTTTGATTTTTGCTCGCACCTCTTGGGGCCGCAAGTAAAAATCCAGGTTAAATTGACAGTATTAAAGGTAATATTACTAACACTGCGTTAATCCTAGACTAACGTGGACAAATTGAATCTGCCCCTTGCACTATGTATAACTACCTCCCTCTCCAGGTTCACTCGGCGACTATTCAACTCGCAAAGTGGAGATTCGGTACATCATCACCATTTATTTATATATAGCGCCACTAATTCCGCAGCGCTATTGAGAGAACTCACTCACATCAGTCCCTGCCCGATTGGGGCTTACAGTCTAAATTCTCTCTCTTTCTCTTTCTCTCTTTCTCTCTTTCTCTCTTTCTCTCTTTCTCTCTTTCTCTCTCTCTCCTGTGAGGCAGAAGTGCTAACCACTATGTCACCTCAAAAACGGCAACGTCTTCATTTTATCCGTATGCAACGGTTGGATTTAAAACTTGTATAGCGCAAGACTCCCGCTACTAGATCCTATTTCAAAAACACTAAAGTTGTGAGTCTTTTATTTAACACTTTATTAATTAACCTAACATTATACTAATATTACCTATGCCTAACGTGTAATTACTGTGCTTTAAATATGGTTTGCTATGCGATCGGAAATATACTAAATATGTATAAGTCTCCATCACGCACAATAAGAACTGGTATAATATTGATCTTTTCATAACAATACGATATACTAAAATTAATGACTATTAATTAAAAAGGATAAGCTAAATACTATCTATGCACTTATGTGTATGCATTTTCACCTCTGCTTGTCTGTATTACCCTGTATTGCCTCTTGGGCAGCACAGTGACCTAGTGGTTAGCACTTCTGCCTCACAGCACTGGGGTCATGAGTTAAATTCCCGACCATGGCCTTATCTGGGTGGAGTTTGTATGTTCTCCCTGTGTTTGTGTGGGTTTCCTCCGGGTGCTCCGGTTTCCTCCCACACTCCAAAAACATACTGGTAGGTTAATTGGCTGCTATCAAAATTGACCCTAGTCTCTGTCTGTCTCCCTCCCTCTCTGTCTGTGTGTGAGTATGTATCTATATTAGGTAATTTAGACTGTAAGCTCCAATGGGGCAGGGACTAATGTGAATGAGTTCTCTGTACAGCGCTGCGGAATTAGTGGCGCTATATAAATAAATGATGATGATGGTTCAAAGTGCAGAGCGCTACGGAACATGTTGGCGCTATATAAATAAATGCAGAATTATGGCCATACACAGAAAGACACTACATGTACAATGTTCCTGATTAATGGTGTCTATGTGCAATAAGAACATTTTACACATACACAAACAGACATCCAACTCTAAATAGTTAACTTGCAAAGTTATGATTGCAGCTAAAAATAGAAAGGTTTCCTTTTTCTGTAGTTTTGCTACAAAGTCCTTGGATACATCAGCACCTCAATTACACCAAGTCACATATTTCTGAATGCAGATGGGTGCTGGGGGAGAAACCAGGTCTACCTGACTTTCTGCCTCCCCCTCCTCCATCACCATTGTACTATTCCCTCAGTCACCTGCATGGTGTGACCCCCTCCCCACAGTGTCACACAGTGACTGGATTGACCCCCTCCTCACAGTGACTGAATGGGGGCTGTGACCCCTTCCCCACAGTGACTGGATGGAGATGTGACCCCCTCCCCACAGTGACTGGACGGGGGTGTGATCCCCTCCTCACACAGTGACTGGACGGGGGTGTGACCCCCCCTCCTCACACAGTGACTAGACGGGGGTGTGACCCCCTCCTCACACAGTGACTGGACAGGGGTGTGACCCCCCCTCCTCACACAGTGACTGGATGGGGGTGTGATCCCCTCCTCACACAGTGACTAGATGGGGATGTGACCCCCTCCCCACAGTGACTGGACAGGGGTGTGACCCCCCTCCTCACACAGTGACTGGACGGGGTGTGACCCTCTCCTCACACAGTGACTGGATGGGGGTGTGACCCCCTCCTCACACAGTGACTGGATGGGGGTGTGACCCCCTCCTCACACAGTGACTGGATGGGGGTGTGACCCCCTCCTCACACAGTGACTAGATGGGGATGTGACCCCCTCCCCACAGTGACTGGATGGAGATGTGACCCCCCTCCCCACAGTGACTGGACGGGGGTGTGATCCCCTCCTCACACAGTGACTGGACGGGGGTGTGACCCCCTCCTCACACAGTGACTGGACAGGGGTGTGACCCCCTCCTCACACAGTGACTGGATGGGGGTGTGATCCCCTCCTCACACAGTGACTAGATGGGGATGTGACCCCCTCCCCACAGTGACTGGACAGGGGTGTGACCCCCTCCTCACACAGTGACTGGACGGGGGTGTGACCCCCTCCTCACACAGTGACTGGACGGGGGTGTGATCCCCTCCTCACACAGTGACTAGATGGGGATGTGATCCCCTCCTCACACAGTGACTAGATGGGGATGTGATCCCCTCCTCACACAGTGACTAGATGGGGATGTGATCCCCTCCTCACACAGTGACTAGATGGGGATGTGACCCCCTCCCCACAGTGACTGGACAGGGGTGTGACCCCCCTCCTCACACAGTGACTGGACGGGGTGTGACCCTCTCCTCACACAGTGACTGGATGGGGGTGTGACCCCCTCCTCACACAGTGACTGGATGGGGGTGTGACCCCCTCCTCACACAGTGACTGGACGGGGGTGTGACCCCCTCCTCACACAGTGACTGGATGGGGGTGTGATCCCCTCCTCACACAGTGACTAGATGGGGATGTGACCCCCCTCCTCACACAGTGACTGGACGGGGGTGTGATACCCTCCTCACACAGTGACTGGATGGGGGTGTGATACCCTCCTCACACAGTGACTGGATGGGGGTGTGATCCCCTCCTCACACAGTGACTGGATGGAGATGTGACCCCCTCCTCACACAGTGACTGGACAGGGGTGTGACCCCCTCCTCACACAGTGACTGGATGGGGGTGTGATCCCCTCCTCACACAGTGACTGGATGGAGATGTGACCCCCTCCCCACAGTGACTGGATGGGGGTGTGATCCCCTCCTCACACAGTGACTGGACGGGGGTGTGATCCCCTCCTCACACAGTGACTGGATGGGGGTGTGACCCCCTCCCCACAGTGACTGGACGGGGGTGTGATCCCCTCCTCACACAGTGACTGGATGGAGATGTGACCCCCTCCTCACACAGTGACTAGATGGGGATGTGACCCCCTCCCCACAGTGACTGGACAGGGGTGTGACCCCCTCCTCACACAGTGACTGGATGGGGGTGTGATCCCCTCCTCACACAGTGACTGGATGGGGGTGTGATCCCCTCCTCACACAGTGACTGGATGGGGGTGTGACCCCCTCCCCACAGTGACTGGACAGGGGTGTGATCCCCTCCTCACACAGTGACTGGATGGAGATGTGACCCCCCTCCCCACAGTGACTGGACAGGGGTGTGACCCCCTCCTCACACAGTGACTGGATGGAGATGTGGGCCGTGTCTCTGTGACATACGTAACGACAGAGGATGTTTATTTCACACGTGGTGGGAGTGGGAGTGGGGGCTGGACGTCTCTTCCACACCCCCTTCTGCAGGCATGGCGGAGGACAGAGATAACATCCCTCGGGCTACCTCTATATCCCAGCTCTCTAAAGCCCTGTCACACACACACCTGGACCTGCTAGAGCAAGAAGCCATGTCCCCTGTCCCCTCACAGACCCCGGTCCTGCCCCCACGCGTGTCCGCCACGCAGACCACCCGCAAGAGGAAGCTGTCCAGGAGCCAGAGCCTGTCCGGATCCCAGGAGAGTCTGAACAGCATAGCCAGTGAGGCCAGGGTCCTGGTGATCAACACGGGGGGCACCATTGGCATGATGTACCAGAATGAAGGTGACTTGTTTACGTGGGTGAGGGGGGGGGATGTCTGAGACAGGGTCATGTATCTGTTACATCTGAATGTACACAAATAATACAACGTTCTAAAGTGTCAGGTTACTGACCCCTCATGACCTCTAGAAACCCACTCTTAGATTGTAAGCTCTTTGGCGCACACTGCTTGCTAATTTGTGTGATGCAACTATCACTTGTGACTTACAGAATGTAAGGTTATCATGATGTCCACATTTGGTGACATTTCTGAAATTTGGTTAAAAAAACAAAAACTTGAGTAAAGTGTGTGGTGGGGGGGTTGTTATTTGTGAAAATGTACTTTTTTTTAAATATTGCCACTGCTTACTCCAGTTTTTCTTTATTTCTCTTTCATGAATACCCCTATTATATGTACAGCAGTCTATGCTGAAGGGGGGCACAGTTTATGAATATTTTAGGTTAATTTGGTTAAAATTGAGGGGGGGGGGGGTGGTGGTGGCTGCATTTTTCTTTCTCACCCCAGACGCTAACTTTTGATGCTCTGACAGACCAAAGACTGTGCACCTTATGTTAGACTTAGGTTGTCAACATGTGGCTCTCCAGCTGTTGTGTTGATAAGCCATGCTGAGACTTGTAGTTCAACAAGCGTTGGATCTCCACAGGTTACCTGTGTTATAAGAGACTATCAGGAATAATTACTATGAAGCGGATTTCGTATCGCCGCGTATCGTAGCAATAGAAAATCTTTTGTCAACTCAATTTACTTAGTGATAGTGGCTGGCAGCTTATTGATCTTTAGCTTCCCGGCGACACAGGCTGGCAGAGGTAAGAGTACACTGATGGCTTCACTGGCCAGCCTTGGGTCCAACTGCGCATGCGTGACTTGGAGATTGTATTTTTTGGCGTTTGTTTTTGGACATAGGGCTTTACTACCTATAATGATTAATTAGAGTTACAATAATTACTACACTTCTGGGCAGCCCTGTTATCCAGGAGCTGTACTTGCTAAGTATGTTATGTACATCATCATCACCATTTATTTATATAGCACCACTTATTCCACAGCGCTGTACAGAGAACTCATTTACATCAATCCCTGCCCCATTGGAGCTTACAGTTTAAATTCCCTAACATACAGACAGAGAGAGACTAGGGTCTATTTTTTTTTTTTTTATAGCAGCCAATTAACCTACTAGTATGTTTTTGGAGTGTGGGAAGAAACCCAGCACCCGGAGGAAACCCATACAAACTCCCCACAGATAAGGCCATGGTCGGGAACTGAACTCATGACCCCAGTGCTGTGAGGCAGAAGTGTTAACCACTAAGCCACCGTGCTGCCCCCTGTACATATAATTACATCACTGTAAGGCGCAGTATTGACCTACATTAAGCACTCAGCCCCTGCTCTGTTCAACGCTTGTTTATGAACTCAGTCCAGACTATTGTGAAGACCATTGATTGGTCTCCAAGGAGCAGTGTTTTTGAAACACTTGTCAGCCAGCGTCTATCTGGTTCAGGCTATAGGTCATGTTCAGCAAGATCAGTACAACTGCTGTCGTCCCTAGACTGGTGACGCCCCCTCCCCTCCCTCCATAGGATCGGTCACTGTATTTTTGCCTCTTGGTTGTTTGTGTTGCAGCTAGAGCAAACTACAATCACTAGTCCGCAGGCTAACGGAGAGCTGTTACTCTGCCAATGAGGTCCATAGACGACCTCCTCGAAGCTCTGTGGAGCCCAATGCTGGTGTACAGCCATTAGACATTAATAAACTACTCAGTAGTAATTGCTATTACAATATGAATTCAAAATATTAGTGAAATAAGAATTGTTTGCTCTGTAAGTTGCTTTGACCAAGCTTGGAACTCTGTCGTGTGTAGATGTTGTATCGACCACAAACGTTGCTGATCAGCTGGTCAGGGGCGAAGTTGGGGCCTCTTGGAATCTGAGCATCCTCATCTAGTTGCCTTGAACTCCCCCATCTTATCAAAAATAGAAGCCCCCCAAAATTACTAAAATATTTTTAACCTGCTATTGCCTTTTATATTTTATCAACTATGGAGTTATTTTCTTTTTTACTTCTTGTTCCATAACTGTATAATACAAGTTATATTTTGACTACATGTTGAAGAGACACTAGATCTGAAATGCAAGTTCTACTTTACAGTTAAGTACTTGATGAAATACCTTTTTTTTTACCTTAAAATACAACATGAAACGGCACGCAGTGACATGTCAGCGTGTTCACCCCAGGGAAGAAACAATGATATTTAAATTTTACATGTTCTTTAAAATAGTTGAGTAATGTGACGGCGGCTAAGTGGTTAGCACTTCTGCCTCACAGCACTGGGGTCATGAGTTCAATTCCCAACCATGGCCTTATCTGTGAGGAGTTTGTATGTTCTCCCTGTGTTTGCGTTGGTTTCCTCCAGGTGCTCTGGTTTCCTTCCACACTCCAAAAACATACTAATAGGTTAATTGGCTGCTATCAAATTGACCCTAGTCTCTCTCTGTCTGTGTGTATGTATGTTAGGAAAATTAGACTGTAAGCTCCAATGGGGCAGCGACTGATGTGAGTGAATTCTCACAGTGCTGCGGAATTAGTGGCGCTATATAAATTGATGATGATGAAAGTGAGTATACTCCTGCTATCTTTCATAAAATGAGTTGCTGTATATCTTCCTCTATTGCAGCATCAGATTCGATAGGAAGAAATTTGAGGATTCTGTAGGGCCTGTAATTTTGTCCTTGAAACTCCTTTTAAAAATTTGCACAGTCATTAGATATGGGTTTAACGTGCTGTGGTTCACTCTTTGGAAAATGTTAGAACGGAGATGAAATATTAAATTCTTTCTCATTATCCTTAGATTAAAGTTTTCCAGAATGTTAAATATAAGATAGTAGCAATTAGATTTATCTGTTCAGATTAACAAAAATATTCATATTTTTTGCATTGGTCTATCTTCTGCTTTACCAATAACGGATGATGCCAGCTGATTACAACTGACTGAAACGTAATTTCCATTGCAAACAATTAATAATTACCTTTTAAACCGTGAATTAATTATTAATAAGTGGGTTTTGACATACTTGAAGAAATCTATTATTAAAAGATTAACTTGTGCGTGCGATTTCCATACCATTAAAAAATATAAAAGAAATCCCACAAATTGCGTTCACCTTGCGTTCCAAGATGTATCGGGGCCCATTGTGTTTAGCTGAGAAGGGAAAAAAAAATAACACTGAACCATTGTATCCAATTAATGCCTGTCTAGTTGCTATGGTTTATTGCAAAATTTTGCATCTAAATGCAGTGTTGGTTAATGTCTCCCAATTCCTATAGTCATTGACTTGAACATTGGTATAGAAGTAATTCTATATATCGAAGTCTGTATTTTGGTGTCCTTAATAATATATGTTCAATGAACAAATATGTACATTATAGAAATAGTTGGTTATTATCACACTGTGGTCGCCATGGCCTGCTTTCCAACAAATTTTTTTTCTTTTTCTTTAAAGTAAAAATCCTAACATGTCCCGAGACTAATCCCATACTTGCCTACTCTCCCGTAAATTCCTGGGAGGCTCCCGAATTTCGGGGAGTCCTCCTGGACTCCCGGAAGAGTAGATAAACCTCCCGGATTCGCCGAAATTTACAGCAGGGGCAGGGTTTAATCGCGTCATTAAGCCGCGCTCCCGCTATTCAGTGCCGTGAATTTCGGCATTTTATAGTGGGGGCGGGGCTATGGTGACGTGACAACGTCCCCAAGCCCCCTACTACCCCCTGTCACATGACTTCTCCCCCGGGAGAAGGTTTGAAAGTTAGCATGCATGACTATTCCCAATACTGCCTCTTGTATAAAGTGTATTGCAGTTACAGTGGAAAGTTAAATCTTTACACTTTATTCTACAATTTGACCTCATACAGTCGGCCAGCACAGTGGCTTAGTGGTTAGCACTTCTGGGTTCGTGAGTTCAATTCCTGAACATGGCCCGTTTTTGCATGGGTTTCCTCCCACACTCCAAAAAACACTTCCTAGTAGGTTAATTGGCTGCTGTCAAAATTACTTAGTGTCTGTCTGTCTGTGTGTGTGTGTATGTTAGAGAATTTAGAATGTAAGCTCCAATGGGGCAGGGACTGATGTGAGTTCTCTGTACAGCGCTGCGGAATTAGTGGTCCTATATAAATAGCTGATGATACAGTCGTCTGTCTGATGTGCCCCATTGATATGATTGAAACACTAACTATGACACATTCTAAGCTGATGCAATGCTGGAGCAAGCTTCCTGTTCTGTGCTTCATGAATTACACTGTTTTGTACATAAATACGTCTTCTATCTTTTCATGTTTTGGCATTTGAAACTTTTTTTTTTTATATGCTGTCCTTTGTTTTCTCTGCACGACAGTGTAAATATCCTGCTACGTAGATATCACTAATCCCTATTAGAAGTGTAGTTTTATTGCTTGTTGTATATTATTGCACATGTAACCGAGAGGCATGTGAGTACCTATACTCACAGATAAGTGTGTTATTAAACAGTGTTGTATAACTGATCATAAAATGCATTTGTAACTCCGGCAATCAGACCAGTAACCAAGTTATTGTGCATCATATTCTCTGTGTTCATGTGACTGTCCTCATTCATTTAGCAATAAATACAGTTTGTTGTTTTTTTTTTTTTGTCTGTTTGTTTTCTATTTTATTTTGTTGGGGGAGGGCTTTGGGCTTTTTTCTTTCCCCCTCTATGACCCTCAGTGGAGCCTTTTGGGTATCTTTGTGAACAATAACTCTGAGATCTCTTTGGTCCGGTTTATACCTAATTTTCTGCATACAACTTGTATGATATGATCCAAGACTGCGCTAGACCCTTCCCAAATTTAGCAGAAAGGAAGATAAAATCTGACCCCCCCCCCAATTTTGTTACAGCTGTTGTGCATCTCTGACAGTAGCGCCAACAAGGTTAATGAAAGCGTATAGTCCTGTTTTGAATTAATTCTGCAATAATCATACTAGTTTTTGAGTAGAAGCTGCCTTAAGAGCATGCAGTTATTTTGGAATGATGCTGTTGCCGAATTCCTAAAACAAAGTAGATCTTCCTGTAAGCACTTCTGAAGAAATCTGCGGCGAAACGCGTTAAGAGGCTTTTTCTATTGCCTTCAATGCAGGGCTGCTTTGCGGTTACCAATTAAGGATGAATTCTTTTTGGCAGCTGTTGATGTTTTTGATAGCAGCGTTCCTTACCACTGTGCCTGCTGTGTAGCTTCTAGTGACATCGGGGACACTGTCTACTTACCAGGAGTACACGGCTCGATGCCAATGTTTGTTTCACTCTTATTATTGAAGTCCCCAAACTGTGAATGCTCTGGGAACGTTACATTGTGGCTTTTCATTGAGGCTATTCCCAAGAGAGTCCTTGTTACAATTTAAATTCTGATAGTACATCACATTGATACAGCAGATCCTGATAATCCATGTTGCCAGGTTTGCACACTATGGGCTAGATTTACTAAGCTGCGGGTTTGAAAAAGTGGGGATGTTGCCTATAACAACCAATCAGATTCTAGCTGTCATTTTGTAGAAAGTACTAAATAAATGAAAGCTAGAATCTGATTGGTTGCTATAGGCAACATCCCCACTTTTTCAAACCAGCAGCTTAGTAAATCTAGCCCAATGGGTCTTGTAAACTGTGTTTTTGGCTAACACTCAAGCTACTTTTGTGCTCCATATTGGTATAATGTACTCTCTTAATATCATCATGTAAGGATACAGCTGATCATGTTGTGGTAATAGCACTGTCAGTCTCTCTCATTATATAGTGCGTAAGCATGTCCACATTATATTATCTATTTATGGTATGTATATATCTGTGCTCATTGACTTTTACTACTAAGGTCCTTAGCAATTTAGATGTATTAACTCATTGATTAACAGCTGTTGTATGACAGATTTTCCTTTTTACAAGTGACTTTTATAATTGCACTTATTGATTGCCTGTTTTTTGGGGGTTTATTTGTTCAGTTTTGGAGCTAACTTAATAAAATCTTGTTTTTATAGCAAAGCAATTTTTTTTTTTTTTTTAGATGTGGTTTAACTGTCATAGTGATATAGATTTGTTTTGTTTTCTTATCTACTAAATGTTGAATTGTAGAAATGGTGATACAGAAAAAAAAGTTTTAGACACTTGAGATTAGCTCAAAATCAGTGAGATGGTGACAAACACCCCCCTAATCACTGTTCAAAGCTTTTAAGCATGTGCAAGCGTTAAAATGAATAGGAATGGAATGTTGTGAGTGAGTCCTCTGTACAGCGCTGCGGAATCAGTGGCGCTATATAAATAAATGGTGATGATTAAGAGGGTGGTGGAGGAATACTATAAGCTTGTCTGAAGAGGTGGGTTTTCAGAGAACGTTTGAAGACTAGAGGAAAGTCTTGTGGTGCGAGGGAGGGAATTCCACAAAGTGGGTGCAGCCCGAAAAAAGTCCTGTAACTGAGAATGGGAGGAAGTGACGAAAGTGGAAGTGACGCAGATCTTGTGCAGAACGGAGGTGTTGATTTGGGAAATATTTTGAGACAGGTGAGGAAATGTATGTCGGTGCAATTTTGTTGACAGCCTTATATGTTAGTAGAAGAATTTTATATTTGCTTTGTTGAAAAACAGGCGACCAATGTAGAGACTGACAGAGTGGTTCAGCAGAGGGAAAATATATATTCTAGGACTATATATAATATATAGATATTACTAGGTTTTCGTGTTCATATCTGTTAGTTACTCTCCTCCAGCGTTGCTTCATTTGTCCCATGACACCAGGCAGTATAGATACTTCTCTTCTCTAACCCAGCTGTCTGTTATCACTCAGTGCCACTCCTTTCTTCTTCTATCTCTTATCTTTCTCCTCCCCCAGAGCTTTCTCCATTAACTCTTTGACCCCCAGCTCTCTTTTCTATACTCATTGCTATTTTTGCACTCTCCAGTCTCTCTTCTCCTTTCAGCACCCACTACTCTTACCCCCCCCCCCCCCCAGTTGTTTATCTCCTTGTGTCAGAAACGCAGTCCCTGGTCGCTAGTCCACGAACACGGCATGCCCGTGTGACGGAAACGCAGTCCCTGGTCGCTAATCCACTACTCCTCCAAACAGTCAAAAACACAGATATATTTCTCTTTAATATTCCCACAGTGCTGGGTGGACTAAGGGCTGGAGCCAGTTTATGATAGGTGGGAAATTGATAAGACTTAACCTGCGTGTCCTCCGCCCAGTGGCTGGGGACTGTTGGCCCCTGTGGAGAAGGGTCCTGTATAACAATGACCTTGTTGGATAACCAGTATCCACATATGTTAGTGATTTATCCCAAACCTATTGTTCTCCTTATCCCTGAGTAAACACTCCTCCATAGAACAATTAACATAAACACACATTATACAGTCTAAATACAATGGTGCATTCCTCATAGAAAGTAAATGTGCTCAGACCATATCTACTTGCAGATTGTAAACAGCACATGATACAGTTTATACTACAACATGTGACTTATATTAGCCAGATATTAAATACATATTGTCAAGTACATAACTGTGTTAATAATAACCTGGGAAATATATCACAACATTTTGTAACAACAAATTGTATATCGCAATATAGAGCAACATTCACAAATACAACTTTAATTACATGTACAGTATTAAACCACATTGAATGACTGGATAACGTGGACACTAGTAGTGCCCAAATGTTCTGTGCTTAGAGACACCCATTTAAATCAAAGTCCAATAGTATTGGAGGACCAAGTCCATTATCCTGATCCTTGGTTTCCTTACAGTTGGTTTTTGTTAACATCCCCTCCTACCAACTAGCAGAAATGTGTAGATCCAATCCCAAGGACCCTGCATTCTGGGAGAACACACTCCTTCCAGCTACTGCTCTTGTCGCTGAGAATTTCAGCCAGCAGTGTGTCCGTTTCAAATATAGGCACGAACAGGTCATCATCATCAGTTATTTATATAGCGCCACTAATTCCGCAGCGCTGTACAGAGAACGCACTGACAACTGGGAGTTTTCTCCCAGTTGTTAACCTGGAGAGAACCACCGGAGACATGGGACAGTTTTACTAACTGAAGAGAGGTGGGATGTTGTCTAAAAATTATCTTTTATGTTTTTGAGTGGCGTTAGATAATTATACCAAATTTCAAAATGTGATGCAGGTAAACTAAACTTTCTTTTTTTTTTTTTTAATATATAACCTGCTTAGTGCCACTCAGAACTCATTTTTGGGTAGAGTTCTCCTTTAATGTCCATCTCGTAGAAGCAGACCTCTTGTAATCTCCTATCATGCCCTGACCCAAGGACTTAATCGCCTTTAAGACACTGTATTTTAAACACTACTGTAATGCATACAATTTTACTTGCACAACAGATTAAGAATATATATTTAATGGACAATAACCTAAAACAAAAACAAGTCTGTACATATTTGTATGTCCTACTGCAGAATGTATATGCACAACATAGTTTTGCCTGTGCAGGCACTAATTCATGCGTTGTCTGCAGGCTCTTTGCCCTTTCTCAGTCATATTTTCAGAACTTCCCAAACCTGGCTATACCCCAATATGTCATACCCCATCCTCTCTTATACCTCCCTTGTCCCTAAGCTGTTGTATTGTTAGGGACAATAGCTTAGGAACAAGGGAGGTGTGTGGTATAAGATATTGTATTGTTAGTGCATTATCACCTCTTCAAAATGATATCTGAGCGCTAGAAGACTATAACGTAATTCTAGAGAAGGCAAGCAATGGGACTGTACAAATTGATGAGCTCTGCACCATCATACAAACTAGATAAAATATATTCTGGTTATAGGGCTTTATGTGTTCAATCCTTGTTTATTATAGACGATGGGAAAATATATAACATCTAGGTAGCTTTTAAAAAGCTGTACAAGTTGGTTTATATGAAAAACTACTCATTATTTATGGGTTCATAAGATTAGAAAATCATTGGGGGCAGATATTTCACTCCCCAAAATAAACTTGCTGTCCTGAATACCACTGAAAAGCAATACACTCTGCTCCTTCTATAAGACCTGCATTTATCACTAATTGTATTTTCTATCTCCATATGTGGCAGTGGGTGACTATTTGATACAAAAATACTTTAATTTCAACCATAAATTTCTAGTTCCACTTTCAAATAAATGGCAGAAACATACACATTTGTAGATATCATACGGTCCTCTTAGATGCAGTTCAGACATTGTTGCCAATATTATAATACAGTGTATACGGACAGTGCGTGTACATTCACCTGGTACAGTCTGTATAGGCCCCGCACACTGCAATATCCATCATCATTTAATCACTGAACTTGGCTTTTTTATTTTTTATTTTAAATATATATTTTTTTGTGTTAAATGTAAAAGATGACAAATTGTATTGTGCAGTATTAATATTGAACATTAGGGGCAGTTGGCAGGTATGGTTTAGAGCCTAGGTTCTCAACCTGTGGTACTTCTATCTCAATGGGTAAATCGGCTTCAGTCTGTTTAATACTCACAGTAACATTGCTTCTATTTCTTATAAGAATCAGAAGGCGTATTTTTAGTACTTTTAAAATGTGTAAGAAAAAGCTTAGTAAACATATATAAATTGGGGGGGGGGGGGGGGGTACAGTGCTCTTTGACCTTTTGTGTAATAACATTGATTCGTTTGGTTGCTCAGAGTCTAACTAGGATGATTTGCCTATTTAATTCTGTGTTACCCTCTCTGCAAACAGTATTTGGGGGTAGATTTATCAAACCTTCCATAAAGGAAAAGAGGAGGTGTTGCCCATAGCAACCAATCAGATTCTAGCGATTATCTTCTAGAATGTGCTAGATAAATGATAGCTGATTGGTTGCTATGGGCAACATCTGCACTTTTCCCCTTATACACATTACGTTGCTCCAGTCGGCTTGGTGATGTCACAGGAGAGACAGATACTGTTTAGTGCTGCTAATATATCCAGTGAATGATGGGTTGGAGTCAGAGCTGGATTAAGGCTTAGGGGGGCCCCTAAGATCTAAAATTAAGGGCATAGTGACACATCCTGCATTACATCACCTACAGCCCACAGTATGACACTTACAGCTCTCCCAGAGGGCTCGCTTAGATTGTCTGCATAAGAAAAATCATTGCTTCCACAAACTAAAATACTGTACATTAAAACAATCATCAAAACACCACATTAAAATGGGTATTGACACCACACATTAAAACTAGCAATGATATCACACATTAAAAATACCATTGATAATGTACACTAAAACTAGCAATGATACCGCACTTTAAAAATAAAATTTATAATGCACATTAAAACTAGCAATTATACCGCAAATTAAAATACCATTGATAATGCATCACTGGGCATGGCCAGGCCACCCTCCTACAGACAAAAAAACTGCATTGTTGTGTACACCATTGAACAGTCACCAAAAATTGGGATTGTCCCACTAGAATGACAACATTTCACAGACTTTGCTGTTCTCTCCTACCTGTTCTTCTCACTTTCACCACCTGTGCTGCAGGTTTCTTTAGTTGCGGCTTTGCTGGATCCTGGAATGTTAGGGGCCCTATTTGGAAAAAAAAATGGGTACATTTAGAAAATGACAGCCACCCCCGGCGTTAAATCGGTACCACCCATGATTAATAATTAGGCCTTCCTCAGGCCCCAGCATTAAAATAATAGTATTCACATTTAATAAATAAACCTATTTCTCTCCCTACAAACAGCCCCAGCAATAAATTAATAGTATTTACATTTCAGAAATATACCTATTTCCCGCAACCGTCACTGCCATTAAATAATTCATAGGCACATTTAATAAAGGGTCCTCATTCTCCCCAAACCACCCTATCTTAAATTAATTGTCCCCACTATTGTCTCCCCCCCCCTTTTTCCTCATGCTGTGTCTCTCACCCTTTTTTCTTATACTGTGCCTTTCTCCACCCTTTTTTCTCATGCTGTGCCTCTCCCCCTTTTTCCTTACTGTGCCTCTCTTCTCCCCCTTTTTCCCCATAGTGTGCCTCTCCTCTCCCCCTTTTACCTCCATACTGTGCCTCTCTTCTCCCCCCTTTTACCTCCATACTGTGCCTCTCTTCTCCCCCTTTTACCTCCATACTGTGCCTCTCTTCTCCCCCTTTTACCTCCATACTGTGCCTCTCTTCTCCCCCTTTTACCTCCATACTGTGCCTCTCTTCTCCCCCTTTTACCTCCATACTGTGCCTCTCTTCTCCCCTTTTTTCTCCATACTGTGCCTCTTCTCCCCTTTTTACCTCCATACTGTGCCTCTTCTCCCCTTTTTACCTCCATACTGTGCCTCTCTTCTCCCCCTTTTACCTCCATACTGTGCCTCTATTTTTTCCTTTTACCTCCATACTGTGCCTCTCTTCTTTCCTTTTACCTTCATACTGTGCCTCTCTTCTTTCCTTTTACCTTCATACTGTGCCTCTCTTCTTTCCTTTTACCTCCATACTGTGCCTCTCTTCTTTCCTTTTACCTCCATACTGTGCCTCTCTTCTTTCCTTTTTCCTCCATACTGTGCCTCTCTTCTTTCCTTTTTCCTCCATACTGTGCCTCTCTTCTTTCCTTTTACCTCCATACTGTGCCTCTCTTCTTTCCTTTTACCTCCATACTGTGCCTCTCTTCTTTCCTTTTACCTCCATACTGTGTCTCTCTTCTTTCCTTTTACCTCCATACTGTGCCTCTCTTCTTTCCTATTTCCTCCATACTGTGCCTCTCTTCTTTCCTATTTCCTCCATACTGTGCCTCTCTTCTTTCCTATTTCCTCCATACTGTGCCTCTCTTCTTTCTTATTTCCTCCATACTGTGCCTCTCTTCTTTCTTATTTCCTCCATACTGTGCCTCTCTTCTTTCCTTTTACCTCCATACTGTGCCTCTCTTCTTTCTTATTTCCTCCATACTGTGCCTCTCTTCTTTCTTATTTCCTCCATACTGTGCCTCTCTTCTTTCTTATTTCCTCCATAGTGCCTTTCTGCGTTATTCCCTTTTTTTTTTTTTACTTACCTTTCTGTTAGCTTCATTCTTCTCCTCTCTTCTGTCTTCTTTTTTCTTTCCTGGTCCTCTCCGCGCTGCTCCTCACTGAAGGACAGGCGTGACTTGATGACGTCACGCCTGTCATTCAGTATCAACAGTGCAGAGAGGAAGGAGGAGGAGGGACGCCAGCGCCGCGGTGAGGTGAGTAGTGTATCTTTTTTTTTTTTCTACTACCTGGCTCCCCCCACCAACGAAGGGAGCCCCGAGACCCCCCACCCCCCCTCCCGCCGGCGCTGGCGCCGTTAGAAAAAAAAAAAGTTACAAATTTTTTAAAAAAAATCAGTACAAGTTATGTGCGCGGCGGCGGGGGGCCCTCGGAGAGAGGGGGGCCCGGGGCACGTGCCCCCTGTGCCCCCCCCCCTTAATCCGGCTATGGTTGGAGTTTACTAATACTTACCTACCTCGTTCTTGGGAGATGGGAGGCGAGTTAGGAAGGAGTAGGTGGGTGGAGCTTGATGGCACAATTTGCAGTAAGTGGGGGAGACATCAAGCCCCTCCCACCTCAGTAAATGGTAAAACTCCATTTAAAAAGTGTTTACTGACGTGGTCAGGGCCATCCATACACTTCATTTCCATGTTGAGTGATACTTTTTGATTTTACTTTTGTGTTTCTAGTTTAAGTGAATTTTAGCTCAAGTTTATATTCCAATAGCTGGTAAAAAGTCCCATTCCCTCTAATGGTAAATGCCAATGAAAATGGTGACTTATTTCGCACTGTAATGCATAGAGTAGGATTATAGAGGATTGGCAGAGTAGTGTGTACACACTCACTCCGCCATAAGTACCCTCTGATAAATCTCCAGAGGCTTCATACAGCCGGCGCCTGTTTGTTTTCAGTTCTCCGCAGCCGTTTGTTTGCCTGGCTGACCCTGCGCAGTGCGCTCAATGTTTGCTTTTCAGTGAGTGAAGAAGTGAATGTGGTCATAGTACACTATAACTGTATACATTCCTAGTATGGAGTTACACAACTCTGCAAGAACACGCAAACACTGTAATTAATGTGGGAAGTTAAAGCTCTGGGGCCTAGGACTATGTGGTTGTCAGGGTTATAGTACATGAGCTTTGAGCTGGTGCAAAAAGCAACTTTTTTTTTTCTTATTTCTTTGTGGGGGGAAAATGTCATTGTGCTTTTCCCAGACTGTATAGGTTCTGGAGAATAGATGCAGAATAGTTCGTAAAAAAATCACAGACGTGGATTTTCCTTTTAATCTAATGAGAACGTCGCTGTGAAGGACTGCTTTGAGAATCTGCTGTTCAGTGTTGCTCTTAACAGTGTTTGATGGTCAGCATGGTGTAGGGAAAGGGGTAGGAGATTAAAGAGCAAATAAAGCCACGTGCTTTCTTTCTCTCCTTTACAATTTGCATTTTAGGAGGGGGGAGTGCTTCTTTAGTTAAGCAGACATAGTTTGAGTGACAGATTTGCAGACTTGCTGTGAAAAATGCACTGCGTGGATTGCTGGATTAATACAGAGACCAGATCGGTAATGTCACAACATGTTCAGCTTTTTGTCCTGTATAGGATCCCATCAGGACACTGTCCTATAGATGTGAGAGGAGACGCAGCTGTCTGTAATGGATTGGGGAGGTTATGGTATACTTTTCAGTATTACAGAAGGCTTCTGGGAAGCATAGTGAACGTGCTCCTACCAGTGACGACAACAAACCACCCATGACTGAAAAACAAAATGTTAAAATGTTGACATTCCCGGAGGCTTTGATTTGTGAATTTATCTGTAATTGGATCATTTTAAGACTGCGCCCACTCATCTATACACCAAAGTTGTGAATTTTGTCACTGTGGGGACACTGTACATTTAGGGGTATATTTACTAAACTGCGTGGTTTGAAAAAATGGAGATGTTGCCTATAGCAACCAATCAGATTCTAGCTTTCATTTATTTAGTGCATTCTACAAAATGAAAGCTAGAATCTGATTGGTTGCTATCGGCAACATCTCCACTTTTTCAAACCCGCAGTTTCGGAAATATACCCCAAGGAGGGTTTATTTCATTTTACTTTGTCAATACTTTTGGTGAGTAATATGTATTTCTTTGCTGACTCGCTATATTCTATGTTTTAGTTTTGGCTCCGCAGGCCAACGCATTTGCTACGGCACTGAAGAAACTTCCTATCCTACACGATGAGCAGTACGCCCAACAGACTAAGCTCTACGACTTCCTTGACTTCCCCGAAAACACTTTGGTTCTACCGTAAGTAACTTTGTTTTTTTTGAGGGGGGGGGGGGGTGTTATTGTGTGTCCTGGAATGATACACTG
This sequence comes from Mixophyes fleayi, assembly GCF_038048845.1. Lineage (NCBI taxonomy): Eukaryota > Metazoa > Chordata > Amphibia > Anura > Limnodynastidae > Mixophyes > Mixophyes fleayi. The sequence continues at coordinate 17,479,683 of NC_134413.1, forward strand.
TAAGTATTTAATCTATGACCCTCTACTAAGGCAGCCTCCAGCTCACTGATTAATTGCTTCTCTACCTCTCTGTAATCCTGTCCCCTGAGGGAAAAAGAAAAGCTCAATTATCCTAACGTAATTTAAGGTTTGTCTGGATTAATGTGGCCAGAATTGGTCTAAAAGGAATAGCAATGATGTAGTTTTATAATATTTTATATCTGAATATAAAAATACATTTGCAATGTGTTCTTCAAGGATCCTGAACATATTAATGCTGGTCTAAGTCTGCGTTCGTATTGCTTGATGCAGAGTAAATGAATTTCACACCTAGGCTAATGATCACATTATACATGCAATAAAACATTGTTGGAGAAGTGGTTCTAAATCCTCTGACTTTAGGGTCTGTTTAATGAGGCAACTTGGCCGAACTCAGTGGACCGTTGAGGTTACACAAGGCTTCTCGACCTTGGAAGTCACGGGGGGGGGGGGGGGGGGGGGGGGGGGGGAATGTATGCGGAACTGAAGCACAATTAATTACAAGCAAATCTTGGGGGTTGCAGAATCTGTTCGGGGCCACTGTGCTATCAATTAATGTGTTTCTCTGTATTACTGTAATGACTTGCTTGGGGGGAAAGCCAATTAGTGGAATTTCAATATTATACAATCTGATGTAGTTGGGTAAGAGGAGGATACAAACACAATCGTTTAACAAATGCAACTTTGTGAACTTGTTTATCCTTTTGCAGCTTTATGCTGTATTTGTGTTACTGCAATCTCTAAATCTCCGATTCATAGGACATTTTATTATCTATAAGGTTCTAGCTGTTCTTTGGAGCTGCCCAGTTTATTACTTCGTTTGTTTTTTTTGGTTTTTTTTAAAACGATCTTGAATATCTGCTTACATATTTGTCTGTACAAGAACTTCCTGCATCATCGCTCCAGAAATCCTGGCTAAGTGTCACTTACTCATATTGCACAATACTGTATGTATTGGACATATTTTTAATGGAAAGCTACAGGACCTGAAACTGATGTGTGTGGGATTCATCGTATGTGCCTGTTTCTGTTCCCTCTCGCTGAGTATATCAGGATATATGCAATCTTAGCAACACACACTCACGACACAAAGGCTAAGGCCCTATTTACTAATATTTGGCTATAACGACAATTTATTGGCCGTTATGACAGCAATCAGCTCTGCTAATAAAAATAATTTAACTGAAAAAAAAATATTTTTTTTTTAATTTATTTATATATATATATATATATATATATATATATATATATATATATATATATATATATATATATTTGAAAACCATTGAACTTTGAAAAATATGCTTTGTTCACAGAATAAACTATTTTTCCATTAATTTTTGTCTGTTCTTGTTCTCCTGAGATGTAGATGGCAGAACAAGTATTGCGGGGGCACGGCTCTGATTTTTGTTAAGCAGCAAAGTGCTGTAGCCGGCAGCAACCCATCGGTATATTGGGCAAAGCCAAAATATACCAAAAATCATGTTGGCCAACTGGATAAATAAACCCTAAATTCACTCTACATGAGGGCTCAAATAGAAGGAAAAAATATATTTTAATATATCTTCTAAGAGAGATGACTATATAACGATAAAGGGGTCCTTCTTTCCAATACTATATTTAATATTCATTTTCATTTATTGTGCATTAAAGTCAATCTTGCTCTCAGTAGAGTATTTAATTGTTCTGTAACTACAATCTTCATGTGCAGATCCTACAAGTAGAACAATCGTATATATATTTATTACATCAATCACCTTCTCTGTGACTTGTAGTGTTGCCCGACGGTTTATAAATTCATAGCTGCTGTAAGGTGCACATAGACTGTATAAAGAAGAGACGTCTGACTTTTTTTATTTCTCCATTCCTTTCTCTTCCAGTCTCTGTAAACAGAATAAGAGGGTGGTGTATACGATCCTGGAGTATTCTCCTCTTCTAGACTCCTGTAATATGACCACCGATGACTGGGCCAAGATAGCCAAGGACATCCAGGTACAAACTGGGCTTGATGGGTGCTCTTATGTCTGACTGTCTTCCCGTTATGTTTATTTATACTGAACAGTTCATAGGCAAACCGAGGGGAGGGGGGGGGGGGGTTACTTAGCTCCTGGAAACCCCCCTCCAAGCCTGGGGCACTGTATTATCGAGGTGGCTGGACCCTGCCCCTGCTTCACACAGCTCTGCTTGAAAAGGGAGAGCTGCGTGCACCGAACAGTAGTGCACGCAGCATTGCCCATGTATATTATGGGAATAGGAAGAGTTGGAAAGCAGCCACGCCCCCATGCATGCTGGTCACGCCCTCTGGTGGCGTGGTGTGGATACCACACTCTACAAATCCTACGGTTGTACTTCTTGTTGCTTATGCTGGATGTGGTTATTGCCACATCCACATCATTGTGGTTACAGCCCCTCCTCAGGCTAAATTCTGCCAGTCTTCCCCTGTGTATGCAAAACTGCACGTTACCAATTATCTGCTTCCTGCCGTCTGTTCTTAGAAAGATGTGACATACAGTTGTTTTCTTCATTTACGGCAACTAACCGTGTCTAGTTCAGAAGTGTTCGTGCACCAAACATAACCTTTGCAGGCGCGTCAGCCCATCCACCGCTATGTCGGAGGCTGCAGGCCTGGAACAGTATATGTTAATGTTAGAGGAACAGTCGCCCTCAAAGACTTTTACAGGAAGATCTGTTTGTTTTCATCATTCTTGGAGACGACAACAGACCTGCTGTGTAGACACTATTGTATCCAACACACAGACCTCAGCTTGTCTGTTGTCCTAGCCGGGAGCAGCGAAGTGCATTTGTTAATCATTATTTAAAATTTAGACTTTAATAACAAAATGAAACTGAAACCAAGGTCAAAGCTGGTGCAGATTTAGAGTGAGAACTTCGGTCTTTTCTGAATTTGTTGCTATTGAAGTCAGAGTATCGTGTGATTTCAGTGTTTGGACACTAGAGGGAGCCCTGGTGTCGGAATAGGCTGATTGCTGTCAATAAATGTATCTGCGGCCACATTTAAAATGAGTAGATCTAATGCCTGAGGTTTGTTTTATCTCCCGTGTGGGCTTTAAGAATTATGAATAGAGATACAAAAACCGAGTGATTATTTTATTTATTTATTTTTTGTTTTGTTCCTTATCTTTTTTTCTGGTGTGAACATCATCATCGTCACCATTTATTTATATAGAGCCACTAATTCCGCAGCGCTGTACAGAGAACTCGCTCACAACAGTCCCTGCCCCATTGGAGCTTACAGTCTAATTGTCCTAACACACACACAGACTAGGGTCAATTTGTTAGCAGCCAATTAACTTACCAATATGTTTTTGGAGTGTGGGAGGAAAGCGGAGAACCCGGAGGAAACCCACGCAAACACGGAGAAGACATACAGACTCCACATAGATAAGGCCATGGTCGGGAATTGAACTCATGACCCCAGTGCTGTAAGGCAGAAGTGCTAAGCACTGAGCCACCGTGCTGCCCAAACACTGATATATAATTTTGTGTGCACACAAATTAGGATATTGCTTACTTTTAAACAAAATATTTTCCCATGGGAAACATTGTTCTATAAATATTTAGAATTCTGAAAACTTCTATTTATAAAATAGTATTCTGCCGACCAACAGTGTTTTGTTTTTTTTTGTACTGATTTTATTGTGTTTATTCTTTATAAAATGCTAAACTATTACATGGCAGTTGTGACTTATGTGGATCACATTTTTGAGTTTTACATTTATATTCCTTAATGTCATCCAAGCCTATTTCATATTGAATCATCTTGTGTAATGAGAAAAATACTGCGCAGGATACAAGTTGGAGCTCCCAACATTTATCTTCTTGAAACTGCCAATTATAATTAATCCCTGTTTAAACAAGTTGTTATATGAGCTCATTTTCAGTCATACAAGTAGGTGTGACCCGAATACATGATAACAAAAGCCAGATTGAGCAAGCTCGTTAAAAGAACTCCCCACAATTAATAACACTTTCAAAGGTCCTATCTCCTGAAGACTTTATAAATGATCAACTTTTCTGCTGAATTCTTGGAATGGGAGTTCATATTAAAGTTGTTGGTTTGATTTCAGCTAATGTGCCTCAGTCAAGTTTGTGAAGATTGGCGTCTGTGCTCTTTGACCCCTGTGCTCTTTGACCTTCTATATTCATAGTCAGGACTATTATTGTAGTGTTTTGTTACTCTCTAGAAACAAAGTTGTGGCACTCAAACAAAGATTAATAGTACATTGTAGCTGATACGGTCGAAAAACCACATTTAATATTAAGGTAGCAGAAAAAATTATTTTACACGGATTAAACACAATAATGGAATGGACATTTACCTCCTCCCAAACCAGTTTTCAATGCATATGAATTGTCAGACGCTAGAAAACGTTGTTCTAATGTTACCGTAACCTTTAACTGTTTTGCGTTCGGGTGGCGTGTGTCAGAATGCTACATGCTCCATTATTTTACTTTATTTTTTTTGCTTTCACTGCATGTAAATGCATTGGAGAGCCTACAGCGAGCTCTGAAACGCTAGTAAAATGCGCACATTAAACACAATTGCGCTTTGATCAGCTTTCTTACTAACGTTAAACCACAAGAAAAAAACGGCAGTATGGTAACTCGCCTCTCAAACTATCAAATCTAGTTCTAACAATATGAACATGGAAATAATGTAGATATTAGGCTAGTGGTTTCAGGAAGTTGTCCTCATTGTCTAACCTTTAAAGGTGCTCGGTGCCAAGTACTTAAAGGCCCAACTGTCTAAAACCCACGTTAAGAGCGCTACTAATAAGATTCAGTATAGAACTCTGAAGACCCCATGAGCATCTTATTTGCAGGAAAGCTGCACCCAAACTGTTCGGATTCCGTGGTCCTCATAAACTTTGAGGGGCAATATTATATTATAATTTATTGCGCTCCACCCAAAACTGCATTTTGTTCAGGTCTATAGAAGGACACTGTAGGAAGCCTGAACTAGCGGATGGTAGGGGATCGCTAACACTTGTCTGCATAGCAAATGTAAATACAACACCACAGACCACATTGAAGTTTACACACGTGTGTGTACAGTGCGATTTGTATGTTGGGGATGCTTCTAAATCCATCCCAATCCTCCTTTTTTTTTTTTTTCCTTGTTAGTTTTGTTTTTGTCCAAATCAACTAAAACTTGTACAAAAGGTTTACACCAAGGAGGATGAAGAATGGAAACTCTCGAAAAATAAACTTATTTTTTTTGTCGTCTTATAATGAGGGTGGAGGGACCGTGGTCTTTGTTTGCCTGTAATGAGAATCTAAATCTCTTGCTTTGTGTTGTAGAAAAATTACGAGCATTATGACGGTTTCGTCATCCTCCACGGGACGGACACGATGGCCTACACTGCGTCAGCTCTGTCCTTTATGTGCGAGAATCTGGGCAAAACCATTGTGCTCACCGGGTCCCAGGTACGTAACAGATTGTCTGTTTGTTTTGTGTATATCTATTTCAATGTCATATATTCTTCTGCATAATAATATCCAGCTGTAACTATATCATATAACACTGGCTTCTTTATTCTCATTATTCTTCCTAAATAATCTATTCCAGAACTGCCTTTTCTCCATACATTATTGGGGACAGTTATGAAAAGTATTGTAAAAGAAATTGTACAGCAAAGTGTTACCCAGACTAGTACAGTGTAGACCAGTGATGGCTAACCTGTGACACTCCAGGTGTTGTGAAACTACAAGCCCCTGCATGCTTTGCCAGTAGATAACTAGCTGATAGCTAGCAGAGCATGATGGGACTTGTAGTTTCACAACACCTGGAGTGTCACAGGTTAGCCATTACTGGTGTAGACCGATGGCGGGCAACCTGATACTCTTCAGGGACCGCAGCGTGGCCCTCTAACCTTCAAAAGGGCCCCGTATTACTCTGAATCTCAGTAATAAGTTAAAACAATACACTTAATCAAAGAAAGACACCCTTGTATAAAATGCCTATTGATATGTCATTACATATAAGTGTTACATGGTATAAGAAACAAATCTGACAATAAATCGGGAAGTAGCTGGAAGTCTCAGAGGGCCGCCTGTTGCCCATCGCTGGTTTAGACCATGAATGGTTGCTATGGGTTACAGCACAGTTAAACTATTATCATTTTCAGCTCCAGGTGGAAGCAGGTATAAAGATTTGAGGCCAGGGGTGGACAAAACAATAGACTTGAAAAGCCAGTCTATCGGATTGAGGAGCCAGCAAGATCTTTTAAGAAGCCAGGGAAGACTATCATCCATTCACATAGGTAGACTCCAGGACAAATGTTTTCGTCACACAGAATGTGATGGGTACAATACTATATATTGGTCATTTGATCTGTGTGCTGGATCATAATATAATTCAGATAGTTATATCCTGGTCATTGTTGGTAATGATGCTATGTCTGCATTTCATTATACGAATAAGCATATCTACTATTTTGCATAGTCACACCTTAATTATTTCATACAGCTAGTAAACGTTTCCTTAACATATTGCTGGCTGCTCCCTCTGAGACACTTAGTCCTGGCCTGCTCTACACAGTAGTTACAACTTTTCCAGTTTTTCACTGTATAGACATAGGCCATTAACTGGGTGCCATCAATAATAAAAAATTACCTTTAATCCTCCGTCACGTTCTTATCTATCTTCATGAACGTGGTACAGCATTGAAGTACTAGTGCGGCTTCCTGGTTACTAGTATATATTCTCTTGCCGCGCAGTGAGAAAATCTAACTAAATGAATATCTAGTACAGTAAAAGTTATAAACTGTGATACTTGTGTTATTGTCTGTTCTGAATGTATAACTATATTTTACTGTGGAAATAAAATACATGCACTCTGTAATTCTCGCAGGTTCCCATCTACGAGTTGCGTAACGACGGCCGTGATAACCTGTTGGGGGCGCTGCTGATTGCCGGGCAGTTTGTCATACCGGAGGTCAGTTCTAATCTTCTGAAAACCTTGTGTGTTTAGCTCCATTATTAATCTCCTGTTGCAGAATGATGCAGTGACGGAAGCTGATACTCAGGGAGCTGGAGCACCGTGATGTGCCGCTAGTTTTAATCTGTTATTGGCTATGTAGAGATTCTAAATGCGAACGTTCCGTTGGACAATAGAGGAACACAGAGATAACACGGGTCATAATGAAACGTTGAATGTTGGTATTGTGAAGCCCTGGTGACATTAACATTTCACAGCTGCCTAAAAAGCTCAATTGAAGGCAGTGGTTCCCAAACTGTGCGCCTAGGCTCCTTGGGGTGCCTGAACGATCTCACAGGGGTGCCTCAGCCAGGGCCAGTGGTAAGCAAGGTGGGGGACTACTTGATAACTATTTTGGCTTAGGGGTGCCTTGAAAAAATTATGGAGACCCTAAGGGTGCCTCGAACTGAAAAAGTTTGGGATCCAATGATTTAATTGTGTTGAGTGAAAAGCCCTCGTTTCACACCGTAAGATCTTGTTCACATGGGTATTGAAGAATAACGCTCGTTAAACGCTTAGGAAAAACGTTGTGCTTTGTTCTTAAATTAACTTTGTGTTAGAATTGCATTCTCATAACTTCTCTGCATAGTGTACTATGAATATCCCCATAGAACTCACCTGCATCATACTCGGCATTAATGCTTCTCAATGCTGCAGGCAGACTTGACATTGACATAAACTCTTCTCAGAAAGTCTGAGTACAGGTCCTCTTATTTTATTTTTGGGTGTATCCACCTCCTAAGCTTCAATAGGCATGAAAAACAAGAAATTTAAAATGAATACACTTGTCTTTGGAGCCTATTAAACAATGAAAATGTAATCTTAAATACCCAATATCAATTTTAATAATTAACACATAGTATTAAAAGAATTCATGTATCGGATTGCTGTCTTCATATACAGCAATTGCTCAGTTATATCCAAAACGTGTTTTGAAGTGAAGGTGTACTTCTGTGGCCAGCCACTAGAGGGCTCTGGTACTTTCATTTCCTCCACATCCTTGATATTGGTTGTTCTCAGTCCTCCCCATGTTTTCTGGGTCCCTTAACAGGAGGCTCAGGTGACATAATCAGTGATCCAACAATAGTGATCCACCGCTGATTATTAGTTGTCCGCTCCGCAAACCGTTTGTCATTGTGGTTTGTTTTGTTGTTTGGGAAATGCCGCAGAAATTATTTTCTATGTGTGTTTACACAGTGATGGTGCTTGGTGGTATCCGTAATGAATGAGTAATGTAGTACAGGATGCAGATGTTGTTGTGCCAGTGGTGTAACTGCAAATTACCGGGTAGCTGAATAATCCGGGAGTCTGACCACGCCCTGTTACTGCTCTGTCGCCAACTCGGATTCACCCAACATCACCTGCTCCATCCAAAAACCTACACTGCAACATGCATAATGCATTATGACACGGGTGACTGAACTATATACACACTCCTGTTTATGCTCAGTAGTTGCAGAAGAAATCAAAGGCTTCTATAAAGTGAGACTGTCCAGAGTAATATTTATAATGATATTCGCTATCATACTTGACCACCGTGAATAAAATAAGCCTGTTGCCTGAACATACGATAACGTAGCATTTTAAGTATAATCCATTGGACAACTATATAATTTTACAGACACCAGTATCAATGTTCTCATTATCGTGATGGTTTCACAGTTAAAACCTATTTGCACACAGGACACCATTGCACCGACAATTAGTGGTGGAAGTGGGGGTGTATACGGGGTATGCTATACCGACACTTCTCCTACTGCCTTCATTGTAAAACTATCACATTCCATTCACTTGATGATATGGAGTCAGATTGCCTTAGTGTAAGCCTTCCTTTTCCCCCTTGACTTAATATTCTAGACCAGTGGTTCCCAAACTGTGTGCCAGGGCTCCCTGAGGTGCCGTGGCAATCTCACAGGGGTTCCTCGGCCAGGGCCAGTGGTAAGCAAGGCAGGGGACTTCTTGGTAATTTATTTTGGATAAGGGGTACCTTGAAAAAATTATAGGAGACCCTAAGGGTGCCTCGAACTGAGAAAGTTTGGGTTCCACTGTTCTAGACTGTTGTGGATCTAGATAAACCCGTTTCCCCTGCCAGAAAGCACCGCAGTAAGATCTTACTGGTGAAATCTCTTGTTCAGTCTAGTTATTTTTCACAAAGACCTAGAACAGACCTTCTTATCACTGGAAAACTATAGGTGGATGTGTTAGGAGTGGACAAAGTGAGCACAACTGTACCTGTAATGTATAAAGCACTGTATAACCGTTTCACAAAGCCTAACCACATTAATCTACACCCACCTTTAGTTTATATGATTAGATTGTACATTATTTGCTGCCCACTGGAAATAGAAAACTGTAATATCGCTGCTGGAATAACATGTAACTCAATGTAGCACTTTTATGTTCCCTGTTAATATGTGTACAGTGTTTAAATGGATTAGTGACATAAGCCGCCGTGTTAAACACTGTACACACAGATACGGAGAACAGGGCCAGAGACTCGCTCCCTCCATCATCACTCTGCTCTGTCTGTAAACGTCAACCTCGCTTGGCAACACACGGCTTCTACCGATTACCTGAACCACTTCTATAACTTTTTGTCTGTGTGGCCATGCTGTTGTTGAATGTTAACTGTTTTTTTTTTTTACTTGTGTTGAACCAATGTGATATAAAAAGCACTCTAACCTCGACATTTTCTTATTTATTGTATTTATAAGAGGGTCCCCAGATGACTCCAGCACTTTGGCACTGCTCTGTTTTGCTCAAATTTCCCTTTCATAAAGGGGAGTGGCGCTGACAACCGTGAAACAGACGAGTGGTTGTCGTATATTGCAAAGAGGCGCCAGACTGTTGGAGGCATCGGATTATCCGTCGCCGCGGAAAAACCGTAGCGCTTCAGACAAGTAAAACTTAGTATTTCGGCTTAAGCTAGGTAACTTCACTCAAAACTAAACTTTGAGTGGAGTTCTTCCCTGAGTACAGTAGACCAGTGGTAGCATTCAGGACTCGATAAGATCACCTAAGTTTCTATCTTTTAAAGGACTTGTAAAAGATATATCACACTTTGGGGGGGGATTCAGTTAGCTGCAAGATCCTGCAGGAACCTTGTAAAATGGGGTTTTGTGCACACAAAACTGGGTATTACGGTACAGAAAATATTGCTCAAAAAATATTATCGGAATATCCTACGGAGATGTATTGTGCAAGGCTCCTACGCGAATTGACTGGTCCCCATTGTTTCAGTTTACGTTCATTTTCTATATTAGTGATAACTGAAAGAACTTGTGTATCTGCCGGAATTGCCAGTAATGCCTTTGATATCAAAAGGGGTGACTGCACTGCACGCGTAAGGTTGGATTCGTACTATTTAACCCCAAATCTCCCTTTATTACCTAGTTTAGTAATTGTGCATCAAAGGGTTGGTCTGTCGTGTTGTAACACAAGTGTTGTCTCTCTGCTTTGCTTCCCAGGTGTGTCTGTATTTTCATCACAAGCTCTACAGGGGAAACCGGGTGACTAAGGTGGATGCTGGAAGTTTTAAAGCGTTCACGTCTCCCAACTTGCCTCCACTTGCAAACGCCGCAGTTGATATTACAAGTAAGCTGCCCAAATGTTTAATCCCTGTAATTTATGCTGCATGTAGGAGTTTCTTACTTTTTGAGATTGGAAGCTTAGTGAAGTCATGAAACTGGTCTTGAAACAAACAAAAGCTGTGTTTTGTGGTAGAGTTGTGTTGCCACCTTCGTCACTTCCCTCGGCTCCTGTGGTTGCTCACCTGGTATAACAATGTTATTTAACAAAGTTCTGCAGCTAAACGTAGTCGAGCAAAATGTAACAAAACATTAAAGGACCACCTTTGTCTAAGAATAGACATTCGTTTGTGCCCGCATAAGACTGTGGCTCTAGGTTAAATAGCCGTATAGGCGCGGTTGGAAAGCACCATTAAAGTACTGACCGTAAAATATACCGCCTGTCACTACATTAGTACATAGAGGAACAGCAAGAATTATTTTTAGGTATTCGTATCGTAAATTATTTATTTAAAATAAGTGATTCTCATTTTGATGTAGATATTGCTTCTACTTTTATTTCTTTATAAGATGTGATGCAGCATATTAATGTCATCAAGAATTGCTAACAGTCAGTAAATTTTCATCAACTTGTCTGTAATAAAATGTATGTTGTATGATTGCAACATTTGGAATCTGTCTGTGCCACGGTGGGGAAAAACAAGCTATGAAAATGCAGTGTTTTGAGAGCCGTGATGGAATTAATTAAGTTGTGCTACTTGCAAGAGTGCCGAAATATGCCAAACAATGGAAATCTATGGTATAGGTTAGTTGCATACCCTGAAGCTGCTGTTCAGAAAAATCATAAACCTGTATAAAGGGCAGCTCCCATGAGTGGGATAGTCTTTTTTTTTTTTTTTTTATCTGATTGTATTGGCAGCATTTATTTTTACGCACTGTTTTTACGTGATCTTTATAGTGTTTCTTTGTGCAGTAATTTAAAATCATGGCTTATGTTGCAAATTTCATGCTATATTTTATTTTTTTTATTTTTGATGGTTTAGAGATCTGATTTTTAGCTTACACCTCGCAGCTTAAATTTGAGCTGCAAACCTCCTTTCCAGTTAGTGTGGTTGTTTAACCTGATTTCCAGTTGGTGTCCGTCTGTGCTCTATATTCTGCATGACCGGTGCAGAGCTGTTATTTAAAAAGTAGTCGGTCTAGTTTGATTTCATAACTCCCGAGTGAATGCGCCACTCCTTAGGGAGTTGTTATTTTAAGAGTTTCTCTGGTGCTGTTGGTGTAAAACTCTATGGAAATGTAGATGGCCGAGGAGGGTATTTGTGGGTGCAGAATTGGGAAAGTGACTTATTAAAAAAAATGGTGTTCTATGTATACGTTTAAGAATGACCAGAAGTCTAGATATTTTGTGGCTGTATATAAAACACTGTATAGACATGTACAACCTCCATTACCCACATGATAGAATAAAACCTCTGAAAGGGTTATTTACAAACTGCAAATGTGGAAAACCTGTGTCCAGGCTCTTTGATGTTATGCGACTAGTATTCTGAAGTTTCACTTGGTTTACACAAGAGACCACACTGATTTGAGGCCACACCAGCCAATGAGCAGTCGAGTGTTCCCTGCCCAGTGCACGTACGTCCAAAAACAAGATTTTGTTTTGCGGGGTGAGATTATTTCAGTTCGGATGAAGGAGTGGGGGAAGCCATATTTACAGAGGGGGGTTTCCTTGCATTGCAGAAGGACGCATAGCCCTTTTCTCTTCTTTGAATTTGGAGTGCCAGAGGTCAACCCTCAGTGAGACGCGTTTCACACTTTCTGGCTGCACTTCTGCAGAAAAGAGCGTTTTTCTAGATGCACAAAAGTGACAGACCTAAAAACCATCTGCAGTGTCCCCCCATTCTCGTGTTTCACAACCTTAATGAGGGTAGACAGAGTAGTATTTTAGGAGAATTGAAGGGAGGAGTCCTAAAGTGGAAGTTGTAGGAGAAATGCGTTTGGTTAACTTGCATTAGAGGTCTAAATAGCCATTTCTAAGCTATATTAGGCGTGATTTACATATCAGCGTCACATTTTATTATCTACAAATCATTTTGCTGCTGTAAATCTTTCTCTTCTCTTTAAAGTTCTATGTTGTACATATTTATAGGTCAGCCAGTTTCTGAGAGGAAGCACGACTACTCCCACCTCTGTACAGATATATGGCCTTGTATCTTGTCAATCCACCATTGTTCCTGGCTGTAAATGGTCTGAAGCAGAAGTTTCATTCTCTCAAAGTTCTTTTAAACCTTGAATTGTCATTCATGTGTATATCTGAGTGAACATGGGGTGACCGTTATGATCCTTTAGATATTGGCTGCTGTACAGTTCGTTATCTGGGATTTGTTTGTTGTCAATTGCTGATACTATATCTGACGCACACGTGTGTCAGATAGTGTGTGTGTGTGTATATATATTAGGGTCATAGTGCAATTCTAAATATCTCCGTTCTGTAAACTAAATTTTCATGTTACTAATATTTCTCCTGTAGCAGTAACGTTTACATTAAATTTAATTTCTTTAAGGTTTTCCACAAGTGTATATGATTGTGTGTTGAAGTAATGGTGAGAAAATTCATTTTCCTGTAACCTTTTTGTACAGAAAGTCATAAAAATCTGTCTGGGAATGTCTGAACGCTAAACGGGGTTCTTGGTTTTTTTCAGTTAATTGGGAGACGGTTTGGAGAGCAAACACCACTAAGAAGTTCCACGTGCACACAGATATGAACAGGAACGTGGGTCTGCTCCGAATATTTCCTGGGATCACCGCTGCCACTGTACGTCTGCAGCCTCTTTACTAGTATTTAAAAACTATAATAATATATAATTCCGCTACATCTCCAAAAAAGCACTAATGAGCTCGGCCAGCCCATCGATTTGGGTCAGGAAATAGAGATTAAAAAGCCTTTTCCTCCCCCAACAGTCCCATGTAGTCTCTTCAGATAAGCGTAGTAGACTTTATTTACTTATTTAGTATAGTTTATATTTCGGGGGGTGGAGACTAGATGGGATTTGTGTAATTATGTAGATAGTCTTAACTGACTGGAGGAATAAACTATTTGTGCTAGTCTGATCAAACCCAGTGATGATTGGTATGTTGTGGAGATCGACGCAGTGGACTACATAAACGTGGCTTCATTGAAGATTTAGGGGTATATTTACTAAACTGCGGGTTTGAAAAAGTGGAGATGTTGCCTATAGCAACCAATCAGATTCTATTTATCATTTATTTAGTACATTCTACTAAATGACAGCTAGAATCTGGTTGCTATAGGCAACATCTCCACCTCTTAGACTGCAGAGAAGGGTACCAGTTAGATACATTGCTACAGAGTTTATCTAACCAATAGTTAATCAGTCATAGGACAAGAGTTATGTTTACAAAATAGATCTGTTGTGCCTCTTTAACCAAACTTCTTCTTTTAAGAAGCCTCCATAGCAGTTTATTGTAGCCCCCAAAAGAACTGTTACAATATTTAATAATTGTATTAAAATTTAAATGTTCTTTTTTTAAATAAAGGCATAAACTGATGAGTTTATTGCAGCAGTAGGTGTGAATGAGTTCTCTGTACAGCGCTGCGGAATCAGTGGCGTTATATAAATTGATGATGATGATGATGATAGGTAGACTATTGCATTTTGTTAGGGAATTCTTATCCTTGCATTCTATACATTTCTGAACAGGTAAAAGCTTTTCTCCAGCCACCGATGGAGGGCATCGTACTTGAAACCTACGGCACTGGCAATGCCCCAGACTGCCGCATTGACCTACTGCAAGAACTGAAGGCCGCCACAGAACGTGGAGTGGCAATAATCAACTGCACGCAGTGTTTACGTGGTTCGGTCACCGAGTGCTACGCAACTGGAAAGGTCTGTAGTCATAGTTTATTTTTAGGTACGTTTTAAGAGTTCTCCTGTCATTCTCGATACATGATTCATTCATTTTGAGGGCATTCCATGAATAACTGCATAACCGTAATTTAAAGCATAACTTGACTTTTAACAAGCTGCCTGAGATATCACTATTTTTGTTTGTTTTTGTCAATGTTACTAAACCGTCGAGTTCGCCAGATTTGGCTTTGGTTGTATATGTTAAACAGCAAGGTAGAAAGTCTATCTGTGCTGAACTGCTTGAATTATGACGCAGATTGTAGTACTGGCTGATCACTGATTTTTGCTGCTGTTCTGAACGTGGCAATTCACAGAATTCATGTGTTTTTGCAGAGTGACTAGTGGCTTGGCAGAAGGGTGCACAACCAATTATGTCCCTAAAATTATTAGACACTCCACGCCAGGGGTGGGCTGGCCCGGGGGCAGGGGGGCTGCAGCCCCCCAGGGTCGCTCAGTATTACCTCTATTAGGGCCGCAGGGATAGGCCGGCGGCTGCCCCCCGGATGCAATATACGCATTTTCACCGGCGGCCGCATCACATGACTCGGGATGCACCTGCCTGTGCGCCACCCGGGCTGTCATCTCCCAGCCCGCGCCTGCAGCTCGTATTTAAATTCTTGACACGTAAAACAAAATCTCGTTTTTGCACAGGAAATAAAACTAGGCATAGTGTGCACTTGGCAATGAATGCCCTCGCTCTGTCCAAATCCTCCCATCAGCCAGTACAGACTTCACGGTCTTACCCATAAAGCTGTGGCACCAGCGCAGGTCAGAGGATGGAGGATTGTTTACTTAGCCTCTATCAAGAGGCTTCTACTGCATAGTTGTATTGCAGATTAATAACGTTTGGAATCTATAATGGATAGTCTAGTTTTTTATTTCTTGCAGAATATTTACTTATTCCAAATCTATGTAATATTACACCTATAAGGGCACAGTATATTTTATTACATAGCGCACAATTTTTTTGTGGATGTTGTGCGGGAGGAGTGCAGAATTGTGTGGCTCTTCATCAGCGTTTTAAAAAAAAAATACAAAAATACAAAAATAAATTCTGCATAAATCCCATTAGTTCTCTTGGCTGTTGTTGAGTTACTTTCCTTGTGAGGTTGGTTTTGGTGAATTTCCTCATTTTATTTATTACCACATTGATGCATATTTTACTATTCTTGTTATATGACGACAGGAGGCCGCTTCTTGATAATACGGCAGCACTGACTTCATTTCAGATGCGGAAAAAAAAAAAAAAAAATAGATTTTCAGCCTGTAGCATTTTAACAGCCACTGGTTAGTGCTGGAATTATTTTTTTGCATATTTCTACACTTGTCACTTGCATTGGTGCCTTAAGCTATCTCAAGTGTATATTATATGTAAAAAAAAAAAAAGGGGGTTATTTTGCATTGTTGTTTAGAACAGTGAGGGGCAACGTAAGAGAGGTGGAGGGCAGAGTGTGCCCCCCCAACCTTCTAGGGGCCGCACAGAGGAAGGAGGGAGAGCACATGGCACTGCATTCTCCTCTGGGTAAGACATGTGACGCATAATTCTGCTGCCCCCCCTTCTGATTAGCTTAGGGGCAGGGGTTGGCCGTAGGTGAAGGCACGGTGGGCTGACATCCCACCTATTGCCCACTGCTGGCCTAGCAGCAATATAGCAAATGCAGTGTCTAGTAGTTTGGGCAACTAACTCGTCTGTGGCAGAGCGCAACCACAGATGTTTACCCCCAATACAGTCCAAGAATGATGTGTCAGCCTGATTCTCCAGGTGACTTTATTTATTCATAAACAAAAAAAAAGGAGAGATGGTAACACACAACGCGAATCCAAATCTCAAGCTGCCCCCTATGTTAATACTCTGATCCACAACAGAGTTGAGAGATATAGATAGATATAGATATAGAGATATATATAGATCTTTATATCTTTGGAGCAGTTTTTGAATTTTCAGAATTTCAGAGATTCAGCAGGAGAACAACAGAAGAACAACCCAGGTTCTACAAATAGTGGCAGAATTGCGCTGAATTTTACAATCTTTAAGACTAATCTGCTTTGTCCATCTCTTCTCATTTCCACAACATAAGCTACACACTGCCTACCTGTGTGACAGAACGGTCATTAAATCTTTTGCTCCATCTTGTTAATTACTGCTTAATAACATGAAGAAGGCTGAGGCCAGCACTGGGCCGGGCACAGTAATTATATGATGAGCACACAAGAGGCCGAATGCTGACAGCTTGATGTTACACTTTAAACAAGGTGTTCACCAGCCCATAATGGACATTAGTACAACGTGTCATTCTGCCCAGTGTAACACAGTAACTGCTGCTTGTAACCGATAGGGTGCAGCTTATTGCTCTACATAACACTGCTACAGGTGTCTTGGTTATGAATGTCCTATTTTCAAATAGTACATAAATGTCAGATATAAAAGGACAGGTTTCAATCAATGCAAAGAAAACCCCAGAACACCGTCCTGTTCCGGTCTCTGCAGCTTAGGAACTGCGCGTTTGATTGATAAAGTATTTTGCACTTGATAAACCGCTAACTTTAAAGGACCACTAAACCCTAAATACAGGTTGCTTATACAGGGTTGGCACCATCATCATTAGACAAACTCGGGTGGTCTCCTACAGCACCAACATTTCAGGGGCGTCTAAAACACTGAACGGATGACCTCTTGTCACTTAGGGCTAGATTTACTAAGCTGCGGGTTTGTAAAAGTGGGGATGTTGCCTATAGCAACCAATCGGATTCTAGCTTTCATTTATTTAGTACCTGCTACAAAATGATAGCTATAATCTGATTGGTTGCTATAGGCAACATCCCCACTTTTTCAAACCTGCAGCTTAGTAAATCTAGCCCTTAGTGTTTTTCTGTTTCCTCCTACACAGTTTGCCAATCATCCTGGGGATTTAAATTCAACAGACCCCCTTATTGGCTGACAGTAGGGAAGAGGTGTGTGTGTGTGTGTGCGCGCGCGCTTATTTAAATTAACTTGCGCTTTAGAGCTGTTGTTGATGATTATTGTCCATATCAATGTTAGGTTGGCAGTGTGTGTGCTGCTGGGTTGTGATTACTGGTTATATAAGATCTACTGGTGATAACACTTTCTGGGTGTGGGTGTAATGGTGACACACCCTAATTAGAAGGGGTAGTGTTAAGATATACTAATGCGCTTGGCTGAGTGGGTAGGGAGTATGCTATACGCTACGGAACCACTGTGTTCTCCACCTAGTGATACTTGAAAGAGTCATCAGATAAGTACTAATTAGAAGGGGTGTCCACTTACTTTGGGCCATTACATAAGTGTATGTATGCGAGTACTCTGATAAGAGAAACGTAACATTATATGTCTGCTATGTACCCACTGCCATTTAAAATGCTTCTAAATTCCATGACAATGCTGCGATGCCCATCAAGTTGCTTAACCTTCCTTGTCCTGCACTGAACGGCAATATAATCAGCTGAGGCAAAGTATAGCCAATGAGAAACGTCTCCTTGTTACACAGTTATGTCCAAACACCTATAAATGTCCCTCAGGTCTTTTTCTTTCCCCGTACTGTGTGCATGTATTGTAGAACATTCCTATATGTTACATTGCAATTTGGGAGGTCTTGAAGTTCAAGCTCACGCCAGAACCCGCTGTAGAAATGGGACAAATGATTTCCGTAGTAACGCTCTTTCCACATGGCGTTGGAGCATTGGATGGCGCACACCTAAGAGTTCAAATGATCTCTAGTAGTGGCTCCAACTCCTACAAGTACACTTATTTTTTAAACCATAAGAAATTGTGCAGTGTACACAAAATAACTTTCTTTTTTTTTCTTTTGAAGATGTGTGTTGTACTTGGCCGTACATACTTCTGAGAGGCAGGTAGGGTTTGGGTTCCCCACAGCATTGTTGACAGCCCCCCCCCCCTCTTCACTGGAATCTCCCTGAGGCTTTTATATCTGAAGTGCAGACAGTCTTTTGTTGGTACCAAAGTTATCGGTCACAAGACAAAACTGAATAACACATAAAGTGTTTTCAGACCAGTGTGCACACAACATATCTGTGAAGATGGTTACGCTTGGCCAAAGGAGGCAGAGAGAGGTGGGAGGTTTTTCATTGCCTGATGCATTGTCTGAATCACCTATGAGCAATAGACTTCACATAAGAATAGTAGAGGGCAATATATCACCCAGAGAGCAGTTTTTGCCAGTCAGTGTTTCCTAAAGCACACATATTGCACTTGACCATAAATAATCTTTCTATAGGGCATTGAATGGCCATTGCAGGAGTGTCAGCTCTTGGGAGATTTGAAGAGGAAATGTAGACGCTGGTTTTTGTCTTGTGACTATTTACACTGATTACTTTGGTGATCAAAAAAGTGCAATATGTTAGATAATAACTATATGAAGATGTGTATTCAGTTTATGATAACGAGGGGTTAGCTTGTCCATAGCATTGTGGAAATCTCTCTGGGACTGTTTAACCACGGGGCTTATTCTTACCATCAATTCCCTCATTCTGAAAATGTGTGACCTATAAGTTATAATATGGACTTGTCTCATAGAAAGCTTTTCTCTTGGGCTCCCTTCACCTACATTAGTGCAGTCATCTGTGTCTTTCAGTGCTGGGATAGGTACAATGCACCTTGTCTTGTAGGTTTGGTAATGTCTTATCTGGGCCTTAATGTCTCCTACACCGAGCGCTGCCTGGACACGGATCAGTCCTGATTGTCGACTGTACTCTGACCGCCTGTCAGCTGCCCTTACCTCGGCCTGTACTCTGATCTGACTGCCTGTCAGCTGCCCTTACCTCGGCCTGTACTCTGATCTGACTGCCTGTCAGCTGCCCTTACCTCGGCCTGTACTCTGACCGCCTGTCAGCTGCCCTTACCTCGGCCTGTACTCTGACCGCCTGTCAGCTGCCCTTACCTCGGCCTGTACTCTGACCGCCTGTCAGCTGCCCTTACCTCGGCCTGTACTCTGACCGCCTGTCAGCTGCCCTTACCTCGGCCTGTACTCTGACCGCCTGTCAGCTGCCCTTACCTCGGCCTGTACTCTGACCGCCTGTCAGCTGCCCTTACCTCGGCCTGTACTCTGACCGCCTGCCAGCTGCCCTTACCTCGGCCTGTACTCTGATCTGACCGCCTGTCAGCTGCCCTTACCTCGGCCTGTACTCTGACCGCCTGCCAGCTGCCCTTACCTCGGCCTGTACTCTGATCTGACCGCCTGTCAGCTGCCCTTACCTCGGCCTGTACTCTGACCGCCTGCCAGCTGCCCTTACCTCGGCCTGTACTCTGATCTGACCGCCTGTCAGCTACCCTTACCTCGGCCTGTACTCTGACCGCCTGTCAGCTGCCCTTACCTCGGCCTGTACTCTGACCGCCTGTCAGCTGCCCTTACCTCGGCCTGTACTCTGACCGCCGGCCAGCTGCCCTTACCTCGGCCTGTACTCTGATCTGACCGCCTGCCAGCTGCCCTTACCTCGGCCTGTACTCTGACCGCCTGCCAGCTGCCCTTACCTCGGCCTGTACTCTGATCGCCTGTCAGCTGCCCTTACCTCGGCCTGTACTCTGATCTGACTGCCTGTCAGCTGCCCTGACCTCAGCCTGTACTCTGACCGCCTGCCACATGCCCTTACCTCGGCCTGGACACCTGTACCATACTGTGTTTATTATTGTGCCTCCAATATTATCCATGCCAGCACCTTCCTTATAAAAACAACATCCTTGCTCCATTGCTCACAAGACCTGGGGGCAGCCAAGTACCAGTGAGCAGGTTTAGCTGTAATTGAAAGGTATCCACACAGACTTCCTTCTTGTATTTGTTGGATAATTGAGGGATTGTGAGAAATCAAAAAAGGTTTACTTATAGCTTCATTGTGTCTGCTCTGCTCTTCTCTAGATCATCTTGCTCATGGACTCATTCTTCCCGATTCTCTGTCGCCAACTACTACTTGCTGTTCAGTGAAATAAAGTTTATTTGTGATGAACGAAGGCCCTAATTTTCTCTGTTCCATGCAGGCGCTCACTGTGGTGGGAGTCATACCAGGGTGTGATCTGACTCCAGAAGCTGCATTGGCGAAACTATCCTACGTCCTCGGTAAAACTCACCTCACCCTGGAGCAGAAGAAACAGGTAAAGTGATGGATCTGTAATTTGCACAGATTCTATATCGCTACTACCACTGTGTGTGTGTTTGAATAAATATATAATATATATACAAGCAACGTAAGTGCTATAATTGCTAGATAATTAGTTCATTGGCCAGCTTAGAGTGTACCTGTCTTCTCCACACAGTGGAGGTGGCTATTTTGTGTGCTGAAACACTACTGTCACTGGTGAATGGCTGGTTCTTGTAGAACAGGCACACCTTAATACAAACCTACAACAATGCGCTTTTGTATAGTACAAGTTCCTTACAGGCAAAGCACACAGTTCTGTTGTCACATCGAATGTTCTTTTGCAAAAGTTCGTGTTACGTTACTTTTGTCTTTAAAATGGTTTTTATGAGGATTGTTTCATCCTATGCTCCTCTTAGTATTCTAAGTAATGACCGAAAGCTAATCTGCAACATAAAAATAATTTCGGAACGCTCTTGCAAACGGAACGTAAAAGCTGTAGAACACCTTGGCTGCTGTTGGGCCGTTTAGCAAAGTAATTCTGTGACTTCTTACGTAAAACAAAACCTGATCTGCCCAACAAATGATGTAAACGGTCTATTTCATGTATATTTCAGGAATAACTGCAGCAGCTTCTACATGTACACCGCTCCGTTCACAATTCGCCTATTCCGCTCGCCTGATCTGTCCGGGCGGTACCCCTGTTGCCTGGCATTTTTGTTCATGTTCCTCGCGGAGGGTTGAGCTGCTCTAATAATCAATGCTCTTAATAAAATATGTATAGCTTTTTATTTATTATGCTCTGAAACTTTATCATTTAATAAAAACAGGATGCGCTATCTAGGCATTATTGCCGTTTTGTTTTTTTGTAAATTAAATCAATTTTTGTTTGTCATTTCCAGACAAATTCTTGCAGCAAATTATAATATATTAGCTGATTTATAATGTGGACATTTTGGACCTTTAATTGGTGGCTTTGTATTTTCCAATAAACTTAGGGCTATGCTTCTTTTTTTTTTTTTTTTTGCTGTTATAATATACGATAATGTTGAACAACATTAAGAGTTGATATGAATTCTGCCGCTGTACATAGTAATTTACCAGGCTGCTGTTCTTTGTAGATGCTGTTTGAGAATCTCAGGGGAGAGATGACTGTAAGCGCCACTGGAGCCAAGATCTCTCTGAGAGACAGCAAGTTCATCCAAGTTGTTGCCAAGTCGGTGGGGGTGAGCTGCAAGGAGGTACGGTCTCATCAGAAAGTCACATCACATCTTTAGAATTTCATGTATGTAAGATTCCTTCTGCCATATTTGGGCAGCACGGTGGCTCAGTGGTTAGCACTTCTACCTTACAGCACTGGGGTCATGCGTTCAATTCCCGACCATGGCCTTATCTGTGTGGAGTTTGTATGTTCTCCCCGTGCTTGCGTGGGTTTCCTCCGGGTGCTCTGGTTTCCTCCCACACTCCAAAAATATACTGGTAGGTTAATTGGTGATCCAATCATATTATAATTATTGCTACATGTGTAGCACATAAAACAGCCTAAGGATATGTCAAGCAGTGGCGCACGCAGGGGGGGGTTTCTGGGTCTCCAGAAACCCCTCCCCTCCGTTAACGCAGTGCCCCACTTAGCGGCACTGTACTATACAGCAGCCGCGGCGCTGTCAAAGAAGCGTCCTCGGCGGTGCTGTATTGTACACAGCACCGCCGCTGACGCTTCTTTCATGGCGCCGCGGCTGCTGTATAGTACAGTGCTGCCGAAATGGAGCTGCTCCGCGGGCGCATGCGCAGTAGCTCTCGTTTTTTTTTTGGGGTGGGGGGGGGAATCCCGCGTGCGCCCCTGTCAAGTGTGAAAACATTGATCTCTGCGGGTGGTCGCAGTAATCATAATCAAGTGATCTTTATTGCCCGTGCTCAATATACCATTGAATTCAACGTGTTGTTAATGTATCAGATTTAGATTGTTCAATGAAAACATAACTGAAAAATATTTTTGATTTTTTTTTTTTTTTTTTTTTTTTTTTTCTTTCCTTTTCCAGGAACTGCAGGCGGTCAGGGACGCCCTCACCCCGGCCCTAGCCTGTGCTGCTGCTAAAACTGGGGACATTGATGCACTGGAAACAATTAGGGGCATGGTAATAATGCAGATTCATTTCATGTGTTATAAAACTTTAGTAGGGAGAGCTTATTAATTATCACAGTACTGATTGATCTTTCATGGTCCGATGCTGTTGTCCGTTCCTTTCTTAAACTGTTATAGGCACATTATACTAAAGAGAGAGAGACCTCCTATTGTGACAAAATAATATTTGACTAGTAGAACTGTTCTCGCTGTGTGAACTAACAGCGGTTACATGGCTGGTCTAGTACAAATGATAGTTCTGTAAAGCGCAGTATGTATCTCACAATAGTTCATGAACATTTGGCCACAGTGGGCACCTTGGTTATAATTCTTCACATTGCAAAATATGTGGCTAAAGTCTTACTATTTCTATATAAATAATTGTGAACTTTTGGAAGTTATAGAACATGAAGCTTATTGATGATATAAATAGCACAAAGACCCTGTAATCCATAATATAATCATCTTTGAATAGTCTATGGTAAATTACACCAGTGTTTCTTAAACCCAGTCCTCAGGGCTCCCTAACAGTGCATGTTTTCCATATCTCCTTGCTGGAGCACAGGTGTATTCATTACTGACTGATACATTGTAACAGATCCACAGGTGGTGATGATTTCCCTCGTCACCTGGAAAACCTGCACTGTTAGGGGTCCTGAGGACTGGAGTTGTGAAACTATTGCATGCTAATATCTCATCTCATTGCCGGTTAGTTATACCTCACAATAGTCCAGTTTATGGCGGAATAGTCTAAAATAAAGATGAGGATACAACAGATCAATTGTCAAGTCTGGGATGGGTCTTATTTTGTCCAGACTCCTTTGTAAGACTAAAAAGGTCAAGTTAATGGTTTTTATATTTGAAATTTCTGGAGGTTCCAATGTGTCTCCACAACAGTCTTTTGTCGAGCTCGGACTGCTTATGTTGCCCACACACGGAGCGGTTTTGGTTGCTACGTCTTTTGGTTAATTTAAACGAGTTGCACAAGATAATGCACAGCTGCTAAATCTGTCCAATCAGAATTGGATTTGATCAGGTGTGAAGAACAAAGTAGTTGGATGGTTCACATTGTAAGATGTAGAAGTGACAGAGATAACCACTGCAGCTATACGTGTAGCACATTTACTCCAATGATATAGGGCCTGAGTCATTAAGGCAAAAAAGGAGTAAATGTTCTCTGGGACAAACCAAGTTACAATACAAGGGGTGCAAATCAGTTTATTATTTTGCACATAAGATAAATACTGGCTGTTTTTTCATCTAGCACACAAATACTTGATGGCTTTATTTGTACATTGAAATGTAAAGTTGATCTAGGACATGCCCTACTCCAGCTATAATTCTGTCCCCACATTTTAAATTGACCTCCCCCTCCAATGCAACATGGTTTGGCCCAGGTGCAAATGTTACTCCTTTTTTTTTGTTATGTTTTGCTCTCCTTAATGACTCGGGCCCATAATGTTTGTTGCAGAATGTTCTCACATGAAGTAAAAGTTCCACACGAAAGAATTAATCTCAGTGAGATGTTTCTCTGTATTCCCAGGGAGGTAACATGAGCAGCCAGGACTACGATGACAGGACACCGCTACACGTTGCCAGCTGCGAGGGGCATTACGCTGTGGTCCAGTATCTGCTGAGTAATGGAGCCACCGTTTACACTAAGGATCGCTTTGGGGATACGCCTTTAATGAACGCTGTAAAATTCAGGTAATTATTGGCTAACGACTTAAATCTGAGTTTGAAAACTGGTAACCAAACAAACAGAAAATAGAAAAAGGTGCCAGGGAGAGCAGGGAGCTTAAAAACGATCTGCAAATCCCAAGTGAATGTTCCTGCTCGCCAGACTGGTGCAGAGTCCCTCTGTGTATGTGTGAGCTGTGTTGCCGAATCGTCCATGCAACACTGGAATTGTAAACCCAGACTATGGCTTCTGGTTCAGGATTAATTTTAAAAAGGAAAAAAAAAAAAATATTTTACATTTTTTTCTAGCTGATAGTAGCCAAATCCTATCTATATCCCATTGGGAAGCTGAGCCAGGCAGACACGATGAAAGCTATCACCGGTAGGGAGGGCTTCATAAATAAGAAGGAGCCCTAAATCCTGAGAAGAATACTATTGTTGTCGGCTTTATTTCTTTCTTTTTTTTCTATTTCATACGTAGACCCCTAACTCTGGTACTAAATAGTCCCTAAACACATTTTATTGTGTTGCATATTCTGACATCTGGGTTCTGCTGCCATTATCCTAATCATTTTAATTAATAACAATGGCATCTTACTGTAGAACGGTTTTAGGTATTTAAAATACTATAGATTATAATAAATATTGAATATTGTTTTGCTTATTAGTACTGTAGACCCGGCTTCTCTGTCTGATATCATCACATAATAATTGTTTACCATTTATACGTTATTACTGTTGTAACCTTTTATATAGTGGATTTGAGAAACAATAATTGCTGCATTTATTTTTCATATTTTTTGGATATTACCATTTGGGAGAGCAGCTGGGCTCCTCATTCAGAATATTTCTATTATAGGTCCAGAAAGGTTTCCCCTTTTTTCGAGCAATCAAAAGCATTAACGCTCAGTAAATGACATTGGGCCCCTCTAGGGGCTGCTCATTGAGTACACAGCACACTATGCTGCAGGGTGGGACAAAGAATACACTAAGCCTGTTTGTTCTCCTCACCTTAACTAGAGTGTCTCATACCCGTATGTACGAGCTCTAAGAACTTGTGAGAAAATAGTCCTGTGTGCCACGCCCAGTGACTGCCTGGGGTACTTCTCAAAGAATTATCAGTGCCACTCCTGTTGTGAGGCAGGAGCCCGTACCTGGCTGCTGGCCCTGCGGACGAGCTGCCACAGGATCGTAGCCTTGTACGCTCTTGTACAGAGGCTACAGCTACTGACAAACAGGTCTTGCTGCATTCTCAGGGGAATATAGTCATAGAAGGAGTTAATTCATCATATATGGAAAGTAACCATGATACCAGTTGGTCTTCGGTGAGATATAAGGTACAGGGGGGAAATATTCTACAGAGCAAGAGAAGTATTGGAACCTCTAGTGTCCGTGCAAGTCCTCGTGTTCTGAGGAAATGTGAGGAAAAACTGCTTCACAGAAAGGGTAGTGGATAAGTGGAATAGCCTCCCATCAGAGGTGGTAAAGGCTAATACAGTAGAGTAATTAAACATACGTGCTTGGGATAGACCTAGTTCTTACAAAGAACTAAGGATCAAATAGGGTTGGAGGTTGCCATAGGTAAAAAAAAAAAAAATGGGCAGCCTAGATGGGCCAAGTGGTTCTTATCGGACATCAAATTCTATGTTTATAAATAAACTAATAAAAATATTTTGCTGCTAAGGAAAAACAAAATACATTATACATCTCCTTGTATCATTGCAATAGTATTCAAAAAGTATAAAACACAATTAAGTTCCCAGTATTCTATTATAACGAAGCAGTAGAGCACTGTAATTGCCTTTAAGTAAGTTTAATTGGTACTTCATTTTGGATTTAGAGCACAGACCATTATAATGAGAAATGGTTGTTTGATCGGTGCTATATCTTTAGCTGTAATAAACCGTAATGTGTGTATACAGTCTGCTCGGAGTTCTAGGTCTTCAGTGACTGCTCACGTCTGTAGCTTCACCAAGATAATATGGTTTGGCAAATAATTAGTTACTAGTAGTGTATTAACGGGCCACATTTTAACAGTGTGATCTGTTTCCCTCCCTCCCCCCAAGTCCACATATTTTACCACTGAAATGTGCGACTCGGAAGCCTTTATTTTCCTAGAATCAAAGTGATGCAACCTGATTAACTGGCTCAGTGGTATTTGGAACTTACGAATGTTTCGCTGCATCTGACACCCACAAAGGAACAGGAGGTGTCTTTAGGATAAATCTATTTTTGCCTATATTTCGAGATGCTTTGGATACAACATAGTGGATCTAAGGGATGTATGTACAGGGACCCCCCACCAGAGTGCTGCGATTGGGGAAAGGAGGGGACTGGTGAAGGTCTCAAAGGGAAGAATCCTATTTTAGTCTTAAGTTATTGTGCAGTGTGACTAGGATCATGGTTACATCGTTCTCTTTACTATAATATATACAGACAGTGGAAAGACCTGTAGTGCAGATAATACACATTAAGTTCTCAGAACTCTGAACATTTGCTGGTAATGTTTGGCTGGGGCCTAGTTGGTAAATCCTGACAATAATATTGTGTCGTTAAAACTCAGTATAAGGAATTGGAAAAAGATAAGCGTGTCTTAGAGACCCTGCATTGCTCTTATTAATGGCCTCACGTCCTGTAAGAATGGGGCCACAACCAGCCAACCAGGGCCACAGCTGATGTTACTTGTGCTTTCCTGAAGCCTGGAGAGTATAAAGGAGGGTAAAGAATAGGAAGAAAATTGGAAACACAAATATTCTGACACATAAACGTGATTTCCAGCCCTGACTATAAGTCGTGTAACTGGTACATAACTATCATTTAAAGGAAATATTGATAGAATACCATTTTTGAATGAAATGGTAACTCTGTAATAATACTAGATGTGATGTACTAAACCCCATGTACCTGCTTCTGTCTGCCCAAAAAAAATCAGACATTAATAAGCAATTGAAATGCTAATTGTCCTGCTCCCCTAGTGTTATAGCCCCAGATTCAGTCTCTGCATCGGTGCAGTTTGGCTGTATAAGAGAGCGGGAGATTCGGCATCTGAACTTTTCCATATACTAGAGAGTAACTTTTTTCTTTTAAATGGGAAATGAACATAAAAACGATTGTCATTGCTTGTAAATATTTCTTCCCGCCTTGTCTGGACGAGGGATAACTTTGCAGAATAAAATTTACGTGTGGAATCCACTTTAGTTACTCTCCAGGTATTTTGTAACAGAAACTCTTGTAATGCAGATTTTGAAACTGAGTATTTTGTTAATACTGTTGCTTGTGATGTTTTATCTCTCAAAACGTTAATCCACTTACAGATCTACTTACTGATTGTATGACTGCAGTGTAATGTGTATATATATACAGATCTACTTACTGATTGTATGGCTGCAGAGTAATGTGTATATATATATATACAGATCTACTTACTGATTGTATGACTGCAGTGTAATGTGTATATATATATACAGATCTACTTACTGATTGTATGACTGCAGAGTAATGTGTATATATATATATATACAGATCTACTTACTGATTGTATGACTGCAGTGTAATGTGTATATACAGATCTACTTACTGATTGTATGGCTGCAGAGTAATGTGTATATATATACAGATCTACTTACTGATTGTATGACTGCAGTGTAATGTGTATATATACAGATCTACTTACTGATTGTATGACTGCAGTGTAATGTGTATATACAGATCTACTTACTGATTGTATGACTGCAGTGTAATGTGTGTATATACAGATCTACTTACTGATTGTATGACTGCAGTGTAATGTGTGTATATACAGATCTACTTACTGATTGTATGACTGCAGTGTAATGTGTGTATATACAGATCTACTTACTGATTGTATGACTGCAGTGTAATGTGTGTATATACAGATCTACTTACTGATTGTATGACTGCAGTGTAATGTGTATATATACAGATCTACTTACTGATTGTATGACTGCAGTGTAATGTGTATATATACAGATCTACTTACTGATTGTATGACTGCAGTGTAATGTGTATATATACAGATCTACTTACTGATTGTATGACTGCAGTGTAATGTGTGTATATATACAGATCTACTTACTGATTGTATGACTGCAGTGTAATGTGTGTATATATACAGATCTACTTACTGATTGTATGACTGCAGTGTAGTGTGTATATATACAGATCTACTTACTGATTGTATGACTGCAGTGTAATGTGTATATATACAGATCTACTTACTGATTGTATGACTGCAGTGTAATGTGTATATATACAGATCTACTTACTGATTGTATGACTGCAGTGTAATGTGTATATATACAGATCTACTTACTGATTGTATGACTGCAGTGTAATGTGTATATATACAGATCTACTTACTGATTGTATGACTGCAGTGTAATGTGTGTATATATACAGATCTACTTACTGATTGTATGACTGCAGTGTAATGTGTGTATATATACAGATCTACTTACTGATTGTATGACTGCAGTGTAATGTGTGTATATATACAGATCTACTTACTGATTGTATGACTGCAGTGTAATGTGTGTATATATACAGATCTACTTACTGATTGTATGACTGCAGTGTAATGTGTGTATATATACAGATCTACTTACTGATTGTATGACTGCAGAGTAATGTGTATATTTGTTTTCCTCTCTTCAGACATGTGGAAGTTATCAAACTCCTGCGTCAGACGGGGGCTCATCTGTCCTGGGAGGATCTAAAAAACATCGGAACAGAACTCTGCAGGTTGGAAGAAATTACAAATCTTAGCCCTACTTCTGAGCTCACTGTACAGACTAACCAATCTATGGGCAGCCATTATGGCTGGTTTACACTGGGATATGTGTTTTTTTGGATATTATACGCTGCAAGTCCCCACCCAGTGTCCTACATGCGACATAGAGGAGCAGGGAAAATACTTTCTGTAATGCGTTTCTCCCAATTTTAGTGAGACAGTCATGAATTTAAGGCTCAGTCCTGCTCGGGGACATGTTTGTCCTGGGGGTGGGAATGTTGGGAGCAAGGAGATAGCTAAGGGACAGCCTATCGCTTTACAGCACTTGGGCCTGCCACACCCCCATTGAGACATGACCACGCCCCCTATCCCGCTGCTGGGGACTTGCATGTTTTTGCGGTATGCAGCGATGAGAAGTTCTCCTGAGTCCTATTGGTTGAAAGGTGCTATATAAAGAATTATTATTAACACTGCCTACACCCAGGCTGCAGTTTATGGTACACCATATAAAATTATACGGGGACCAGAGCCAGATTTAGACCTCATGGGGCCCTAGGCAAGATACTGGTTTGGGGCTCCCTCCCTGAAAAAATCCATAGCACTATAGTTTTTTAGCATAACGTATACCCCTATTCAGGGGCTGGCTGGCAGACTTTAGCCCAGGGGGGCAAGCACATAGCACTGGCCCATAAGTAGCGGCCCATTTTTAAATGTTGGTCTCGCCGCCGGCCCTCTGGGGACCGCTGGGCCCTAGGCAATTGCCTAGTGGTAAATCCGGCCCTGACGGGGACTGTAAGTGAAATACTTCACTGTTAGCAGAGTCATCCGTGCCAGCACATTTATGTACAAACCTATGGATAAGCACTGTGGATACATTGATAACAGATGATCATTTTATTTTGGGGCCAAAACTTAAACCTGAAATACACCACAAGGTGCAGTTGCTTTTCACACCTTAAAGAATAAACAGGTCTAATTGACATCAACACATTAGAGTGTTGATCGTTTGAAGAGCTGACAATTAGGAGGATTAGATGAGTTTCCAGTGCACCTCAGGCCACTGCAGGAAGTGGTGATTTTATTCATGTAGCGGGGAGAGGCTTGCGGATGGCATTCCTGCACAGACACTCTGCCCGTCTGTTCAATCAGCCCAACCTGTGTAACAGGTTTACTCGCAGTCTGATATTCCAGCAATGTAGGAATGTAGCTGAGAAGTGAGAGAGTCTCAGGTGTGTAGTGCAGAGGTCTGCAGAGCTCCTTCCTGCTGGTCCCAGCACTCTGTGAGCACATACAGGGGAGCGAGGAGTCCTCTGCTGCTAACTGGCTTCTTGGGCCTGGCCAGGAATGGTCTGATCAATTTAATTTCAGTCATTCTTGGGCCTGTGATTATCTTGATCTGTTAACTCTTATCAGTTACAACAGGTTAATAATGACTTCAGCTCCATCCACACACAGCTTGTTTAATCCCTCATTCATAACACTAGCAGGGTGTATATTCCTTTTTAATGAATTGGACACCTGTCAGATGGGGGATTTGGTGTCTATAATAAGTGAGAACACCTGCTGTGTGTTTCAGTGAATGTCTAGGTCAGTATTGGCTAACCTGTGACACACCAGGTGTTGTGAAACTACAAGTCCCAGCATACCCTTACAGCAATAAGCTGCTATATATTGGCAAAGCATGCTGGGACTTGTAGTTTCACAACACCTGGAGTGTCAAAGGTTAGCTAACACTGCCTTAGCGTAAGGTCGGACAAGTCAGTTGAGTATTAAAGGACATCAGGTGGAAGGGTGCCCAAACTCTTGCACATGCCACAATAATGGCATTTCATTCAGTAACTAAAACGTAATTGTACCTTAAAATGTGCAGAAATGTCCCCCTGCAGAGGTTGTGTTAACTCCCTTTCACCTAGATTTAGTAAATCCTGCAATCTGACCAGGACTGTCCAAACCTTTACATACAACTCTATGCAATCCGGGTGACCACAGCTAACAGGTTGGTTGATTAGTGTAATGCATATCAAAAACAATGACCTGAATACAAAATAATCTGTAGAAAGAGCATTGTCTAGTGTAACGGATGTTACACAATCTCAGAAATCAAAATACAAAATTAGATGTCTTCTAATAAAAGATTTGCCCTTTAACTGTTTTAATCTGTAAAAGTTACTTCAGAAAATGTAAAATATATACTCATTTTTGCAAAGCTCCCCTATCAGGGTGTTGCATTTGTCCATTATAAAGGGTGTATAAATAGTCTACATGAATTGCCAACCACAGAATTTTTTTTCATTTTTTGCCCTTGGGTAATCTCACAAGATCGCTCAGGTGCTTACTGCAGAGATGTCTCTGTCTGACACGCTGTCATTTTCTCCTACTTTGTCACAATGTTTGGCTTTTCCCATGCTGCTTATTGTAGCCTTAGCTTTACTACACTATGGGGTATATTTACTAAACTGCAGGTTTAAGAAAGTGGAGATGTTGCCTATAGCAACCAATCATTCTAGCGTCATTTTGTAGAATGTACTAAATAACTAGAATCTGATTGGTTGCTATAGGCAACATCTCCTTCTTTCAAACCCGCAGTTTAGTAAATCTAGCCCTCTGCCTGCTCAGAGAGCTTCATGCTGTCCTGCTCCAATTATTGTACCAGTTGTGTGTAGAGACATCTGTCAATCAGGCTTCATGCTGGAGGTAATCCCATTATCCCATTGACGCCCTGGGATGGTCGGTCACAGTGCTGGGACCTCCGTTTGTGGCATTTCTTGTGTACAATACGGGCTCTTGAGTACTGGTATAAATGGGGACACTTTTAGGATTTTGGCACTCATGTCTCCCCACTAGCTGAGCAACTTGCAAATGGCCAAGGACTTTGAAATAACCTCAAACAGAGAAACAAATCACAGTTGGGCTTTAGTATATATATCAAACATTGTGCATAACTGAGTTCCATTCATTGAATTCCAGCCAATAATATTTTTAGCTTTAGGCAAAATAATTCTTACCTTCTATAAGCCAATGACTGGATCTGCTGGATTCCTCCAATACCTGTAGCTGTCCCGTGCTGCTCTGATATCTGCTGCAACAGCTCACCTGGGTCTGACAAGCCGAGTGGCTGTAGATGGGTCTTCTCCTGTGAACATGAATGTGCACTGACACAGGCCTGGCCTGCCAAACGGAGTGCATCCGGGAGCCTAATGGGACGCACATGTTGCACACTTTGTAATGATTAAGAATAATTCCACACAACCAAGAAAAACATCAGGTGGCGTTCAATATTTTAAAGGGATTCTTTATTTTGCATCAGTCTAGAACAGTGTTGGCTAAGCTAACCTGTGACACTCCAGGTGTTTGTGAAACTACAAGTCCCAGCATGCTTTGCCAATATATAGCAGCTTATTGCTGGAAAGGTAGAATACGACTTGTAGTTTCACAACACCTGGAGTGTTAAAGGGGAGGGATGGTGCCCAGAAGGTTAAAGCATCACTGGTCTGAACCATTGACTTGAACTCTTCTAGACATTATACAGATCACTAGACCAGACCATAACATCACGTTAGACATTGGCTTCTGGTCTGTGATAGAGAGGATGTGACATTTGGACATAAATTTGCAGAGCTTCCCAGTTGCAGAAGAGGGTAGACTGACTAAATGTAAAGGTGGATGTCTTTCTCCCACCCTATTCTCCTTAACTAGGTAAGAATACTGCATTTTGGCACTATTTATATCAAGATATGTTTGTTCTGTTTTGCAGCTTGGCAGCCAGTGGAGATGTGGATGGATTGACAGCCTGGGAATTGGCAGGAGTTGACATGGACCAAACTGGTTATGATGGGCAAACTCCTTACCAAGTAGTAAGTGAAATTCACCTGGGGGGGAGGAATTGATTGGGAGGGGGCGTTAAACACTTTTCCTGCAGCCTTTTTCCATAAGTCTCAATAGAACTTTGTGGTAAATTTGAATTTCAGGATTCTATGGATGTTCTCTGTAAGCTATAAGTAAACTGCATGATGATCAAAGTACTTTGATGGCTTCATGCATAAAGTTCTCTTGTTGTTGATCTCTTGCCCTGATTGTTTGGAATAGTATGTGTTGAGCTCTCATGTATGTATTTGCTCACAGGCAGAAGCTGTAGGAAACAAGGAAGTCTTGGAATTTTTTCATCAAAATAGAGCACAGGTTAGTGGCTTTTTTTTTTTTTTTTTTACCCATATTGGAATTATACATAATATGTGTGTGTCCTTACAATGCAGAATTGTTGAGTCAGTGTACTCAAAGGATTATTTAACAATATTATGATGTACATGCTACAAGTGGCTGGGCTCTGTTTAGTGCAAATAAAGTGGATTGTAAATAAGGGGACTCAAAATATATCTTGTGTAAACGGCAATCCAGTGTCCATCGCCTTTCCCCAAAAAAACTTCCACTTTCCCACTTATCACTTCTTTTATTATTTGCCTAGTAAAGTTTATAATAAGTACCACATCTCCTGCATTACCCATTGTCTGCATTTTAAACAAATGTATGTGCTGGGCTTGCATCTTGTTTTATTGAGAGGGAATACAAATTGGCTTTAAAGTGGCTATAAATGAGATTTATTTTACTGGTTTCTGTTTTTGCAAGATTTTTTTTATTTTATTTATTATTATTATTATTATTATAAAGATTTTGCTGCACTAAACTTTCCCTTCCTCCTCTGGGTCCTTCCATTGTTTTGTGTAGTGTAAATGACTCCCTGAAATGTTGGGATAGCTATAGTCTGATGTTCTGTGTGCCAAGCACTGGCTGAAATAAGAGGTAGTCCCTGATTGGTTAGCTGCTGTCCTCAACCAATCAGGAGCCACTTCAAGGGTGTCCAGCACAGCGACCATCCTAAAGCACTAGTGCAGAATACAGCAATGGGGAGGGGGAAATTCTTGATAGTAAATAAAATTAAAAAGTCTCATCATTTTCATGCCTGAGCACCTTCAGATACACCACTGTGTCCTAGTATAGCGAGCACTGCATTCTTATTTTAAGAGGTGGACCTGTTCTATACGTTAATCTCACATTATACTCTCTCACTCCCTGATCTGCCAAGACATGTCTCATCAAGAGCCGAGTTCAACACTGTTCTTTACGCCTATTGTTGTTTAATTCATTTCAATCAGGGCCGCTTTCCAGAGGGCTTATCAGCAGCCTCCACCCTTGCGCTCTTGTTTTTCTTTGTATATTTACAGGTCGTTTAAAAAATGAAAAATAAAGTTTTGTTCTCCTTTTTTTTGCCTATTTTTTTTTTTTAGGTCTAAAATAGCCAACAAACACTGTGCTGCCCTGTGCTTAAATACTGGGGGATAAGAGTTACTTGTCCTCTCTAGTAAGTGGCTCCTGAACCAGTTCCTGCATTCTCGTCAAATATCTGTTCAGAGCACAGGAACACTTAATAGTAATAGTCACAAAATAGCATTTGCACAGTATGTTTTGCTATTGCACAACTGACAAAGATCTATCGCAAATCTTCTAATATGTATATAGGGTGATTCTAAACAAAGAGTGCTCCAAAAAGACCATTGTGGGCCCACTCTACCTCCGAGTCACACCCACCTAATTTAATACATATGAAACCAATGTGCCAGGCTCTGTAGTATAAAGTAAAATAGGGAAAATTAAAAAATACAGTAAATAAAGTCCAAATATAAATAAAAATATGCAGAATAATCTTGATTTGTGAATTGTCAATGTTAAATCATCAAAATCTTCTTTAGTTCCTTCTTTGTGATTTTCTCAGTGTTCATAAATGTCCCTAAAAATTTAAAGAAAAAATACAAAAATAAAGAAAAGCAAAAAGAATTTCCTCTTGTAGTGTAATCAGCTGCCTTTACGCTGATCAAATATTTGTAATAATATCACACTATTGTACATATTGGGTTTATTTTGAATGATGATTTCAAGAATTGATTCCAGAGACTGCTATATGTCCAATTAGTGTTGCATGTATTAATTCACTGCTTCTGGTTTCGTTGTGCACCAAGGTGCTGAAACCCATTATACACATTTGTGTAATTTAAATTTTTTAATTTTTTTTTTGGAACATTTATGAACACTGAGAAAAATCACACAAAAAGGCTAAAAGATAATTTAATGATTTTTAGCAGTGACATTTCGCAATAAAGATTATTTTGGCTTTTTTTTTTTTTTTTTTAAGGATTTTTGGCCTTTTAGAAAATAAAAAAATAAATGTGGTCTTTTACTTTATTAGAAACACTGGCTCAGTCATTCCCCTCACTCTTTGTTTATATGTATGTAGGGTGGCTCAGTGGCTCTCAGTATTTACTTGTGAGCCCATCTGAGTGTGCTGGAACTCCGACTGGCTCATCGGTTTCTGATTTCTCTTGTTTTTCCGCTATTTCAGATTTTCCTGAATGGGAACTCGAGTGACAAGGACAGCTATTTAAGTAGCTGAATGAATCCAGAAAGCGTTACCTATGAGGACGTCAGTCTGCATTGTTCTCACGCACAAACTTTATCAGTCGTGGTGTCTTTTAGTGATAAATCGTCACTTCTCTTCTTACAAAGACCAGACGGCCTGGGGTCTCCCCTCTCAGACATGTCGTGTTTTTGTATGTTCTCATAAATGTTTTTATATTTATGTGGTGTTGTGTGTGGTTGTAGAACAAAAACCGACTCATTTCATTGAATGTTTTAAAAACAAAACCTCAAACGCTTACAAGTTATGTTCGTGATCGCAGAAGAACAGGTGAGCAGCCATCTATGGTCTTAGC
The DNA here is from genome assembly GCF_038048845.1 of Mixophyes fleayi. NCBI lineage: Eukaryota > Metazoa > Chordata > Amphibia > Anura > Limnodynastidae > Mixophyes > Mixophyes fleayi. The sequence goes on from NC_134413.1 coordinate 17,515,579, forward strand.
GTTCGTTGTCCGATTGTTAGCAATACACTTGATAGTGTCAGTTCTTCTGTTTTGTTTGTTTTTAACAGGTATCTGAAGCGTGTGTGTGTTAATTTAATGGATTTTGCTACAAACAATGGCGGTTTCAGATATCTTTGCACAATTGAAGTAAATGTATTTGTTTTCGTCTCAGGGGAGGGAGGTGCACAAAAAGGACGCCTCTGAAAATGGCACGACTATAGTCCGACGACGTTCAAGATATAGCACATATAGAAAGCACAGTATTTTTTTTTATTTTTTTTTAACTCTTTATTTTTGACAATACAAATATAGCAACATAATTGGGAAACAGGAAAGGAAGGAGGAGTAAGAGCTCCAAGAGTATACAATACGGTACAAAATCTGAGAATACGGGAAAGTTTACCCTTTGCTGTGATGTTAATTGTACATTTTCTTTCCTCCATTTCCCTAGAGTCTTTTTTTGTTGTATTTTGTTGTTTTGTTTTTGTTTTTTGGGTTAAAATAGAGGGGGGGGGGGAGAGGAGGAGAAAAGGAATGAGAGAGGAGAGGGAGAAAAAAAAAAGGGGGTTCAGTGGGTTCCCCTAAGGGGGAGCGACCCGCGTGACCCTCCTTCAGGGGAGAAAGCACAGTATTTAATAATGTTTTTTAGTTGAGGCAAATGAGGATTTCATGAAAGTCTGTGAAAAGTGTTTTAAACTTGTATTGCTTCAATCAATAAAGTTTTATCAAACCAATTAAAATGCCTCTTCATTTAAAAACCGATTCCTGTATGTGCAGTTGGGTTATTACATGGAGTCATGTGACTTATTTTAATTACATTATATTTAGGAGTTTTGCAAACTTTTTTTTTATGAGAATTGAAAATCTTTTCACTTAAAACTCGTGATTTTCTCAGGACCATCCCAATTTTGCTTCTGGAAAAAGTTTTTCATTTTCAAAATGGAGACTTGTGAACAGATGTAGACAAACTGGTTATTTATCATAGGTCTTTTATTTGGCACCCAAAAGGTAGCAGGACCTGAGCAACGAAGCCACATGGTTGTACTGCAGGAGTGGGTGCAAAAAACTCTGGACTAGAGGGGCCAGTTCTGTTTACAGCTGTTAAATTCTATGGGACTGATGTAGATGGATGCACACCTGTGTGCGTATGCCCACAAAGAGCGGATACAGTGGGGCACAAGGTGGTGCAAAGTTGGCAGAGTACAGTAAGACCGTGTTCATGCAAACGTGGTTAAGACAGACCAGCACAGTGATAAGGACAAGTGCCAAAAACAAAGTTTTTTTTTTTTTGTATATCTACCAAAATTAAAATATTGGTTCATATTTTGATCTAAACATTGAAGCCTGCATCCCAGTGTCAAGGATATCTCATTTTACTCTAACCTATATGCTTCAAACACCATTCAAATAAACTTAAATTCAGATACAGGGGCTTGTATCTAGCAAAGGCTGGCTTGTGAACCACACCCAAAAAAAGGCCTTAAACAGACCTGATAGGTGCTAAGACAACACAAGGCAATAGTTTGAAACAAAATCAGAGAAGAAATAAGTCAGCACTATGTTAATCGCATATTATACAGGGTACAAGCGGCATTGCAATATAAATGCTGTATATAACAGCTTTTTCTGAGCGTAAATTACGCCCAACATGCTTCCAACTCTGCATCAGGCCCTGTGTGTGTGTGTGTGTGTGTGTGTGTGTGTGTGTGTGTGTGTTTCACGCCCTCTAATGAACAATGTTTTATGAGGAGTGTGGATCACAGAGAACATAAAATACTATTAACAACGGGGTGCTGAGTGCTTTGATGTATTTTCTTTTCTAATTGGGTCTGATCTGACAGATGTCAAATTCTAATTTAGTGATTATCTCCTTCGCACTATGTACACTTGGACCTGGAGGCCCTTTTCCCGTCTCTGACAACAGAGGAGCTGCGAGGCCAATCTGACACACATCTCGGGCATTTTATCCGTGTGTAGTACTATGGAGGAATGTGTAGAGTGTTTGCATTTTTATGTTGATTTGTGTTTGTCAAAAACTGAACACATGCTCCAGGTAACATTCAGCGCTGCAAAACCTTCAAAACATTTTAGTTTAACTCCTAGGTTCCCAAACTGTGCGCCGCGGCTCCCAGGGGTGCCGCGGCCAGGAAGAGAAAAAAAACAAAACAAAAACTTACCAATCCGGCGGCACCCGGAACCCAGTATCCTCCTCTCTCCTCACTGAATGTCGGGTGTGATGACATTCAGTGAGAAGCAGCAGGAGAGAGGGTGCTGGGTCCTGGGCGCCGCCGGATTGGTAAGTTTTTGTTTTTTTTCTCTCTTCCTGGCCATGACGGGATGCAGAGGGGGCACAGTGTGTGTGGATGCAGGGGGCACAGTGTGAGTTAGCTGTAAATTATTCTTTGACAGAAATATAATTGAAAATATATAAAAATATTGTTTTCCCTTGGATTTATGTGTATGATTTTTGCATACATCTAAAGAAGTATTTCTGTCCTGACCTAAATACTTATTACGTTTTTTTGACTACTTATAAAACGGGACTGCTAGGTAATTATTTTGGAGGGGTGCTTTGAAAAAATTATAGAGACTCTAAGGGTGCCGCGAACTGCAAAAGTCTGGGATCCACTGGTATAACTAAAATATTTGAAATTGTTTTATTTTGGGGGTTATAAAACTATTCTTCATCCCCCAATTAGGAAAGATTGGGGAATCCCTTTAAAATGAACATTATAATTTTATTAACCATTCTCTGAAAACTCTAAATACAACCGCATATTAATCACCCATATACTAGAAGCTATGTTGATTTATATATACACATCGTCATGTGAGAAAAAGTAATCCACCGTAATGAAAAACAAAACATTTTAAATCATCCAGTCCACACCAAGTCATACAAGATGGTAAATCTAATCTGTGATAAATAACCCATAGCAGATTATACTGTGCTTCTTTCTGTTGCTTTATTCTATGTTGAATTAATGTCAATGTGTGAAAATTAAGTTCATCCCTACTGCTGACATATCAGTAAATGAGGACATTTGATCACCGGGAAGGGCGAACACTTCTATATATATAGAACCACCTTTGGCAATTCAGCCTGCAAAATTCAGGTTTGTATTAACACCATGCCAAGGGGAAAAGACATCTGTAATGACCTCGGAGGGGCAACTGTGGCTGCTAATTAGCCTGGAAAGGACATTTCCATGCAATGTTAGCGTTTAACTCCACAGTGAGAAATATTATTTACAAATGGAGAAGTTTTAAGGCCGTTGCTGATCAGGACAGGAGGGTGCATCCTAGCACGTTTACCTAAAGAGCAAACCAAGAAATTGCTGTTATGGTAAATGTGAACGTCCATAACTCTACCAAAGACTGAATAAGTCAGGCTTTCATGGAAGAGTAGCCAGGACAAAGCCCCTTCTCCCCCTTCTTTTGGGGACCCCTCCCCGCCCCCCCCCCCCAAAAAAAAACCCCAAAACATGTCAGCATGGCTTACGCTTGCAAAGTTGCATCTAAACAAAACACAATCAGCCACAATGTTCTCTGGACAGACATGACCAGAATCGGAGCATGTACTGCGATATGGGAGGGAGGGGGGTCCTACCAGATTAATTAGTACTGGGCCTTACAGTTTCTGATGTCAGCCCTGTATGCTGGCGCTATAGAAATAAATATTAATAAGTTGTATTCCTATTTTTTTTTCTCCAGACATCGGTGTCGCTGCTGTATAGGTTTTGTTTAGTCTTCATCTTTACCAGTGAAAGTAGTGAAACATGTAAATTGTCTTGATTTATTACACGTAATAAAAAGAATATTGAAACCAGAAAGTGGCGTATGATAATGTATGTTAATTATTATGCATGATATCGGTCTGAGGATCTCACGTGGGGTAAATCAAAGCACAACTCCCCCAAATAGAACTGGTTCTGTAAAGATTTTGCATTTAAAAATAGTTTTCTATGACATCCAGCTCTGTGTCCAATGTATTGTGCCGCTCAGTCTCTCCCTTATCTGTACCATCCTTCCCTGGGTACCACACTCTTGGTGTGGGGGTCCGAGCCAGGATATTACTTGTCACTCCGTATATGGACCCATAAATAAAGGGAGGTGGTACAATATGTACATTTACATAAATGATACCAGATAACTTGAGTAGAATGGGGGATGTAGCTACTTTTTGCTTCTGAATTTGCCTCCGTCAGAGTTCTGTACAAAGCACAGCAATATATTTGATTAATTGCAGCCCTGTCATTGCTCCGATCAAGAAGGCCTGATTTATTTTATTACGTGCCAGTAAATTAAAAGCCTGATCGCCTCCTAAATGGCAGTTTCATCATCAGTTGATCTACGTTTACATGACTGATGAAAAAAAGTTAGATTTTTTTTTTCTTCCTGTTTCATTTTATATTGAAGTATAAAATAATGATGTAATCACATGAGTGTATATTCTTATATACCAGCCTTGAAAATGTAATCATATAATAAGTACAAATCCCTGGGGCTAATGCAGAAAAAGCATTTGGGGCTAGATTTACTAAGCTGCGGGTTTGAAAAAGTGGGGATGTTGCCTATAGCAACCAATCAGATTCTAGCTGTCATTTTGTAGAAGGTACTAAATAAATGAAAGCTAGAATCTGATTGGTTGCTATAGGCAACATCCCCACTTTTTTAAACCCGCAGCTTAGTAAATCTAGCCTTTGGTGTCAACACTTAGGGCTTAGTTGAACTCCAGCTAAAATGCTGATCAATGAGCTCTGTCATTGGTCCTTCAGTCTTATTAATTAGTGAAACAAGACGTGGTATGTTCATTTATTCATTCATTCATTGTGGTCATCTGTAAAAATATGACAACCTACCAATAGTACTAAGGTAGATCATACACCCCCCAGTTATAGGTTAATTAATCACAGTGTGTTCCACAATAGACCCCTCATGACTTGTCCACCATTGTCCAACACATTGTGGTGAGAACCATTAGTCGTGTGAATGCAGCCCACCATATATATGTATACTGTATATTTATTTTAGAGACTAGTGACATCACTGAGTCATCGGCTCCTGTTAAATTGACAGGCTGAATTTTCTGCATGGCTGCCTCCACTGCATTTAGGTGACAGGTGCTATTTAAAGGGAAAATCAACACTTATGGACTTTTTCTTTAGGGGTTAAATTTACAAAATAGAGAAACATGCCGTAAATACAAGAAAAGCCAACAATATTTCTGAACTTGAAGAGTTGGAAGACTGTGAAACTATTCCTAAAGCAAGAATAGAAACATTTCTAAGCTGCGATTTCTGCCAAAAAAGTACGTACTGTCTAATCAGGTGCACAAGCCACTTGTTAAATTCAGCAAATAAATAATAATAATAGTTAATATTAACAATAGTTTATTAAAGTGTGTTTAAATTTCATGTTTAAGTTGGTACCCTGCAGAGGTTTTTTTAAGTTCTCTTCATCTAGAGATTCAGTCAAACATGCAATTTGACCAGGGGTGCCCAAACTCCTCCGACTGTATCAAGATGGGGATTGTAGAGCATGAGATGTAAATGTACCTGGAAATTAGTATTTTGTTTATTATACTTTTACCCTTCATCAATGGTCATTCTTATCATTTTTTCTTTAGTACTGTGGAAAGTGCCCATCCAAAAAGGCAACATATCCCCCCACATCTAATTAATTTTTCTGGCTGCAAGCACAATCGGCTATGGGGCAACTGGCTCCGAGCCAATCCCACCCCCGTACAGTTTAAGTGTTTTTACTGGCGTTGAATACAAAACAAAACCCCGCTAGTAATAATATGGTTTTTAAACATTAGTAGAAAACTGACCTTCGTTATAAAGGTACATAAAACTGAAAGAAGGTATTGGCATGTTCATAGCGAATAACCATTATCCCACAAAACAATGGAATGAAAAGATGCAAAACTAGAAAGTGTAACATACAAACTGCAGCAACATACATCTCTTTACTTCTTACAAAATAGCTGCCAACTCAACACCTTCGTTCTGTATCTAATCCACTCATCACCTGCTCCAACCATTCCCGTTTACAGGACTCGCACAACAAGACTTTGCTCACCTCTTCAGACACGCTTGTCAAATTCCCAAACTACCCTATTAACCTCCTGAGGCTGCTCTACCTGATTAGAGTCACTCTACACAGTTTCACACACAACTTACATGAGTTCTCCTTCTATTATTATTATTATTATTAATTTTTATTTATGGGGCGCCACAAAGTATCCGTAGCGCCGTACAAGGACAAACAATGGCACAGTACAAGGTGAAACAGCACAGTACAAGTAACAGTAAGCACTATAACTCTGGGGGCTCAGGCACAGCATGAAAGAGAGGGAGGGAGGGGAAAAGTGAGTATAGGCAGGTAACTATGGCCCAAGAGGGTGGGCACGGGAGGGCACTTCTATGCTCAAAGCCCCCAAGACCAACATTGCTGTGGTTGGATCACACAGCCCCCACTAAGTCCTTGCAAACTGGCTGAACCAATATGCACCATATTTCAAAAGCCTATTGCCCTATAGATTGTATCCCCTCTTACCCCTATCTGTAATATCAGTCTTGTTTCATTACTATGTTTGCTCCCAATTGTAAAGCGCTACGGAATATGCCGGCGCTATATAAATAAATGCCATTTACATGAATACATCTGTTACGGATGCAATCTGTACAAACAAATTAACTAATTCATTCTCTGGATCTGCGTGGCGATGCTGTTTGTTATAGACTAACTATGAGCCTGTAAAGTATGTCTTTACCCAGCCATGTTAACAAGGCAATTTAGCAGCAGAACTGAAATTGTTTTACACCACAGTTGCAATAATGAACATTTGATAATTACAAAGCAAAATTCCATACGGCCATTTCAACAACTAGGCTGTGGTTCTTGGCTGAACAATGCAATTAATTAGATTTATGAATGGACATCAGATTTGCAATGTGTTCGTACATTTTCAATCTAAAAGATTAGATTAAAAATGCTGCAAACCATACTGTATGCAACCTGAACAAATCAAAGTGAGAAAAACATCACAGTCTGTTCTGTTTAATCATTAATACAAAACAAAGATCATTGCCAGCAAATTTTTACCTTCTCAGTATAGGTCAAAATTTCAACATAAAATGATTGCAGATGTAACTATATAGAGCTTATCATTATATTGGAAATGTAATGAGAGTAATGTACCCCCTACTGTATTTAATAAGAATATAATAAAGATATTGAGGACCTAAAAGACCATATTCATGCCGACATAATCAGCCTGGCGGCTACGCCATCTGAGCCAGTTTATGAACGGGGAAGCCATTGCGCAGACCAATAGCTTCCAAGAAGCAGCACCAGCAGTGGCAGGATCCACGATTCCGCTTAGTGGCCCTGATAATGGCCAACATAGCTGCAAGAGGAGAACTCTGACCTTAAATCAGGGGTGATTGCTGGGGTGAATTTGGAAATGGTGATGTCAACACAGAACTCTAAGGGACACTCATCAACAAATACCAACACTGGGGGGAGGGAAGGGAAAGCACTCACTAGGGTCGGGACAGTTGTGTATTAATTTGAAGTCCAAGGCAAAGCAACAGAGACACTGCAGATAAGTCAATCAACCTGTGAGCACCCAGTTTCATCAGATATGGCCCAAGGAGATCACTGCGGTGCATAAACTGTTCATCATCCCAAAGCAATGCGAGTTCAGTGGTGTATGAAGAACAGGCAATGTGGAGGAAGGCGATACGGTCACATGAATCATCCTTCACTATGTACTTGAAAAACAGATGAATGCATGCGCAGTGCAAACCTATAGAACTTTACAGCCATGAACGTTCGTTCCCAACAGTTAAGGGTGCTGCCATGGTTTGGGTTCAGTCATTCCTTAGATGGCAAGGTCAATGCTAATCGCTACTCAAGTGGTACAGAGTAATCCTATTCATGCCATATGGCAGTATTTCTTCCCTGCCGGGAGGGGGTGTCTTCCAGTTTGACAATGCCCCCATCCATGGAGTACTTGTGATCACCCAATAGTTTGAGAAGGCCATGACATATCGATAATAGCCGTATCCTGTTCATCAGTCACCAAATCAACCATTAATTGGATATTCTGGAATAATGCTGGGACTGAAGACACCAATATTCACCGCCATCAACTAGACGTCAGATGAGTGGGCTTCTTGTGGAAAAAACTGTGCTAAACCCTTCCTGCAGAGTTCCAGGCATTGGTAGACTCTATTATACGTTGCATACAGGTCGTGTTGGTGGCACAATATCCTTTTACGTCTCTTTACATTCGTATTTTTAAATTTGTTGTCCACTATGAGTAGAACTTTACAGGTGATGGTGGTTTATCACCGCTGCCACTAGTTTCTTTCAGCAAAATCGACCAGTATCCCACATATGTGGAAATCGATGGGATCTGTAAATTTGGCCAGAAGACCACAGATACAGGCTGGATCAGTCAACGACCGACAGCTTTTACCAACAGACCTGATAATGATCCTAACCATGATCTGCTCAGATATCTGCTGCATGTGGCCAGCATTAGACTAAGAAAAGGATTATTTTATTTTGTGATTTTAGCTGTATTGGGCTAGTCCCATAAATAAGAGGGAAATGACGAGTGACAAAACTGAACACATTCATAGACCTTAAAAGATCTTCCCACGACATTATGTTGAGCTGAGGCCCCTTCTGCATGGTAAGGACAACATCCTGATGGGATCTGATATGGCATACTTACCAACTCTCCTGGAATGTCAGGGAGACTCCCTGAAATATGGGTGATCTCCCTCACTCCCTGAAGAGTCTGGCATTCTCCCTGATGCTGAGCCAGTACAAGACGTGGTTGGCTTCACCATCTGTGGCATGATGACACAGTTCAGAAATTGTGTCCTATGTCCATGTATTGATGCTTATGGAGGTGGCCATTTTCATGGAGACCAAGATTGAATCAAAGACTGACAGGTAAGACAACATGGCTTCAGTAATGGAGACAGAAATGTAAAAGAAACTTCAGTCTCTAGAGATTCATTAGCCGCTTTTCTTTAACGCATAGTTGCCTTCTTTCCCGGAATGTCCGGGAGACTCCTGCATTTCTGGGAGACCCTCCGGGAGAGCAGGGCAACCTCCCGGTTCTCACCCCCGCAATAGATAAGTGGCGGGGGTGGGGCTAAACGACGCAAATATTGCGTTCTTAGCCCCGCCTTTTGCTGTAATTCGCCAAAATTTGCGACAATCGTTTATGGGGCGGGTCCAAAATGATGTGATTCGTCAAGCCCCGCCCCTGCACCCCGACCTCACCCGGAATCTCCCTGAAGCCAACGAGGAAAAGTTGCCAAGTATGTGATATGGGTCAAAATAGCTCAGAATGCAGATTATTTCATTTACTCAGATGTTATCTGCATTTCTGCATAGAAAGACTGCCTAAAAAATTACCAGCCTTCCTACCCGGTTATGTTTTACCAGCCAAGCAACAAGCCTGTATCAGATAAACAGCTCCCTCACAATATGGCCGCCTGTTGCAGAAAACATGGTGGGCTTATTAATTTATGTGTAAAGACTCCAGTTATTTCATGTATACCATTATTCACCAGTAATACATCACCTTTGAAATAGAATAGCCATTTGCTGACTGAACACTGACTTAAAGCAGCAGGATGGAGTCTCCTTAACCCTGCATTGCCATTTTAAAACATCAGGAAGAAAGTGGCAATTGCTCTCCGTTAGCCCCATGTAACTCTGTTCCGGACACACAGATCACATTTAAACCTATGTGCTGCTTCCTTGTCTGAGCAGGAGATACTCTAATGCCATCACAAGGACTTTCCTGCACTACTGCCTTCGGCTGGGCAGAGACCTACATACTGCGTACAACCTACATTTGGGACAATGTAAGCTGGGTCTAATGGAAGCAGTTCTATTAAATCCAATTTACAATGAATAATTTAATACTTGGAAGACCCAAACAGACAGACCTAAACAAGCAAATATCTTCCAAAATAAGAATAAAGACCAAGGGGTCTATTTAACCAGCCTTGTAGCCCTTAAATCCCAAAAAGCAGACTTCTTTTTAGCAGGATTATAACAAAATACAGTATTGGACCAATGTATTAATCCTGCAACTATGGTGAACCAAAAAGTGAGGTCTTCTGCAGCTGCATGAAGCTAGGGGCGTAAGAGACCCCGGAAGTCGGACAGTAGTTCGCTGTGGTAGCCTGTTTTCAGAAGCGCCATCCTGGCAGTCAAATAATTCTAAATCGCTCCATAAACTCAGAGCAAAGGGCAAAAAAGTCATAGTTAAATATTGGTAAAAAAAACCCCAAACAAACAGTTAATTGACAAATAGGCTCAAAATAAAAAAAAATAAAAAAATATATACAAGAAAAACCAAACAATTAAAAATCTTAAATGAAAAAGGCACTTTGAATTTTATAAAAAATGTGTAGTTTGTTTGTCATTATACTCAGGAGACATAGCTGAATACATTTTAGATAAATCAGTGGGCTTTCACTATCTGTGTAAAAACAGAACGTCCCAAAAATTGTATTTTACACCATAATTTTGACCTCCCTACGATTAATCTGATGGCGCAGTTTTAACTATATTAAGAAAAAATGTAGATAAGAGTCCATCTCGATTGAAATATATTGGCGTAGCTTTTTCATGCAATCAGGGGAGGGGAAATATTTGGATTACGATGTATTTTTGTGCAGATGACAAATGTCTCGAAGAAGGTGTCAGACATTTTCTACTGAGCACCCACAAAACTCCACACAAGTACAACTTGCAGAAACCGATCTGTTTTGGATCTCTCCAGTTTGACAGGAGGCCTCACTCTGGGTGGGGATCAGCGAGATAACCACATGTCCTCCGTGGTTAAGGCTTTTGAATGCTTAGACTGTTTCATCATGTCACCGAGGCGTGTGAGCATTCACCCAGGGCGTGTTTGCATTACACCCACTAAGGCATCCTGAGTTTCATATGCATAAACATTTTACGTTTACAAAGAAGACATCTCCCAGGATGATTTGTGACCTGTGTTATTATAGCTTCCAAAACTCCAGGACTGTGTAAGTTGTCCTAGATGACTAATTGCTTCGAAGTGTCAATGCTGTTGGAAGAAACAATTATTCGATATTTTACGTGAAGGAAAATTGTTCATTAAAAAGGAGCTGCTGTGCTAATGACAGGCTTGGGTTGCTTAGAATAGATGTTTACTTCAAAACTTATCATAGCCATTCTCAAGTAAACAGAAATATGGTCACCTGCCGGGGATGGAGATATCTCAGATGCTAAATTCTGTGACCACAGGAGAAACACAGAGATTACCCCCTTTCTGTCAGAACGGGACCGGCAGTGGGCATTTCCCCCCTAAACGCCTTCGTAAAATGTTTGTGGAATATCCCCCTCAAATTTAATTGTAAAATCAACTACGTCCCTGTTTGCCTAATACAACAGAGCGCTAAATAGGCCAAACGGAAGAAAAAGTCAGGAGATAATCTGAGGACACATGGGCATCCCTCAAAACTTCAAAAGGGCCGCACATTATCCTCAATCTAGGTAACAAGTTCAAATAATACATTTAAATCAAAGAAATACACTGATCTATAATAAACATACCAACAGGCATTTTAGACAAGTGTTACAAGCTATAACAAGCTAATCTGACAATAGAACAGGAAGGAACCGAGGGCCGCAGGTGAGGACTCGTATGGGCCACATGTTGTTCATCACCGATCTACTGTATATACTGCAGTGATGGCTAACCTGTGACACTCCAGGTGTGGTGAAACTACAAGCCCCAGCATGCTTTGCCAGTAGATAACTAGCTGATAGCTGGCAAAGCATGCTGGGACTTGTAGTTTCACAAACACCTGGAGTGTCACAGGTTAGCCATCACTGGTATATAGCCTAATGTGCGGGCATCAGTCGATTATACAGACAAGGCCCCCGTGTGACCTGTTCTTCTAACATCCTGAACACAGACCTGCAGAAGATGCCCATACTGGAAACAGATGGCACACTTGGCACTTCGCCCTAATGACTGAATTGGCCTGCGTGATGCCACCAGTCTAATGTAACCAGCTATGCATTACCGAGGGCAGAGCTGCCCTCTAGCAGATGGACTACTACAGTCCTATTAGACTGGGAATCCCATTGTGTGCTAGGCTTTTGCTGGTGGAATCCATCACCTCAGAAATTATTTCTCTCCATAGAATCTATACTAGTGATGCTCTAGGAATATATATTTTGTTGCATTTAGCTTCCCAAAAATGGAGGGGGGGGGATATTTACTAAAACTTCTAAAAAGCAAAAGTGGAGGTGTTACCCCTAGCAACCAATCAGACTCTAGCTCTCATTTTCTACAATGTACTCTATATATGATAGCTAGAATCTGATTGGTTGTTATGGGCAACGCCCCCTCTTTTCCTTTATAGAAGTTTTAGTAAATTTATCCCACCGAGTGAGCTGTCAGTATAGGTGCAAGTGGTTGTCAGCCTACAATAAGCGCCTTCCTAAGCAAACGTAGGGATGGTTGCAGTATTGGTTGGAGGGTGCCAAATGAAGGGAGAGTTAAGGTATAAATAGAATCGAGAGATATAGAGCTGAGGAAGGCTAAATGGAATGGATAACAGATTATAAAACGGTGTGGAAATATTATAGTGGAATTAATTGGAATAGAAATGTGGTTAAGGAGGGAACAACAGATGTACAAGTAGGGATACAAATAGATGTAGGATAAACGGATGTGGTTCAGGATGTGGTTATGGATGGATACAGGAAAGTGACGAATAAGTGATGGAACTACATTGGACTTATGGGGCTGTGAGTGAACAGGAATTGGTATAATGTGGATAGTTCTAAATACTAAATGGTTGGCAGGAATTTGTAGTGGGTGAATACAGGTGTCGGCATTAATGAAGGGAATAGTTGGGTTTGAAATAAAGTTATGGTGGGTTGCAGGTCAGGTTGGTATTAAAGGATCGGAGGTGGCGGGTGGTAATAAATATATATATATATATATATATATATATATATATATATATATATATATATATATGGACAATGATCTACAATGTGTAGAACTGAATATCTGGTACAGAGCTTTTGACTATACATACAGAATAAAAACAGATGCTGAAAACTACATCCCATATTCAAAACGAGTAATACTGTTGTGAACCATTCCTAGTACAGGGCAGCACGGTGGCTTAGTGGTTAGCACTTCTGCCTCACAGCACTGGGTTCATGAGTTCAATTCCCAACCATGTCCTTATCTGTGTGGAGTTTGTATGTTCTCCCCGTGTTTGCGTGGGTTTCCTCTGGGTGCTCCGGTTTCCTCCCACACTCCAAAAACATACTGGTAGGTTAATTGTCTGCTAACAAATTGACCTGTGTGTGTGTGTCTGTGTCTGTGTCTGTGTCTGTGTGTATGTGTGTGTGTGTGTGTGTGTGTGTGTGTGTGTATGTTAGGGAATTTAGACTGTAAGCCCCAATGGAGCAGGGACTGATGTGAGCGAGTTCTCTGTACAGCGCTGAGGAATTAGTGGTGCTCTATAAATAAATGGTAGTATAGTACCGTATATAAGGTCATAGTCACATAACCTGCACTCAAGGAGGTTATTGACCATCAATCATGGCCCATTGCTACTGATTTTGGAGCGAGAGGGGGGCATGTGCCGGACCCTCTAGAGTACCTTAGGGTCTGATTTTTCCATCCAATTTTACTTTAGAGTAGGTAACTTCAATAGGAAAACAAGTAGGAAAATCAGGAACAGAGTATTTTGTACCAGGTCAAGCTGGACGGTCAAAAATGAATGACCCATGTTTCACATGAGCCGTGAAACCAGACTACATTATTTTTGCAGTAAGGTCTATGAATCCACAATCACCTGAAACAGCAGCAATCTAGGATCTCTAGGATAACAATCTGGCTTAGTGCAGAAGTCACAATAGAACTGTACAGGTGTTGACTGTGAGTCTACCCAGTCTCTTATGCTGTGATTCATTGATACACCAGCCCGGCCTACACAGCACATGGACTCATCCAGCCGACTTGCATAATAAAATGACAAGTCCTTTAGTGTGGCGTTAATAGCTACTGAGAGAGTTACACCTGGGTGGAGTTTCTCACTCCCATAATAATCCACCTCCAGATTCTTCTTCTTCTTCAAAAAAAAAACCTGTTAAGCAATTTCTTTTTTTTTCTAAAAGGGAAGAAAGTACAAGAGTCCTTTGGAACAGGTTTGACTGCGCCTGCTGACGTTTTGGCTCGGTCTTCAGATGGTTGTTAAACACCCAAAAAAAAAAAGTTGCCTGGAAAAACTGGTAATGTCAGGCGAGGTTTGCATTCCTCTGTGATTGTATAGGTATGGCTTGGTAGGAGATAGTCGCATATATAAGGAGTGTCCTTGTTGTCGTGAAGCTCAGATCATCTCCTTGTGCAGTGGGAGCAGCGCACGGCACTTAGGTGAGTAGTGAATATCAGCAGTCGGAGAGAGTCTTCCCTCTGACCTTGACTGGCAACAGCCTGTGTTACCTAGTGGCTCTGCACTTGCTAGAGCAATACATTGTCCCCTAGTTGCTGCTGTAGGGAAAGGCACCTGCTCCCTGGCAGGAAACTGTATAAGACTATTAACCTGTGCTTGTTTTACTAAAGGATATCTTCATGACCAACAACATTGATATTCATATTGCTTTGTTGTGTAGTTTTATTTTCTGCTATGGACTTGTCTTTGACAGCAGAATTTATTATATGTCTAAACTTATGGCGTGATTGTCAGACAAGAACTCTACTCCGTGCCGCACGTAGGGCTGTGTTTCCAAAATAGGTAAACTAGGTAAATGCCTAGGGCAAGGAGAACTGATTTTATGGTTACGTTGGTTACCTTTTTTTGATACCACTTGACTTTTATTAACTAGTGGTTCTGCCCAGTGAAATAATAGAGGGGGTTGTGTTGGATAGAGGGAATGTGAGGTAGAGAATTACTAATATAGTTGTTTTTTTTCGCTCACAATGTGGATGAGAAGTGTGAGCTTTAAATATGGCCCTGTTATCACGCCAAAAAGGGGCCTGTCCTCTGCATCATGCAACAGGTGGATCGTATAGGAGATGCTCTATATGTGCAAGCTGCTAACACACAGCAGATCTATATAGCGTGGTACAATAGCTGATAGATTTCTACCTGGTGCAACCACATTGTACAATACAGTGCACCAGTGCAGATCTGAAATCGCTAAGCATTCATCCAAGTACACAGCTGTCAATTACATGACTGTCTTTTCCAGCTATTCCCATTTTTTTTCCTACTACATTTGCATTGGCTGAATTAACTCAGGATGTAGCAGCTGGAAAATAAATAGGAAAATCAGAATCAGGTTATTCTCATGCTGTGAGAAGGGCTCAGGTTGTCAGTTATCCAACTGCAACCAACTTCCGCTGCAGCCCATTACATGTAAATTCCTGGATGTTTCTGTCTGAATATTATTTTTATACTGACCAATCATAATTCTGATGCAAATTACTGTATGGTTTCCTGGTTTTGGATTTCATTCTCACTATACATTATTCTTCTGTGCCTGGGGAGTTTGACTAATAACAAAGTGTGTAGAATATTTATTTATTTGTGCTTCCGCCTTCACTACAACCCTCAGGGGGTTTCCATAAACATAAGATTTTACAGGCTGGTGACTTCCTTGTAGCATCTTTATACAGGGACTGTGAACACGTGATCAAAGTTATAAAAGAAGTTAATTTTACGTTTGACATTCACTCTTTACTACCTTATAACTATACACCTGCATGTGGTATAATCACTTGTCCACAGTGACAGATCAGAGGGCTCAGATTCGCCTTCCCTTGTTTTCCAAGGTGTAATTAAACCAGTGTTTATTACTAACATGATCTATTCTGTCTTAGGTGTGTCAGCTATCTGAATGCTGCTCGTCCGCATTACACAGTGGGTGGAGAAGGTTCCCTCCCTGCCTTTCTGGGAAATTGCACACAAGCCCTTACAGTCTACCTGGCTCAGTGGTTCTTAACAGTTCAACAGTTCTCTATCGAAATTGTGAAATGTTTAGGACCACTTGACCAGGAGGACGATCTCTTCGGATTGCGGACACGATGGAAAAGCGACGCTTCCTTCCTCATCGGGATGAATAATGGCTCCTCTCTGTGGGGTACCACCGCACTTCTATCTATTTGTCAGAATGCACAGAGGGTGTTTGTAAATGTGAATCATTTCAAGCTGTTCCCTGCGAGAACTCAGGAATGTAATCTGACAGCCAAGGGGGTTGGCATTTAATAACTATATCTGTGCTTAGCATTCATTTCTGCCTCTATTTTTTTTTTAACTTAAAGTGGTCTTGTCACCTGAGCCAGTATGCAACCTATCAGTTTGTTATTAACCAGCGAGGGATCCAAGGCACAGCCTGATTAATATTCATGAGGTGCCAGTTCCTAGTGAACGGATTGGCTACATCCTTGCAAATATTAGTTTAGCGCAGGCAATCGCTGCCTCCACTCTGTGTAGGTGAGAAACAGGGGAGGGCCGGTGAATTTTAACAGGGGGGAGGGGGGGGGGCAAGACTCAACTGAGCAGCCTATTAGGAACATGTTAAAGAAAAAAAAAATGCAGTTGGCCCAGCCCAAGGTAGCCCACTATGGGGCTGGGCCGAGGGGCAAATGCCCCCCAACCCCATGGTGAGAATTTGACTATAAATAAATATCAGTATTGATCTAAAGAACTATTTCAAAGCAAATTAAAGGGCAGACTACGTGGAACTGTAGGTTGTTTTCTGCCAACAAGTAGTATGTTTATATAATTTTAAGTAGGGTACAACTAGGCCTAGTGTATGCAGAACTGTAGACCAGAGGTGTAGCTCTCCATCTGTTGTGGGACTACAAGTCCCAGCATGGTGTGGACGTAAATATATTGGTCTGAAGATGCGTGATAAATAAGTGACTTATGTTGGACTTCTAAGTGTGGATTAAACTAAAAAGTGACCTAGTGCTAATTTTGTACTGTAAATTTATGACAGACAGCATTTAAAAAAAAAAAAAATCAAAAATAATTTCGGTGCTCCGAGATCAAATTACACTCCACTGTCTTAGCGAGATATATTAATTCCTTTATTATTTTCTATAATGTAATAAATGTAGTGGTTACAGGATTAATAAGCAGACAAATCAGGACACCTGTAACCTGATATTTCCTCATTCCGTTAATGCCACCCTAGGCTTCCTTTTGGGTGCTAGATATTGTAAAACAACTTTATGGAGCTATCTGGCAATCAGGACTGTCCTGTGAAGACTGACATTATATCCCTTAATAAGATGCACATCATCTAAATAATAAACAATGTGGTATTTGTTCTACAGAATAATTGCAAAATTAAATATTGAAATATAATAATTTAGAAAATATAAAATACCAGTCTTTATAATAAAAGCAGATAGACATAGGCTGTTTGCAGTAGAGATGATTGGATGTGTTTGTACTCTAACCAAAAAGTATTGCATGGGGTCATGAAGAGCAGGTGGGAGGTAATAGAGAAGGAAATAGATTTTTATTTTTATTTTGTTAAAAGCATAGCTGCTGCAGTACCATGTGAGGTCAGCAGATGGCGAGCTCTCCCATTTTTCTATGTATTAGAGAGCTTTAAACATAATTGTATTACTATTTTGGCATTATGTATTTGTGCACATGATATATTTGATATCAATGTGTGAATATAAAGCATTGAGTATTTTTTCTGAGAGATAAAGTAAAGACTATCCACGTGGAAATACCACGTTAACCTCTAGTTACAGCCTTCTCCAGGAAAACTCAGTCAACTTATTCTATATCATCAATGTAAACTTCAATCATGCAACTATACAGTATTTTCTTTTATTTTGAAACCACTTTTAAAATTTCCATTACTTTGTTAATCTATTTTTATTTTACAAATAAAGGTGTCATTTAAATGCTCTTCTCATTATATTTGATATTTTTTGTAGAAAACTTTTGGAATAAACGGATTTTTTTTGTCCTTGATTATTGTAACGCAAATCAAATACAATTCCAGTTGGACTGCATGCTTCCATATTTTCTTTTCAGTGACTGTGACAATAAGTAATGTCTTAATATTTCACTATGATTTATGGTAGCTTATTAAGTTATGGTTAACTTAATAAGCACAGTAGAGGTAGACCAAAGGACATTGGCACTACTCCCTATGTGTGAGATAAATATACCTATTTATAAGTAGAATTTAGCTATTATGCATTTACTATAAATGTTTCATATAATTATTGACATACTTATACCATACATTTTTTTTCACACAAAAGCAATTCCTTTGTATAACTGCATTTATTAATTTAACTGCGAGCTGCAAATGCAAAATATTAACATAGAGAAAGAACAGAGCCACCTAGTGGTCAAGTTACGATAACACAGCCACCTGTTATGTACATAGAAAATATCTTTTGAGCAAATCTAGGTATAGGTGCACAGTTTGTTTTACACCCATTTGTTAAATTTAACGAAACAGCTATCACATAATAAAAATATATATATTTTCTAGAAAAAATTGGCTTTATAGATGTAAAATAAATAACAGACTAGCAATATACTCATAAAATAGTCACACAGTGTCGGTATACACGTGAAATCTGTCTAAGCATCTACCTAATTAAGGAACAAGAAGTCACCACTTGATATAAATATACATCAAGTATATATGTATCCCCAAGCGAACTATAAATGAAATTGCTGCCGAGTTTATACTTTAATACATACTTGCCAACTCTCCCTGAATGTCAGGGAGACTCCCTGAAATAAGGGTGATCTCCCTCACTCCCTGAAGAGTCAGGCATTCTCCCTGATGCTGAGCCAGTACAAGACGTGGTTGGCTTCGCCATCTGTGGCATGATGACACGGTTCAGAAATTGTGTCCTATGTCCATGTATTGTTGCCTATGGAGGTGGCCATTTTCATAGAGATCAAGATTTAATCAAAGACTGACAGGTAAGACAACATGACTTCAGTAATGGAGACAGAAATGTAAAAGACACTTCAGTATAGATTCATTAGCTGCTTTTTTTTAACGCATAGTTGCCTATTCTCACGGAATGTCCGGGAGACTCACGGGCTCCCGGAAGAGCAGGGCAACCTCCCGGTTCTCGCCCCAGCAATAGGTAAGTGGCGGGGGGCGGGGGCTTAATGACACAAATATCGCTTAATCTTAGCCCCGCCTCCTGCTGTAATTGGCCACAATTGTGACAATCATTTAGGGGGCGGTGTCAAAATGATGTGATTCATCAAGTCCTGCCCCCACACACCCACCTCCCTCGGGATCTCCCTGAAGCTAGCAGGGAAAAGTTGGCAAGTATGCTTTAATAAATACGTCCACCACGGCCTATTTTCCCCACTCTCCAGCAGGTTACAATGTTAGGAGAAAGGTGCATTTACTGGTTATATGTAACTGTATGTTATGGTGGGAAAATATGGTATATAGGCCAACACCCTTTGGATTTACCCTTGGGCTGATTGGCTTTCTGTGTTGGGACTTTTTATTTTTAATTTATAAAGAAATAGCTATGCAGCATTGCTACTAACGCAAAACAATTTTTTACATTCTTGAAATGCTTTCTTTCTGATGAGGCAGCTGGTAAAACTGCACATTTGTGTCTCTGAGGCTCTAAAGTACTTAGAACCTTTAAAAGAATTTTGATTGTGTGAAGATTCCATAGCATGCTGTAATATGCAGATCTCCCAACAACTCAAAATTCCAGATTGGAACATGCCTCCTCAAAAAAGGGGGCTTGGAAATGTCACATTAGGGGGCGTGAACACACCCCAGGGGCTTCACTGGGATAAATGTATGCAGTATTTGTAAGTGCACTTGCAAAATAGTCAGCATTAAAAATGCTATATGTGACACAACCTGCGCAACAAATCAACTTATACACACTAGAAATCACTAGTACGTGGGTAATGTCAGGACCTGCTGTCTAAGAAAGATGCTTCAAGTTATATTAGTAAGAGGAAGTGTTAGATTTCCCTTATTCAACGCCAGACAATATCAGCTCACAGTAACAGTGACATTGTTTCAATTTAGACGTTACCTCTGCAGAATGAACAACTTTAGATGTTACCTCTGCAGAATGTTAAAAAGACTTGTATGATACAATGAGGCTGTTTTATATCTATAAAACAGCCTCATTGTATCATACAAGTCTTTTTAACATTCTGCAGAGGTAACATCTAAAGTTGGGCACACACTGAGGCAATTATCGTGCAGATCACCATTTGGTCTGATAACGCATTAGTATGTACGGTCCTACGTTCATGTTTTATTGTACCAAAGCTCATCGCATCATTTGATTCGATTTTATAAACTTACTAAAAATCACGATCAATGATGGAACGATGCCGGGCAAATGTGGAAGTGTGTAGGCACTCACCACCAGCAGTGTAGGCAGATATCTGTAGAGTGTGCAAAGTCACGATCTTTTCAGCAGATGGTTATGAGAGATGAAGATCAAAGATCTGACAGTAAATTGTGTAGGTGTGCGCGCATGAATCTGCATGTTCATCGGGACTTTCAGTCGTTTTCTGTAGAGTGTACCTAGCTTAAGATGAATGCAGAGATCTTCATGATCCTTATTAAATGATGTAACTGTATCTACAATCGTCTCATGTGTCTGATGCTATAGCTGGGGTTCACTATGTCCAGAGATGGGGGAACTCTCAGCTGTCCAAGCCGTGGTCGTCAGGGATATCTGGTTATCCTGTATCCTATCCTGCTTGCTGAGCTATGTATCTACAGCCTAGAGGTCTGAATCATTAAGGAGATTAAAGCATAAAAGAGGAGTAACTTTGTACCTGGGCAAAACCATGTTGCATTGGAGGGGAAGGTAAATTTAAAATGTGAGGGTGGATTTATAGTTGGGGTAGGGCATGTCCTAGATCAGTGTTGGCTAACCTGTGACACTGCAGGTGTTGTGAAACTACAAGTCCCAGCATGCTTTGCCAATATATAACAGCTTATTGCTGGAAGGGTATGCTGGGACTTGTAGTTTCACAACACCTGGAGTGTCACAGGTTATCCAACACTGTCCTAGATCAACTTTACATTTCAATGTCAAAATAAAGCCATTAAGTATTTATGTGCTACATGAAAAAACAGCCAGTATTTAACTTATGTGCAAAATAGTAAACTAATTTGCACCCTTTGCTTTGTACCATGGTTTGTCCCGAAGAACATTTACTCCTGTTTTTGCCTTACTTTCCTTAATGACTCAGGCCCTACATGTAAACATAATAGTGACCATTAAAATGAGAAGGCTTGGAATCCATGTTTTTGTTTGTTTGTTTTACAGTATTCTCCGATTTAGTCTTAATTTAGCATTCACAGTAATGATGTCCTCTAAAACGACAGAGAACAAGAAATAAACACTACCTTAAAAAGGTTGCATAGGGGAGATTTACACCACCACAGCCCTTGGTGCCCTAAGCTCCGCCCCACCCACTAGCCCCACCCACTTTACACACCGTAGCTACTTCAGTCCTGTCACAGAGCAGAGTATAATGGACACTATCCTCACTTAAGTTTAGGACTTAAATCCAATGTGTGGTAGTTAGAAACCACAAATTTAGTATTTTCAGGCAGAAAATATTAAGTTTTGTTATTAGTTACGGCCCCCAAACGTGCTCCCTCAGATTGCCTCATTATAATCATGCTCTGCCTCTGACAGAACTATATCTGCCAACAGTCCCAATGTGTGGACCTACCATTCACAAAGTGGGAGTAACCCTGATCAGCAAGAACTGTGTGGTTGGGTGGATTAGGGGGCAATGCCTATTTTGTCCCTATTTTGCACTTTTAAACATTCGGGAGCATGGAATAACTGGGTTGTTTGTTTCTCTTTCCCTCAAGTTTTATTCTGGTTCGGTGAAGTATGAAAAAAAAAAATCTGAGTTTAATTTGGGCTTTCCCCCAAATTCCCTCTCTTTGGAAACATGCACTCCGCACCATCTCCTCAGGTTATATTGAAATCTCTTAAACCTTCCCTAAAAATGGTTCTTCTCAGGACACGTACTGAGGATATCTCTACGCAACTTCTCCGTTTCTTACACATACTTGGCAACTTTTACTACCTCCCCTCCAGGAGATCAGGTGGCAAGTACGGGAGAGGATGTGGAGACTCAATCACGTCACCATTGCCCGACCTGTACAGCAATGTTATTATGGCATCGCACAGTGGGGGGGTGTCATTCGCCGGATCTCTGGTTCCCCTGGACCTAGATCCAGACTACTCACCTCTCTGCCGGCGTCCGTGCGGCACCACGGCCGTCCACCATCTTAGGAATACTTCTGTGCATGTGCAGACCAGAACGAACTTTAAAACCTTTCCTCACTTCTTATTGGCTACCTGTCAGCCTTCCCTTTTTTAAGGCACCTATGACCTCCTCTTAATTGTCTGTTCTTGATCCTCACTTCGCTGTGGTAGCCGTGGTCTACTCTCCTGTGGTTCCCGGTCCTCTCAGCGTCTCCAGACCTCATCACCTGCTGGCCGGATACTTCAACTCCACGTCTGTGGCAATACCTGCCTTTCGCTGATCGCAGCGTCTCCTATACCTCACCTACTGGCCGGATACTTCAATGCCACGTCCGTGGCAATACCAGCCATCCGGTGATCATCGCAGCATCTCATTATTATCTCACCTACTGGCCAGACCCCATCTCCACGTCTGTGGTATCTACCACCCGCCAGTCATCTGTACCTCTCTGCCGCTCCTGAATTACTACCTATATCCTCTGAGTGCCTCATCGTGTTCTATTATCCAGGTTGCCACATCCTCTATTCTCATAGCTGTAAGTCCGTTAAATCTGCCCCACTCTCGGGGACCGCGACCTGCGCAGTGGTGCCGCTAAAACCCAAACCCTCTTGCAGGGGTCCCTGGAGAAGACCAGCCGCTGCGTTAGACTCTGCGCCTCGGGTGTAGTGACAACTAGTGGCAGAATTCTGGGTCGAGAATCTTTGTGACCGTTACAGGGTGGATGTCTGTTTTTCCAGGGAGTCCCGAGAGGACACCCGAAATTCGGGAGCCTCCTGACATTCCGGGAGAGTAGACAAATACAATGGTGCACCAGCTTTGAATGGAAATTTTGTGAGAACAGCTTTAAGTAGATCAACATCAAATCTTGAACACTTACATTTACTAACATGGAATCCAAAACGTTCACCTGCAACTTAGTGGTAGAACAGTTATGGTTTAGTATTTATATATTTCAAGCTATTGATCAATGTCATCAAAGGGGTTAAATTAAATTTCAGCTGGACAGCAGATAATTTGTGAGGTCCCAGATGGGCCACTAGGCCCCGTCATTTGTCACACATACAGCCAAGCACATACATCACACCGTGTCACGTCTACTGACACACTCGTATATTACTTGGTCCTTTTACACCATAAACATAAAGTGTTTTCCTCACATCAGCTGCGGCGGGATCTCCAGCCGTTGACACATAATGGTCATTTGTGATGCTAAAAACTCCAGCACTCAATAAATTGTATTCTTAGAGGTACAAATCTGACCCAACGGATGGGACTCTGAGGACTAATAAAGAAAATCCCCCTCTGTGTTTATAGGACGGGAAAGACACTAAAGAGACTGAACATTTAATAACACAGATCTGCAGTGAATCACTTCACTAACGAGGAGACCAAATGCAGCATGAATAACTTTTCACACCCTGTAGTTTGCACAGCATTAGTTAGGCTGTAACCCCGCTCCCATACACAAAGGTATAAGAAAAAGTCTATGCATAGCAGAATACTACAATGTGGGTTTCCATTGCAAAATGGATTGGGGGAGTGGGACGGGCAGCCCATCCTCTGCCGTTCTGAGCATGCATTGTGTTTCAGCAGGACCCTGTAGCCTCTACCTCCCCCCCTCTCCCCTGCAGGGACAGTAGTACTGTCACCGATTCGCTCTTATTATAAAGTTGTTCTTAGTAGTATAAGGTGTGTGAGGAAACTGCAGAGCTGTAGCATGTGTGATTGGCTGGCAAGCATACAATGTACATTTACAGGCTGTTGAATGGTGGATTCATACAGAGGAGAAGGGCCAGGGATGTCACCATAAGCCTAACTGACATGCTGTGTTTTGCACTTAGAGCTTTTTGTCTGTAGATCGGATCCACTTAGGACAGTGAGATGGTGGGATGAGACTTGTCTTTCTTTTTTTTTTTAAAACCGAGCCGTAGTGGAAAGTCAGGGTAAGATTGAATAATGGGTCTTACCTTCACGATTCATATATTAACATCAACGTAAAGATTCCCACATAGAGCCAATACACCGTCACCTGTGCCGATTCCTGGGGTCTCCGATCTAGCTTTAGTCTACCATATGGATGTTTCCAGTTAGTGACTTTGGAAGAAGATTCCAATTCTATGTATCTGGGGTTTGGAACATGTGTAATAATAAGAGCACACAATGCTGTGTGAACAGGCTCGTAAAGTATCTTTATCATGTTGATAGGAAAGCGCCATCTGGTGGCAGATTATATTTTTACGCACTGATTCCCAATTCTTCATGTAGGGACATCTGCTGCCCCTGGCTTATTTTTGTAACACTTTTATTAAAAATATTCCAATAAATTAATCTGGTTTTATGAAAAATTACAGAAATCAGGACAAATGTTAGGTATTTCTTTTGTCTATTAAAATAAATTTCACAGATAAGTAGTATAATATATATATTTATATTTTTTGCACCTAACTGCTTCTGACCCAAGCAGCCTGGCACTGAGAGTCACTGCTAGTGAGTCACTGATCTAAGGATATACTGTTTGTATCATAAATACATACCTCCCAAATGTCCCGATTTATGCTGGACAGTTCTGATTCTGAGGGACTCTCCTACCTGTCCCAGGACATGTTGGGAGGTGTCCTGTTCACCACCAGTCTAGGCAGACAGCAATGGAAACGTCTCTACTGGCCAGAGGAGTGGTGTTGGGGAGAGCCTAGTGGATCAGAAGGGCTAAACATGCCCCCAGGGCGTGGCCACAACCACCATAATCACATGGTCATGTCCCAAGTTAGAAAACATAAATCCACAGCATCAGTAGGCATTAATGTGCTATTCACATGACCACTAAACCCATACTTGCTGACTACCAGAGTGGAGGTCCAATGGGCAAGTGCCGGGGGCGAGACAACGCAATTCATCTCATCGTGGCCTGCCCTCGATGCAATCATGACGGCACACAGCGGGGGATGGGGTCATGACGTCCCAAATCGCATCATCAGGACCCACCTGGCTAACCTGGAGAGAGGACTTGTGGAAGGGCAGTCTACTTTCCTTGGACTCCGGAGAGGATTCCACAAAGTTCCAGAGTATCCCGGATGCTCCGGAAGAGTAGGCAAATAGGACTAAGCCAACAAGGGCCACCAATAACATTCACAAATAAATATCTCTGTCTATATATATCTATAATATCTATATCTATATATAAATATATCTATAATATATAAGCCACAACATTAAAACCGCTGACAAGTTCAGTAAGTATCATTGATAATCTCACTACAATGGCACTTGGCAAGAGTCGGGATAATTTAGTTAGCAAGTGAAGTCAGTTCTTGAAGTTGATGTGTTGGTAGCAGGACATGGGCTAGTGTACGGATCTGAGCGACTTTGACAATTGCCAGGTTGTTAAGACCACTGGGTCAGAGCATCTCCAAAACAACAGGCTTTGTGGGGTGTTCGGGGTATGCAGTGGTTGGTACCTACCAATAGTTGTCCAAGGAAGGACAACTGATGAACCAGTGGCAGGGTCATGGGCAACCAAAACTCATTGATGTGCATGGGGAGCGAAGGCTCGCCCGTCTGGTCCAATACCACAGAAGAGCTACAGTAGCACAAATTGCTGAAAAAGTTGGTGGCTATGATATGATCGAAAGGTGTCAGAACACACCATGTCTCACAGTTTGCTGTGTATGTGACTGCAATGTCACTGACCGGTCAGAGTGCCCATGCAGACCCCTGCCCGCCACCGAACGCACCTACAATGAGCACGTGAGCGCCAGAACTGGACCATGGAGCAATGGAAGAAGGTGGCCTGGTCTGATGAATCACTTTTTCATTTACATCATGTGGACGGCCGGGTGCTTGTGTGCCGTTTACCTGGGGAAGAGATGGCTCCAGGATGCACGATGGGAAGACGACAGCGGAGGCAGTGTGATGCTCTGGGCAATGTTCTGCTGGGAATCCTTCCATCCAGGGATTCACGTGGATGTTAATTTGATACATACCACCTACCTAAACATTGTTAGAGACCAAGAACACCCCTTCATGGCAACGATATTCCCTGATGGCAGTGGCCTCTTTCAGCAGGATAATGCGCCTTGCCACACTGCAATACATGTTCAGGAATGGGTTGAGGAACATGACAGAGTTCAAGGAGACATGTATATACATACACACATATATACATACTCAGATTGCATGTCTCCACACTGAATAGCTCAATTCTGCATTACATCAGATATCCCAGGATACAGCAACTACTGGCACACACAATGGCTCTATACATGCGCTACACCACAGTAAGGGAGCCCTAGAGGCTCAAATACAGTACTAGCACCAAACTATAATGATCGCTACTTTCAAATATCTCCTTGATTATGGGAAGGTTTCTGCCATATACACAGCAGACCTCCTGTTATAATCCTTTTATAAAGCACTGCAGGCATCCCTGCCATCCATACGTGCCATCTTTTCAGAGCTGCCTCCGCATGCAGACCTCGCCCGATTTAAGCAGGACAGTTCTGATTTGAGGGAAATCTCCTACTGTCCAGACTCCCAGGAATTTGGCAGGTATGTCCCTACTCACCTGCCACAGGGGAGTTAAAGGGGGCTAAGGAGGGCTTAGCACATCTGAAGCGCTAGGCATGCCACATAACTAATCTAACCTAAGTGTTAGGGTGAAGCCGTGGAACACGGCATTGCTGCAAAGGGGGAAATAAGGGAGGAACAGCTCCACAAGTTGAGTGCACCAAGAGAACAGCCCTCGCCACGGCTATACTCACGGACGCGAGTCTACGACGGTGACTCCCTCTATCCCTTCCACTCTTGTTTTACAGGTGTTGGTCGTAACTAGGCAAGGTCCTCCGCAGACCTTGTCTTACGACCAACACCTGTAAAACAAGGGAGACAAAGCCACAAAGAACAATCCCTTCCCCAACAACCCAGATACTCACTGAATCCCGCGGGGCCGATATGGAATGCAGGGGAAAAGGGCCCCTGTCCTCGTGTGCAGGGCACTTGTTTTGCTGTAAGGGGAAAAGGGGAAATACGAGAGGAACCAAGTTGGACGCTAGGTCCCAAAGTAGTGTAGGGGGGACACTTGGTCCCTTGCTAGTTAAGAAGTAGAGTACTGAAGCGGTGTACAGAACCCCTCCATCTCTCCGGAAGGGCACTAAGTCCTGAACCCCAGGACAAGGCAGGCTTAACAGCCGGGGCTCGGGCCACGGGCAAAGGCCTGCGGAGTACAGCGTCTCAGGACGTGGGAGTGTTCCGTGTGAGGAGAAGTGAGGTACGGTGCGTTCCATAGCGGCCCGCCCCTCGGGACGGAGGGAGTATCTGGGGTGTTGGGGAAGAGATTGTTCTTTGTGGCTTTGTCTCCCTTGTTTTACAGGTGTTGGTCGTACGACAAGGACTGCAGAGGATACGGCGAGCGAAAAGGACAGAGGGAGTCACCGTTGTAGACTCGCATCCGTGAGTATATCCGCTGTGATGGCTGTTTCCTTGGTGCACTCACCTTGTGGAGCTGTCCCTCCCGTATTTTCTTCTTTCCCCTTACAGCAAAACGAGTGTCCTGCACACGAGGACATGGGCCCTTTTACCCTGCGGCATTTTGGGCGCTCAGACATCCCCACCACTCCCCCAGTGGACCTCTTACACTACAAACATTCCCAAATGGATACTCAGGACAAAATGGGCCACACCCAGATGAACCAAAACATGCCCACTTCAGGATCATTTCTAACAGGACATGCCACTATTGGTAGACAAAAAACTGTGATTTGGCAGGTAACATAGCTGATAAGAATAAATAATATTATTCTCAGTTAATAATCTATATTAATAACAACTTGTATAGAAAATGTACATTTATGTCAAACAGGTCAAATTCAGTTGTATGCATGAATGTTAGTTGTTCTTCTATATAAGGTAATCTGTATTTTAGACATAGCAGTCCTTTAATATGGCGGAAACATTGGCTAGATTAATATACAACATTAAAATAAGGAAATCTGTGTGTGTGTATATGTATATATATATATATTATATATATATATATATATATATATATATATATCTCCATGTTTAGGATTTCCTTACAAAACCTATAGTCATTTTAAAATAAACAAAGTAACATTTTTAATAATATTAATGGTTGATCAAAGTCAATTGTAAATACAATGGTCTTGTACCATGAGAGCGGACAAATCATCTTGTATTTTTTACATGGGCCACTAGGTGGCTCTATTGAGCTCTGGAAGAGCTTCCTGTTAGTAATGTCCATCAGTAATGGTTTGCAGTTATTTTCTTAGGAAATTCTGGTCACTATATTCCAGGCATGCTCTGGGGGCAATAGAACTTTTCAGGCATGTTTAATTAGAAGGAAAAATGATTGCACTTATCAATATTACTCCATGTTTAAGAACATATACATTGTATATTGCCCTCTCCATCAATGCACCCCGCTGTTTCTATTGCATATATTTGTAACAGAGAGGCAGCTTGTAAGAATATGTCTTTTACTCTGGCTTATGGATGTAATAGTTGTGCCGTGAGGCATGAGGCTGCATGCTAAGTGTAGTCAACAGCCCATGGAATACAATGCAAGATGACACACACACACCTTGTAATGTGCTAGGTGTCACAGTTGTTTTGGAAGCACAGATGGGGGAGTCACAATGGACGCACCAGACTTGAATATGAATTGTGCGACACTTCGTTATAACATAACGCTGTGATGGTTCATTTACATTCACAGCGTCAATGGACCAATCTCTAGTGCATTTTGTATAGCATAAATAACACACACTGACTTGGGTTAAACTTCTAAAATAAACAGGAATGCTCAACATTCTAATAATATTACAACAAGTTACACTGCAATGATAAAAATTGATTAATTGTCGAAAACCCATGATTCTCTAGTTGTTAAGGGACTACAAATCCCATCATGGTTAGCCAAAAGTACAGGGATTTATAGTATCAAAATAGCTAGGGAATTCAAGAATTATAAAAATATACAGTATGATGTATTATCACATATAGGTGTCTGGCTCCTATGTTTGACTTGGTGTATGCGGTACTATAGTGAGATTTGGTGATTTATGGCACTGGTTCTCAAAGTTGTCCTCAGCAACATTCAGTAATATACAGTCTTGTGCATTTTGTTTTTTAATACATATAACCCTGCTGGCCATAGGGGTGTAGCCTATAGCTCAAGGTGATAGAGGTGTGGTCAGAGTCTGACTATCCAATAGGCTGATTAGGCTGCAGTCTATGGTGCAAGGCTTTTTTTTTGGAGGGGGGGGGAAATTGTGTGCGCAAATTTTTTGGGGGTGCAAAATTGTGACAGGGCCAGGTATAAACAGACATTCATTTAAAAATATAAGAGAACAGTTGTTCACCACATTAAAAAGAAAACATGAATGGAAAATGCAGCAAGGTTTTTAATCTTGACGTATTCCCCTGGTAAAGACAATGAGTCGCCCTCAGTAGTGCTTGGTCATGCCTCCGTTCTTCTATACAGTCCCGATTTCAATTAAATGAGTGGCAAAGATTGCCGTGACCATTTTAAAAAGCCAAGTGGAGCCGAGTTTTGAAAACATAGGAACATAAACATTGGTGGAGGTGAAGGAAGCCGGATTTTAAATTAAGAATAAGAATGTTTCCACCTATCACGTATTAGCCCGGTGTGGAAGGCGATGGTGCACTACGAGCGTATTAGCCTAGGGCGGCCTGAACCCGTAATCATGCCCTGCCTAGAAGTGGGGTCACAAGGGTGCTCTGAATACTAGAAAATCGCTAGTGTTCATCGCGCTCAATCACTCTGGTGAAGCAGTGATTGCGACTGCTATGTCTCCCACGGCGCTGGTCCCCAGAGGTTATGCCGGGCTCCTACCCAAGTTTTGCTATGGGGCCCACTATGCACTGTTGTATCCTTGCATTGAAGTAAAGCTGGAACACTCCTCCCAGTCATGGGCTGGCTGGACAGGGGGAGCATCTGTCTCCCAGGCCAGGCTCATAGGGGGCTACCTGCTTTTTTTTAAACCTTTAAAATGTTCCCAATAGGCCAAATCTCGCACCCCCGCCCCCCAGGCTAGAATTTGCCAGGCAACCCCTGCTCCCAGTCACACGATTAATGCCAGAAAACGTTGCATGCTGCACTCTTAGAGGAGGAGGATTTCCTGGTCACTTCCACCTGTCACCACGGAAGCAATGAAGCTCTGTGAATGTGATCGCTTTACTGGCTGGAACACGCTGGCATTCAAACTGCTTGTGTGACACCACCTTAAGCTGAAAGCTTCTTGTGGCAAAGACGTCCAACTCATCATTCCCCTATTCCCCTAAATTCCCTCTATTACTGTCTTTATTTCCACTGTCGTGATTATGATTCCCTTGTAAGAATACCTTGTAGTCTTGTAATAGTTGTACATACCCAGCGACTCTATATAAACCTATACAAACATACCGGACGTCCTCCTCCACGATCTCAGGAATATTACTTGGTAAGTGACTCATTCTGTAAATTCCACATGTCAATTATTACACTTGTAATTCTGAAAAAAAAAAACATGTACTTGCTGCTTTGTATATTAAGCTGTTTTATGTTAATTTGTGTCCTGAAGGCTACAAATGTATATACATGTTTTATGGTAAACAGATTTTTTTAATTTCTTTACCTTTTTTTATTTCACTTTCATGGAAAGTCTGCGTGTAATGAGGCAAACAGAGACAGCAGGTTTTGATGGAATGTAAATATTATATTCTTTTGGCTAAATTAGTGGCTTCTGGCCTTTGGGAGCACTTATTAAGAACGTATTTCAGTGTTATACTGTATATAACCACAGACAATTCTGCTGATTTGACAATCCAGTTGCCGCCTCAGCCAGTACATAGGCGAGGGACACCCGTAGATTTAACGGTAAGATTGAAGAACACTTAAGGGTGCAATGACAAGTCTCAGACAGGTTTGCCGTATAAATCACTCATTACGTGGCGATTACACTGCAGCAGAGTATTATAGGAAGTGACTGAGGATACGCTGACTCAGCAGTGACACAGTGGTGCCGATTCATCAAGGAACGCAAAACAAACATATCGTTCACCCACGTCCGTATTCAACAAGGGGCGGATGTCAAGATACGTCTGTTAATGAACACGGGTCTGAGTCCGCTCTGCTCTAACGGACAATACACTGCGGGATACGTCCAATACATACGTGGAATAGAAAGTCACAAAATGCACAGGAAAAAAAATTTCAAAAAACCTATTCAATTAATGAATAGTTTGGAGCAGAGTAAGGAAAAGGGGGGACATGATAGAAACTTTCAAATATATCAAGTGTTTGAACAAGGTACAGGGGGGAAACACTCTACAAAAGGAAGAGAAGTATTAGAACACGAGGACATGCACTGACACTGGGGGGAAGAGAAGTATTAGAACACGAGGACATGCACTGACACTGGGGGGAAGAGAAGTATTAGAACACGAGGACATGCACTGACACTGGAGGGAAGAGAAGTATTAGAACACGAGGACATGTACTGACACTGGAGGGAAGAGAAGTATTAGAACACGAGGACATGCACTGACACTGGGGGGAAGAGAAGTATTAGAACACGAGGACATGCACTGACACTGGGGGGAAGAGAAGTATTAGAACACGAGGACATGTACTGACACTAGGGGGAAGAGACGTATTATAACACGAGGACATGAACTGACACTAGGGGGAAGAGAAGTATTAGAACACGAGGACATGCACTGACACTGGGGGGGAAGAGAAGTATTAGAACACGAGGACATGCACTGACACTGGGGGGAAGAGAAGTATTAGAACACGAGGACATGAACTGACACTGGAGGGAAGAGAAGTATTAGAACACGAGGACATGAACTGACACTGGGGGGAAGAGAAGTATTAGAACACGAGGACATGTACTGACACTGGGGGGAAGAGAAGTATTAGAACACGAGGACATGTACTGACACTGGGGGGAAGAGAAGTATTAGAACACGAGGACATGAACCGACACTGGGGGGAAGAGAAGTATTAGAAGATGAGGACATGCACTGGGGGGGGGAAGTAGGTTCAGAGGAAATGTGAGGAAAAACTACTTCACAGAAAGGGTAGTGGATAAGTGGAATAGCCTCCTATCAGAGGTGGCAGAGGCTAATAGAGTAGAGTAATTTAAACGTGCTTGGGATGGACATAAGGATATCCTTAAAAGGATTAAAGGACCAAGTAGGGTTTGAGGTTACCATAGGTTAATAAAAAATATGGGCAGACTAGATGGGCCAAAAGGTTCTCATCTGCTGTCAAATTCTATGTTTATAATATAGTCATTAATTACCAAACATAAAAACTACACAAACATTTTTATATCCCCCCCCCCATAAAATACAATAGGATGTTATTAATGTTTACTGTACATAAAATACATTTCTATAGTTCTCTCCGATTGCAAACACATGTCCTAGCATGCATACACAGCAATCATCACTAGTGATCGGCACTTATACCAGACCTGTAGCTGGTGCACGTGACACGACTGAAAATCATATATTACTTTCTCACCGGAATCTGTGCCATAGCAGATAAATACTGTGCGATATTTCATAAATGTTTATCCCTGAAAGATTTTTCTTGCGTCGTTGTTGAGCGTCTGCATTGAAACAATAAAACGGATCTGTCTCAATTCTGGACTGGATACAGAACATAGGAACAACTACATGTGTTTGTACGCATGCTCAAGATCCGCTCAGGTGTGTTCAGTCTGTACATATCTGTAACGGGGTATATACACGGATAAAGGAAATAAACGTACAACTGAATTAAACAAGTGCCCTGCAAAAAATAAAATCTGCTGGGATGACAGAAAAGAAAAGCAATGTACTTAGCAACAGGAAGCCATGTACAACCGAATACATTAAAGTTGTCAGAAACCCCTATAAGAGGATAAGTTCTCTTTATATGTCCGACATGAACTGACCAGTATAAGAATCGATTTGCATTAGTCAGTTCAAACCCAATGACGGGGCCTGTGTGACACAGAGGTTTGGACCATGCACATGTATATGACTGCATACATGGAGAAACTAGTATCAGTTAGATACACTCTGCTAGAGTGTATCTAACCAGGAATTAGAAACAGGGCAGGGGTTATATTTGCAAACTAGTCCTAATTTATTATGTCCTATATCCATTGTGACCTTTTTCTGAAGAAGGTTTTCAAAGGAGCGATTTCTCTCAGTAAATGTAGCCATATTATGTCATATATAGCTAAAATGTTCAGTTACAGCTCTGCAACCGTGATTATGTCTAACCTCTGTAGGTCTTATATAATTTAATGTACTTTTCTTTCTGCAGGAGTGTGGTTTCAGATGGTATGTGTGTAAATCTCTAAGTGGTTGATGTACTGCAGGGCCATCTTAACAACATTATGGGCCCCCGGGCAAAGCAGTGCACCGGGGCCCCTACATATATAGATATATATATATATATATATATATATATAGATATAGATGTATAGAGATACAGATATAGATATATAGAGATAGATAAAGATAGATGTACTTGCTCAGTGACCCTTGAAGGTTTTTTTGCAAGTTTTTTCTTTTGCAGGATTATTTACTCTAATTAAGAGCCCTGCCTATGGGACCCCCTTGCCCATGGGGCCCCTGGGCACCTGCCCATCGTGCCCAATGGAAAAGATGGCCCTGATGTACTGCGCTCTTCCTCCAGCGTATGAGGCAGACTACAGAACTCTGCTCCTATCTTCAGGAGATGTGCTCTCAGGTCTATGCGGATTCTCAGCATATGATTTCATTTCTTTTTCCACTGCTGCCATAGATGTCGCCTGCTCCGATGGGTCTGTGACCTGTACCTATTACATCACATTTCTCATGCATGCAAGTCTTTCTAATTATCTACAATCAAGTATTCGGTGGATGTATAATGGTAATTTGATGGAGAAAACCTTTGCAAACATCTGCACAGTGCTCCTGAGCTTTATTCATTGTCAGCTTCTGGCTCAGCCGCCTCAATGTTCATTATTCATTTAACAAGTTGAGTTTCTTGTGAGCTGTAAGACAGAGAGAGCTGCTGGGGCTTTTGTTTCTATGACCTAGAACTTCATTTACTTTCTCCATTGTTAGGTGTGTACGTGCATTAATGTATAGCTGCCTATTACGTTCAGTCTCGGCACCATATCTAACAACCTTGGCTGTTCTGTTCTATCAAGAGCATATTATTTTTGTAGTGTGCAGGGGTGTGCAGTTTAATTGTGCTCCTGTGTTAAGCTTCACATTTAATGATGATCAAAATGTACACAATCATCATCACCATTTATTTATATAGCGCCACCAATTCTGCAGCGCTGTACAAAGAATATTTGTTTACTCACATCAGTCCGTGCCCCATTGAAGCTTACAGTCTAAATTCCCTAACAAACACAGAGACTAGGGTTAATTTTGTCAGCAGCCAATGAACCTGCCAGTATGTTTTTGGAGTGTGGGAGGAAACCAGAGCACCCGGAGGAAACCAACGCAAACACGGGGAGAACATACAAACTCCACACAGAAAAGGCCATGGTCGGAAATCGAACTCATGACTCCATGAGTTTTTTTTTTTATAAGAAATATTATATGGTAATATTAGAGTCTAATAC
This sequence comes from Mixophyes fleayi, assembly GCF_038048845.1. Taxonomy (NCBI): domain Eukaryota; kingdom Metazoa; phylum Chordata; class Amphibia; order Anura; family Limnodynastidae; genus Mixophyes; species Mixophyes fleayi. The sequence goes on from NC_134413.1 coordinate 17,550,563, forward strand.
GCATGCTTCCTGTTGTAATTAGTTTGTGTTTAGTGTCTAAAGTGTGCTCCTGTCCTGTATTATGTAGTCAGTTACAGTGGTGATGGATCTTTTTGTTTTTATACATTTGGCAAGTTTGGGGGTACGGACTAAATCATTAACCCCTTTAATGCAAACAGCAGTTTTTAAAGCCAGTCTGCATGGTGATGGGGGGTGATTTAAAGACTCAGTCCACACAGCTGGAAATTTGGGAATAGTCGGGAGGTATATCCCTGGTTGTGCTACTCTGCAACGCAAAAAAGGGAGAGTCGCGTACAGTAAGAAGTGACGTGTGCATTACAAGGGAGAATGTAGGGACTAGCGCTTAAGTGCTTCGTGCGCCCCTTCCATTGGTGGCCATACCCTCCACAATCGAGCATTTGAAGACTCATTTACAGAAATCCTGCTGCATCATCCATTGGCAGTAATTGGTATATCCACAGCCCTTTTCTTTAGCTCCAATGCTACTTTTGTTAGCATTTTTCCACAGAGAGGTGATTTACTCGGCTCCATGGAGTCTTGCCCATGTCCATCTTTGCTACCTATGGCCTTGGCTGAATCACTAAGGAGAGACCTGAAATAGGGTGGCAAAGTCTCCTAGATATCTCTTTACGTCTATCCCATTGATTCTACTCCAACATTACTCAGTTACACTTTGTTCGAAAACGGGGATTCCGTACCTCCTCTCCTGTCAGCCATCAGAGAGATTGAGGCACTTTCTGTAAACTCAACTGACCGATGTGGTATGGCTTGGTCACTCCACCAGACCCAGCCATTGCCTGCACATTAGAAGTGTCTCCCGACGGAAACAGCCTGGACAGGAGCCAATCTGGACAGTCCTCCTGGATTCTTGCCCACAGGATCTCCAACACTGCCTCACAGCTCATCTCTATTCCAGATACCATGGGATCCAGGAGAAGCCTCTACTGCTCCTGTGACTCTCTCAACTCTTTCCATACAGCTTAAAAATATAATACAAATACGTGCAAACATAGAAGAAAAGCCCCACGATGCAGGAGGTCTCCTATGGCCTCCACCTGGGTGCCTGAATAGAGGAACGGGAGCATGCATTTGATGTCTATATAGCCCCTAATGGGCTCATAATCCTCCCCTCCCCCTTTCCCCTTCTCCTGGGCTTCAAGCCTCAGATTCAAGAAGCAGCCTAAATCTCAGAGGAAGCCTCGCAGGTATGCTGCATTTTTAAACAAAGTTTTTTCATTGAAGAAATGGTATCAACTAGATACACAATTAAAACTTTACAATACAAAACTGTAGCTTATCTTCAAGTAAATGATATATATATATATATATATATATATATATATATATATATAAAGGAGGGAATGTGAGGGGAAAAAGAAGTAGTAGTTTAATGTATATTAACGGAAACACTCCTTAGGTATCATGACAGGGGATCTGGTCATCCCAGGCCAGAGAAAAGAGACAGATTCTGTTAAAATGATGGAGGAGCTTCTTTTTCCTGGCTCGGGGGTAGAGAGCGTCCTAGAGGGGTCAGTATGGGAACTGCTTTGTGTATTGAACCACAGGGCCCAAACCTGATCAAATGTATGTGGTTTATTGCGTAACATTTTTACAGTTGTTTTCCATGTAATATTCCAGAGGTAATTGTTAAAGGCTGAAATTAATTAGGAATTTGGTCGCCCCCAATCCTTAGCTATCAGCACTTAGGTGCTGCCAGTAACTGAGAAACTAGTTTTTGGCAGTCTATGCCGACATCCTGGGAAGGGGGCTGAGAAAGTAGAAAATACCAGGGTTCTATCAGTGTTTGCTGCTCCAGCATGGAGTTAGAATGAATGATAAAAAAAGGGGGACTATTAGCGGGTAAGTCCGCCAGATATGATACATCGTTCCCCTGTGGCCACTTGCTCACCAGCATTTTAGAAAGTCTATCAGGTGTTGAATAACACCTGTAGATTTTATATGTGGTTTCTTTGACAGGGGTGGAAATGGAGCTTGTTGCAACTCCTTCTCTTGCCCCCTCCCAACAAGATTCGTCAAGTCTCTCTCCCGTTCCCTTTCATGATGGCTCCGACAGCCAAGAGTGACGTCAGTTAGCACATTACACAGGGAAGAGATCATAGCCTTCCTCAGTGGAAACTTCAGACAGATGTCCACAATAGACGTTGGGTCCTGTAGAACATCTACTAGGAGGAGAGACATATGGATGTGCCTAATCTGAAGAACAGGAGACTAGAAAGAGGGGAACGTCGCAGGTATGCTTCTTAGACTCATGAGATTGGCAAAGACCAGCAGTGGAACCTGGAGTCAAAAGCTCCCCACTAAAGTCATATCCCACTCGCTGACTCTAATATATTACAGATAGATATTTAGATCAGCAGGATGTACAGTTTTCATTATAATATACAAAACAAGTTGCTTGGATCAGTTGATTCTCAAACGGGCAGCACAGTGGCTCAGTGGTTAGCACTTCTGCCTCACAGCACTGGGGTCATGAGTTCAATTCCCGACCATGGCCTTACTTGTGTGGAGTTTGTATGTTCTCCCTGTGTTTGCGTGGGTTTCCTCCCACACACCAAAAACATACTGGTAGGTTAATTGGCTACTAACAAATTGATCCTAGCGTGTGTGTGTGTGTGTGTGTCTGTGTGTGTGTGTGTTAGGGAATTTAGACTGTAAGCCCCAATGGGGGAGGGACTGATGTGAGCGAGTTCTCTGTACAACGCTGCAGAATTAGTGGCGCTATATAAATAAATGATGATGCTCCCGTTCTTTATCTTTATTAATAGCTAGGTATAATGGGAGACCGTTCTAGCGTTGGGTTACGAGGTCTGTGTGAAGACTTCATATGTTTTACCTATTTCTCTCCTGACCAGAAGTAACCAAGCGTTTACAATGTAATGGTTTCCTACCCATATAAAGTGTGGCCCCCTTGAGGGATCAAGGGGGCCACATGTAACATCCCGTAAATCCATCACTATAACCGCTATTGACCTTGGGTCACCAAACAACGAAAATCCGTTCCTCGGTGCTGCAATCTCCCTGTCACAAGAGGCTGGATGGATGGTAGGATCAGAAATAGGAGTCAATCAACTTTTTCCAAACAGTTTTATCTTTTACACTTGGGGGGGGGGGGGGGGTGTAACATTTTATCTTCCATTCTCAAATGTCATTGTGTCATAAATGTATTACATTCCAGGGCACAAGGTCACACGGAATACAGATATAGAATTTTTTTTTTTTTTTTTTTTTTTCATTTATTTCCACCATATCATATTCCTGCCGCACTGCATAAAATGAGACGATAAATGTAATCTTGATATGACCGTGCAATGTATTCCTCGCTATAAAAATGTCTATTTAGCTAAGTTGATGGAGTAATTGATTGTTTATAATGATGATGATGATGTGATCTAATTTCTCTAAGATACTGCAGGGTACAATAATCATTATGTAATTAGCAGCTGCTGACGCCCACTTAGAGATTGTATATTTCCTTCACAAGTTAGTCTGGGAGTCCCGGATCATGGGGATGAAAATCAAGGGACGAGTAAAGTGCTATATTATATAACCATATTATGTAGACATTTTTCTGGCTTATTAAGTGAAATACACCCTGTTTTAAGAGAGAACTATGAAGACATTTGTTGGAATTTGTTAAGTAATACAGCCTAAAAAACCTGGGTTATTGCCAGTTCGAGGCAAAGTGTGAACAGGTTCCCTGCATCTACCTGGGTCGGATGACCCGGGAATTAGATCCGGGTAGATCCCAGTCTGAAAAGTGAGACCCGGTATTTTCACTGAAAACAATTGAAAGGTAAAAAAACTAAAAATAAAAAACATCACAAGAGGAACCAATCAAAGCTCCTCTTGTGATGTTGCCAAGGAGACCCGGGCAGACCCGGGTTCAGTGTGAACACTGGTCAACCCAGGAATGTGCCGAGGTGGAGGCTCTGTCACCCTGCAAAATGCCAGATTCATATACCCGGGATATTGCCTGGGCGGCAGCAGGGGCGGACCTAGACTTTATGCTTAGGGGGGGCAATTTTGCATAATCACGTCCCTCCTTTACTCTGATTGGCTGGCCCGCGTTTAGCTCCGCCTGCTGCTCGCGATTGGCCCCGCCCTCTCCCGTTTTGATCGGCGGCTGGGACCTGTTTTAAAGGTAGGCTTTCTGCTGCTAGGGGAGGCGAATGCCCCAATCGCCGCCCCCCCTGGATCCGCCACTGGACGGCAGTGTGAACGTAGTATAAATATAACACTCCTCCTCTTCGAGGTGTTATAGCCACTGACTAAATCCGCTAATCGATACCACTAGCATGAGCGTCATGCTAAGCACCATAGACACTTATGTCAGCAAATTTAATTAAGTATTCATTTATGGGCCTGATTCATTAAGAAATGCAAAACGAACTTAACGTGCTCGTTAAATAACAAAATGCACAGAAATCGGGCACACGCACGTCCGTGTTCAACAAGGATGTAAAGATACGTCTGTTGATGAATACGGGCCTTGGTTGGCTCTGCTCTAACAGATAAATACACTGCAGCATACGTCCAATACATATGTGGGGAACAAAGTCACAAAAGAAGGCACAGAAACCAGAACAAAACAAAAATCAATTAATGTCACCTGTTAATAATATAGTCATTTATAACAAAACACTATAAAAAAAGTGTGTGTGTGTGATTTTTTTTTTTTTACCATAAAATACATTTACTAAGATCTTCTTAACGTCTATTGTACATAACAGACATTTTTACAGTTGCTCCTGATTGGAAGCACATGTCCTAGTCTATGTACGTGAACATAATCACCATCACTTACACCAGACCTGTAGGTGATATATTTTACGCAAAATACGTTACATATCGGCATTTACGCTACTAAATGAATCAGGCCCTGATCATTCAATCATCAGTCAATGCATCACTGGAGCTTACAGTCTAAAATTATTATTATTATTAATTTATTTATTTATAAGGCGCCACAAGGTTTCCGCAGCGCCGAACACAGTACAAACAATGGACAGTACAGGGAATATCAGTACAGAACAATAAACAAGTAATACCAAAACTTCAGAGGCTCCAGGCAAAGCAAATATAATGGAGTAGGAGCAGAAGAGAAGGTAGAGAGATAGTAGGGAGAAGGGCCCTGCTCATAAGAGCTTACATCCTAAAGGGAGGGGAACAGACGGCCGGCACAAAGAGAGTCAGAGGGGGGGAGAGCAAGCGTGCACCTCTACAGAGGAGGAACCAGGGGATGGGAGCGAGCATAGAGAGAGGGTTAGGTGGAAGGCTGGTAGGCTTTAAGGAAGAGATGGGTTTTGAGTGCCCTTTTGAAGGAGCACAGGTTAGGGGACAAACGGATGGAGCGTGGGAGGTCATTCCCATGCAGGGGGGCAGCTCGGGAGAAGTCTTGAAATCTACACACACAGACTAATGGCTATTTTGTCAGAAGCTACATAACCTACTAGCATGTTTTTGGGGCTTTGGGAGGAAACACGGGAACAACATACAAACTCCACACAGATAGTGTCATGGTTGCAGCCGAACCCAGGGCCCCAGCACTGTGAGACAACAATGCTAACCACTGTGCCGCCCATGATAATCGAATCAGACAAGACTCATGGGGGTATATTTACCAAACTGCGGGTTTGAAAAAGTGGAGATGTTGCCTATAGCAACCAATCAGATTCTAGCTGTCATTTTGTAGAATGTACTAAATAAATTATAACTTTTTCAAACCCACAGTTTAGTAAATTATACCCCATGGAATGAACCTCCCTTTTTTTTTTTAGCAGTCTTACATTCTGGAATTGTTGAATTCTTATAATATATAAGGGTGATTTACTAACTGCAGACACGCGGGATATTCAATTTCATGTAAAAGAATTTCGCCACCGTTTGCAGGATTTGCAGTCCCAGACAAACACACATATTGGCAAAAAATGTCACGTCCGGCCTGCTATCACTTTAGGACCACTCACTCAATCATATTTCCTGTTTTCTCCTAAAACTACTTGTTGGCTCCTCATATGTCCTATAGGTATAAGTTCACCTTTGGCATCTCCCACCGTGAGAAAAGCAGAATCAGGACAAAACAAGCCCCTATAATTCAATTTCTTGTGGAAATTGTGGCCGGGTGTAAAAGGCTCCCACTGAGACAATAGGCCTCACCCTTGCTGGTCTAGTGCACACACTTATTTGGGGTGCCATGATGTAATATGGTACCTAACTCGCTGTTGCTCTCCACTTCAGCTCCAGCTATAGCGTGGTATCTGCGACCAGAGGGTCCCCTGTATGGTCAGGTGTTTAACACACGTGTGGTGTGGAATGGACATGAGTGGCAGTGTACTGTAACTACAGCATAGGAAATATTACGCTCCAGGCCATCTCAGATCAAACGAAGAAAATTATATTCAAATGCCTTCCCCTCCAGCACTTAAGCATAACGTTTACAGTGCACTTAGCAGAAATAAAGCAATTCTGGCAGTTCATATACCCGGTGTTCTGGGTGCAGTAGTTCCACAGCAGACGGTCAGAGTTAATTATACATACAGTTGGCATATGTCAGAGATTCTTGCACTGCTCATCCCCTACCCCAGGGACCCTCTTACACAACTCATAGCCACACTGCCTTAATGCAGCCCTAAATATCTAGGGACCTACCTTCATAACGAAGATGGTGCTGTCAATGACTTTTCGATGAACACTTCCAGATAATACATCCCAGTAACCAGGGAGTCCCCCACTGCAGCCAACAAGTCTCTCACAGCACTCTCCTAACTGCAGGGTCCAACTATGCCGATGTCAATCTAAACATTTAAGGGCACAATTATACTTTGCCCATTTCTCCGGCTTCTGAGCAGGAATTCTCTTCCAGAATACTGACACCTCTGGAATTCCTTAATGTAGGGATTCTCCCTGTTGCGGCTCTCTTCCCATTTATTATAAATAACGACCACTTGTGGCAGAAGTCACACCACCTACCCTCCTGGTGTCCCTAGGGGTGGGGATCCCTAGCTACCCTCTCAGGGGCTATTTTACGGTACAGGAGCTTCTCTCCACACACCCCCCCGGGACCTCCTTATCTCCGGCCTCACACCCCTGGCAAGATGGCTGCTTCCTCCTTGTGGCAAGACATTGTCCCCACTTGTCTGCTCTTCTCACCAGCTTTAATCATGGGAGGGGGAGGGTGGTTGGGCATGGGGGTTTAATACATTCCAAAACATATGTGTACATATATCTTACGCTCTGCATGTTAAACATTTTATGATGCCGAGAACAAATTGCACACCTTTCATGAATATTCTTGTTTAGATGAACTGAAACAAGAATACCAGTATTTTACCAATTAAACAGTATTATAATTGCCTACTCTCCCAGAGTGTCCTGCAGACCCCATATTTCAGGTAGTTCTTCCTGACTCCTGCGAGAGCAGACTGGCATCCTGCTTCCTGCCCTCTTCAATGTTAGCCCACCCTCTACCCCACGGGCAGGCCCAGAATGACATGCATGGTGGTGCCATGTCTTCCCTTGCCATTTGACCTCCAGTCCGGTATATCCCTTAGAGGACAGGGGTAAAGTTGACAACTAGTGTGTGACTAAGCCATCAACATTCAGTGAGAATAACACAGTATAATAATATAAAAAATTACTACTCGTTTACAAACATGCAACCTCTGCCAATACCACATTGCAATAAAAATGTAATTATTCAGATTCAGTGCACACAACGATTTCAGTGTTCAAGACAAGAAGAGCAGTACTGACATTATCATCCAGCTCTTTGTAACAAGTAAAAAAGAATTACAATACAAAATAATCATGAACCCAGTGTACAGATATAGCAGACATTATACACACATTCCCATGAGTTTATAACCCTCATAGTCCATGTTTATCCTTCACATGAATACATTTACCCCAGTTTGCGCCTCATACACATAGATACAACATTAGATCTCCTAAACTTAAATAAACACCCTTTTGCCAGCAGAACCTTGCTCAGTTGTGGTTTAGCAATCAATAGTGCAGTATGTAGTGTTTATTTGTGTGTTACTGACCTGTAATAACGTATATGGCTTATTCTGAACCAGCAGGTGCATGTTTTCCACCTCTCCTTGCTGCAGCACATTCATTACTGACTATCACATACAGGTGGTGCTAATTATTCCACATGTCACCTGGGAGCCCTGCACTGTTAGAGCTCACTCAGGACTGGGCACTGATCTATAATAATCTGCTACTCATACAGCGCCCTCTACTGAACCCTCCACAAACAACAATCAGTGCATTTACTAATGCAGTACAAAGAACCAATGTTATATAATGACATCAACAATAAAAGTACATGTAAAGGGTGGCTTATTTATTAAAGCATTTTAAATTTGTTTGCTTTTTTCTAGCCACTACACTCTCTCCAGGCATCATGGCTGCTTGTTACGCCTCTGCAACTGAGGACGTGTAAAAGCGTAGTATGCAGGGATAGAAATTGGAAAAGTCCCCTCCAATGCATTTGAAGCTCATTTAACATAAAACCTTGTTGTTTGTTTTTGGGTGCAATACCAGAAGCATGACTGCCCATGAAAGGGAAGAGATTTGCATGCCTGCAGCTGCCCTCATCCTGATGTGCTTAACCACGTGCTTAACGGTATAATCAAGTGTAATTGCACAAATGTTTCTAAACTTGCTTTGTCAGCAATAGTCCACATTCAGACAGATTTGTGATGTGACCACGCCCCCCTTTGACACATGGTCACGCCCCTTTCATCCTGTCAAGGACAGACACATTGGGAAGTATGCAGGGGCAAACGCAGGATTTGTAGAGAGGGGTTTCCACACCACGCCGCCAGTGGGCGTGACCAGCATGCATGGGGGCGTGCCTATAATTTTAGACAGTGTTTGGGCAATGATGCGTGTACTACTGTTAGGTGCACGCAGCTCTCCCTTTCCAAGCAGAGCCGTGTGAATCGGGGGCAGGGTCCAGCCACCTCAATTATACAGTGCCCCAGGCTTGGAGGGGGGTTCCCAGGCACTAGGAAACCCCCCCTCGGTTTACCTATGGTATGCACCACCTAATGGGCGTATATACGTGTTTCTGCAGGTCTGCATGAGCCACATTGGTGTAAATTCCTTTACAGTACTCCTCAAATGTTAAAACTTTAGTTCCGTCCCTGGTCCCACCTATCCAAATGCAGGCGGGTGTAATTGTCATTTGCACCCACTTTCTGGGCATGTGTAAAGCGAATTCGTGCCAGATATGCTACGCAAATTGCCGTACGTCCCTCTGTGCATCAGCTCCATAGAGGCGGAAGGCGGGGTTCCGCTTTAAGGTTATATAAACCAAACAGCATCTAAAATCATCAGATAGAGATTTCATTAGATAAAATAACCCATAAAGTGTAGGTATTTTAGGTACATAAAACTAATAAAGGACTTATTCTTTAAATGAAAAGTTCAGAATAATCAAAAAGAAGTTCTCAAATGTTCTTGAACTGAGAGCGGTCAACCTATATTTAAGTTGTAATTAATTTTCTGGGACAGTGAAAGACAGAATATGTAATGTGTGGGTCCATCCTATCTGATTTATTGATGTCTGGTGTCAATTAAGTGTTATACCTCCTCTGGTCAAGGATGGGAGGCTTAAAGTGGTCTGATTAGGGTGACATGGAACCGACCGGAAAATCATGGATTACAAACTGTCTCTTTTTATGACTTGCAAATTAGAGTCGAGAATTAAAAGGCTTGAACTAAGTGCTCCCCACGCCTCTCAGACACAGCCAACTGAGCAGAGTATTGGCTGAGACTATCTTCTATCAATAGGTGTCATTCATTCCTTTGGTGACCTTCACACTAGGACTAATGCTGTGTTTGCAGGAAGCCTAGACTGGCTTTAGCAGTGTTTGGTACAAATCCATGCATTAATAAATGCTTTACAACCGATGCAAGTGTGTTAAATTGAAAGTTGCATCTGAAACCTGATAATTCGTATTCATAAAGCAATTCTGTGTATATATACGTACAGACCAAAATAATTCAGATAATACATCATCAAAAACATTTATTAGATAATAATGTTGGGTAACATTAGATATAGTCATCACTATCATCACCATTTATTTATATAGCGCCATTAATTCCGCAGCGCTGTACAGAGAACTCACTCACATCAGTCCCTGCCCCATTGGAGCGTACAGTCTAAATTTCCTAACATACACACACAGACAGACAGACAGACAGACTAGGGTCTATTTGATAGCAGCCAATTAAACCACCAGTATGTTTTTGGAGTGTGGGTGGAAACCGGAGCACCCGGAAGAAACCCACGCAAACACGGGGAGAACATACAAACTCCACACAGATAAGGCCATGATCGGGAACTCATGACCCCATTGCTGTAAGGCAGAAGTGCTAACCACTAAGCCGCCGTGCAGCCCCATATAATGAAATATTTCAGTTTCTTTCATTTGAAATGTATGTATAGCTTTGATTTTATCTAGTATATAAAAAGGCTCCTCCTTGCTCAATCTGCAGAGAACATCCAGGTGGGAGATTTACTTTAACGTCTAAAACGGAAATGTGGAGGTGTTGCCCATAGCAACCAATCAGATTCTAGCTTTCATTTATCTACTACATTCTAGAAAATGATAGCTAGAGTCTAAATGGCTGCTATGGGCAACACCTCCACTTTTCTCTTTAGAAGTTTTAGTAATTGCACCCCCTAGTCACTGACTAAACCCCTTCATGCTATGATATGACACCTATAAATTAAATTTAAAATAAAAGATGAGCATCATAGCAAACCAATTAAGCTGTAGGTGCTGCACTGTGAGTATAAGCATATATATATATATATATATATATATATATATATATATATATATATATATATAAATATATATTTCTTTTTTTAAAGACTGCCCTGCCAGCAGTCCCGATTTTTCCTGGATAGTCCTGATTTTTAGCTGACAGCAGACCACCAGACTGGGGCAGGGAGTTTGTGGACTGTAGCAATATTAAAATGAATGTAGTCTATTTTTTAATAGGAACAAATTATATTACTGGTTCCCTGGTATAATAGTATAATGGGTTTCTACTGGTTCTTAATGAATTTAGTGTCTGCAGTCACTAGAAGGTTGCCACAAAATGGCTGCCCTCATACATTGAGACTGTCTTGTATCATAGGTGTCATTCATTCCTTCAGTGACCTCCACCATGCCTAATACTGTGCTGGCAGATGGCTAGATGACTGGGTCAGAGCATCTCCAAAAGGGCAAGTCTTGTGGGGTGTGCAAATTATGCAGTGGTTAGTACATACCGTATTTCCCCATGTATAAGACGCACCTTTTTCCCCCAAATTTTGGGTCTAAAAAAAGGCTGCGTCTTATACACTGTACTTGCCTACTTTTGGCAAGTTGTATTCGGGAGAGGGGCGTGTCTAGAGGGTGGTAGGGGGCGGGGCGCGGCAAAATACACCATTTTGGCCCCGCCTCCATGACAAATATGCCGTTTTGTCGTTCACTGCGAATCGCGTCATTTTAGCCCCGCAATTGCAGGATGCGGGAGACTTGCCAGCTCTCCCGAGAGTCAGTGAAACCCACCCGAATTTAAAACACAATCAGAGCAGCCGGGCAGCACATTGTCACTGCTAAGCGGACCTGCACATAGTGTGCAGCCCTGCTAGGGGGGGGGGCGATTGCCCTGATCGCCCCCCCCCCCCCTGGATCCGCCACTGCAGGGTCACTGATGCTCGTGGGGAATGAAGGGTAGCCCGTTTGGTCCAATCCCACAGAAGAGCTACTGTAGCACAAATTGCTGAAAAAGTTAATGCTGGCTAGATGGAAAGGTGTCAGAACACACAGTGCAGCTTGCTCCGTATAGGGCTGTGTAGCCACAGACAGGTCAGAGTGCCCATGCACCTACAATGGGCACGTGAGCTCCAGAACTGGTCCATGGAACGATGGAAGCAGATGCCCTTGTCTGATGAGTCACCCACGTGTGAGTCGGTTACCCGGGGAAGAGATGGCACCAGAGTCCATTTTTTCTGCCACCCTCTGTCCTCCATGCAAGAAGTCTGGGAAATGTGCTGGGACTTGTCCATTGAAAAACTACTTGTTTTTAAATACAATAATTTTTTTTTATATTAAAATAAAAAAATTGTTTTTTATTCGCTGCAAGTACATTTATGTATGAATGATAGACAAATAGCTGTCTGTTGTTTCACATTACAGAGAAGACAGAGGGCATTGTGTCACTTCTCATTTGCCATCATCAGCGCTGTTTGGACAATTAAGATTTTACTTGTCCTCCAACTGATGGATGGGGGATGTTTTATTTTCTTAGCATAAAGGAAGAGTGGAGGAGGGGGCTCTAAGATGACACAAACGGACATAATTAATGATGCTGCAAATATTTATTTGCAAAAACAGCTAATAAAAAAAATCTAAATAATATTATGTACCAATATTTAGAGGTACAATAATAATATTTTTACATTTGTTTTAATGTAAAGTACAATTGATTCTGGCTAGTACCAAATTACAGCACACGGTTTACATTATTTACGCTCCACATAAACAGTGGTACAACTAAAGGGCCCTAGGGCCCCAGTGCACTGCTGAGAGCAGAAAGACAGGTAAACGGAATAATGAAAGAATATTATATTTTCCAGTGTTTACTTCAGTATACTTCTTAAATATATATTTTTTCATTATTAAAAAAAAATATCAACTTTTGTAAATAATGTTTATTCATGTTATAAACTAAGGGCCTGATTCGTCGATGCAATGTGAGTTTGTGTTAAAAGTTAACAAACGTAAATAGATTCTCCTGAATCTGCCAAGGAATGGATCTGAAGGTAAGTGAGCTGAAGAATTCAGTTGTAGGTCAGCTGTGATCTACTACACAAAACACTGCAGGATACTTCTAGGTGGAAGATAAACCCGCAAAATAACGCACAGAGAAAAACAAATATTAAATTAATGTCACCTGTTAATAATAAATAATAAAACAGAAAAAAGTGTTTTTTTTTTTCTATTTTTTTGTTTTCCATTAAATACATTGATTAGGATGTTGTTAATGTCTTCTGTACATAAAATTCATTTTTACAGTTGCTCCTGATTACAAACACATGTTATAGCATGGATACGATACTGTCATCACTAGTGATCAGGACTTAGACTAGCCCTGTAGCTGGAGCAAGAGATACGGCAGAAAACTATGTACCTTAGAGATGCCCAGAGCCTGGATGTGGCTGCGTGCGCTGGAGATTGTTACGCCCTTACTGTACATTGCCTGAGGGAGAACGCTCTATCCCAGCCCTGTGCCCTCCCAGAACTCCTAGGCTGTAGTAAGTGTCCTTTGCGTACGAACATGAATTAAACGTGGCTGAGTTTAGTTGCATCGGTTGGGTACTAAATCCTGACACATCCATTCTGGGGACAGCTTGGAAATATCAACAATGTGATCTAATATCTATCTATCTAGTTCATATCTATCTATCTATCTAATTTCTATCTATCTATCTATCTATCTATCTAACTATCTAGTTCATATCTATCTATCTATCTATCTATCGCTCTATATATCTATCTATGCATCTATCTATCTAATTTCTATCTATATATCTATCTATATATCTCTCTATCTATATATCTATCTATGTATCTATGTATCTATGTATCTATGTATCTATCTATCTATCTATCTAACTATCTAGTTCATATCTATCTATCTATCTATCTCTCTATATATCTATCTATGCATCTATCTAATTTCTATCTATATATCTATCTATCTATATATCTCTCTATCTATATATCTATCTATGTATCTATCTATCTATCTAATTTCTATTTATCTATCTATCTATCTAGTTCATATCTATCTATCTAATTTCTATCTATCTAGTTCATATCTATCTATCTAATTTATATCTATCTATCTAGTTCATATCTATCTATCTAGTTCATATCTATCTATCTAGTTCATATCTATCTATCTATCTATCTATCTATCTAACTATCTATCTATCTATCTATCTAACTATCTAGTTCATATCTATCTATCTATCTATCTATCTATCTATCTATCGTTCTATATATCTATCTATGCATCTATCTATCTAATTTCTATCTATATATCTATCTATATATCTCTCTATCTATATATCTATCTATGTATCTATCTATCTATCTAATTTCTATCTATCTATCTATCTATCTAACTATCTAGTTCATATCTATCTATCTATCTATCTCTCTATATATCTATCTATGCATCTATCTAATTTCTATCTATATATCTATCTATCTATATATCTCTCTATCTATATATCTATCTATGTATCTATCTATCTATCTAATTTCTATTTATCTATCTATCTATCTAGTTCATATCTATCTATCTAATTTCTATCTATCTAGTTCATATCTATCTATCTAATTTATATCTATCTATCTAGTTCATATCTATCTATCTATCTATCTATATATCTATCTATGCATCTATCTATCTATCTATCTAATTTCTATCTATCTATCTATCTAGTTCATATCTATCTATCTATCTCTCTATCTATCTATCTATCTAACTTCTATCTATCTACCTATCTATCTATCTAGTTCATATCTATCTATCTATCTATCTATCTATCTCTCTATCTATCTATCTATTTATCTATCTATCTAACTTCTATCTATCTAGTTCATATCTATCTATCTATCTATCTATCTATCTATCTATCTACCTATCTATCCATATAACTATCTATCTTTCTCATATCTATCTAATTTTTGCATATCTATATTTCTCATATCTATCTACCTATCTATCTATCTCCTATATATATATATATATATATATATATATATATATATATATATAATTTCTGCATAAATGTTTGTATTTGGGAGGGGTACATTGTTTTTGTATATGACAAGAAGCTCTTGGAGCAGTTACCTAATAATTGATTTTCATAGCTTTGTTTTTCATTTATCATGTAAAGCGAACATTGTACAGTTGATGGATGTATATCAGATAGCTGATGCCGTAGAGCAATTCATCTTCCCAATCGGAGCCTTTCCAGGGTGCCTAATTTACAGTACCTTTAGAATGGCTGTGAGAGGTAATCATGCATGAAATATTGTTATTTTACATGTACATGTGTGCACACCTCCAGAGGACCCCTTGTTCTCCTCTAATTCATGCCTCAAGGCCTCATTTAATGCCCAAGCAGTTCAGATCAAAAGACAATTTTCACACTTTCATCCTCCAACGCTATCTTGGATACAATGCATAATTCACGACAAAGAGCTACCAAAAACTTACTTAGCAAATAGCGTCACTCTAAAGCGGACTCCATTATAGCTTTATTTAAAGGCTTTTAATGCATGTCAGCCACAATACACAAATAAAAATGTTAAGCCTGCCAAAAATGCCTATATTTCTGCTGTGGCCTTGAGACGATTGCTTGGGGCTATGTCCTCATCTCCGTGGGCAGCAGATGTGAATGGTCCGTTGGGAGCCGGTACTTGGAATTTCATCAGCGTTCATGAGTGACCTCGCCTTTTCAGGCACACTGATAGACATGATAAATCATCTTTACAACAAACTCTAATTATCATTTGTGTGGCCTGGGTGCTTCTTAAAAAAAACACACAATCCTCACACTTTCCATTATTGCTTGTAGAATCTTGTCCGAGTGTCATTGGTGGTTTGTCCATACGGATCTCCCAAGGGGAACACCACATGGCTTTACACTTAAATTAGTGTGAATTCAGGAGTTAAAGCACTCTATTAAGTTATATCAGAGTCTATACCCACCTAAATTTAATTCTGGATCTATTCTGCTCAAGAGGAAAATCTGATTAGGTCAGAATTAAGCCACCCGACTTGATGTAATTGTATCAAATAATACCATAATACCTTAATGATTAGTGGTCAACAAAATTTTCATGGATTACAGCCCAAATTTCCCTAGGGCATATTAATGCAAACGGTGTTGTTTATAGTAATTTAAAATGTAACAAATGTGTTTACCTTCAGGAAAGGGGGAAAATAAAAAAATAAATAAATAATGAATGATTTCAATTGCTAATGATATAACAAAATGTTATAATCACATTTTAGGGTATTTTTGTACTTTTAATTTGTTGTGGCGTTTGAATAGCTCTTGATCTAAGCAGCTGTTTTGATTACAGGACTTAAAAAAAGCTAAACCCTCAACACGAAAATGATGCAAAATGAAAAGGCGTCTTCTGACATTCCCAAATGTATAGATAAAAGTGTCTATATACTAGAGATGGGCGGGTCCGGTTCTCCGAGAACCGAACCCACCCGAACTTTGGGTATCCGAGTACCGAGCTGAGCAGCTCGGTACTCTCCCGCCAATTCCGAATCCAAATCGAGGCCGAACGTCATTGTGACGTCGTCGGATCTCGGGACTCGGTTCTCGCGATACTTCAACTTTATAAATACACGCCTCCACAGCAATCCATCGCCATTTGACAGAGGGAGAGAGCAGGGTGTAGTCATAGGCTAATTAGAGCAGGGACAGAGAAAGAATACAATATTGTTCTTGCAATTGCTCTAACCAAAATCGCTAGTGCAGAGAGGAGGATAGAGGTTTATTATTTTTTCTTCATATTTGGCACTCCCCAGCGCTTTTGGGTTGTCCCCCATAATTGTGCATTAATATTTCTGGCTGTCAAAAGTCATATCTGTCAGCAGTATCTACTCAATAAATGTTAGCACTCCTCAGTGTTTTTGGGGTGTCCTCTCTAATTGTGCATTAATATTTCTGGCTGTCAAAAGTCATATCTGTCAGCAGTATCTACTCAATAAATGTTAGCACTCCTCAGTGTTTTTGGGGTGTCCTCTCTAATTGTGCATTAATATTTCTGGCTGTCAAAAGTCATATCTGTCAGCAGTATCTACTCAATAATTTTAAGCACTCCTCAGTGTTTTTGGGGTGTCCTCTCTAATTGTGCATTAATATTTCTGGCTGTCAAAAGTCATATCTGTCAGCAGTATCTACTCAATAAATTTTAGCACTCCTCTGTGTTTTTGGGGTGTCCTCCCTAATTGTGCATTAATATTTCTGGCTGTCAAAAGTCATATCTGTCAGCAGTATCTACTCAATAATTTTAAGCACTCCTCAGTGTTTTTGGGGTGTCCTCTCTAATTGTGCATTAATATTTCTGGCTGTCAAAAGTCATATCTGTCAGCAGTATCTACTCAATAAATTTTAGCACTCCTCTGTGTTTTTGGGGTGTCCTCCCTAATTGTGCATTAATATTTCTGGCTGTCAAAAGTCATATCTGTCAGCAGTATCTACTCAATAAATGTTAGCACTCCTCAGTGTTTTTGGGGTGTCCTCTCTAATTGTGCATTAATATTTCTGGCTGTCAAAAGTCATATCTGTCAGCAGTATCTACTCAATAATTTTAAGCACTCCTCAGTGTTTTTGGGGTGTCCTCTCTAATTGTGCATTAATATTTCTGGCTGTCAAAAGTCATATCTGTCAGCAGTATCTACTCAATAAATGTTAGCACTCCTCAGTGTTTTTGGGGTGTCCTCTCTAATTGTGCATTAATATTTCTGGCTGTCAAAAGTCATATCTGTCAGCAGTATCTACTCAATAATTTTAAGCACTCCTCAGTGTTTTTGGGGTGTCCTCTCTAATTGTGCATTAATATTTCTGGCTGTCAAAAGTCATATCTGTCAGCAGTATCTACTCAATAAATTTTAGCACTCCTCTGTGTTTTTGGGGTGTCCTCCCTAATTGTGCATTAATATTTCTGGCTGTCAAAAGTCATATCTGTCAGCAGTATCTACTCAATAATTTTAAGCACTCCTCAGTGTTTTTGGGGTGTCCTCTCTAATTGTGCATTAATATTTCTGGCTGTCAAAAGTCATATCTGTCAGCAGTATCTACTCAATAAATGTTAGCACTCCTCAGTGTTTTTGGGGTGTCCTCTCTAATTGTGCATTAATATTTCTGGCTGTCAAAAGTCATATCTGTCAGCAGTATCTACTCAATAAATGTTAGCACTCCTCAGTGTTTTTGGGGTGTCCTCTCTAATTGTGCATTAATATTTCTGGCTGTCAAAAGTCATATCTGTCAGCAGTATCTACTCAATAATTTTAAGCACTCCTCAGTGTTTTTGGGGTGTCCTCTCTAATTGTGCATTAATATTTCTGGCTGTCAAAAGTCATATCTGTCAGCAGTATCTACTCAATAAATTTTAGCACTCCTCTGTGTTTTTGGGGTGTCCTCCCTAATTGTGCATTAATATTTCTGGCTGTCAAAAGTCATATCTGTCAGCAGTATCTACTCAATAATTTTAAGCACTCCTCAGTGTTTTTGGGGTGTCCTCTCTAATTGTGCATTAATATTTCTGGCTGTCAAAAGTCATATCTGTCAGCAGTATCTACTCAATAAATTTTAGCACTCCTCTGTGTTTTTGGGGTGTCCTCCCTAATTGTGCATTAATATTTCTGGCTGTCAAAAGTCATATCTGTCAGCAGTATCTACTCAATAAATGTTAGCACTCCTCAGTGTTTTTGGGGTGTCCTCTCTAATTGTGCATTAATATTTCTGGCTGTCAAAAGTCATATCTGTCAGCAGTATCTACTCAATAATTTTAAGCACTCCTCAGTGTTTTTGGGGTGTCCTCTCTAATTGTGCATTAATATTTCTGGCTGTCAAAAGTCATATCTGTCAGCAGTATCTACTCAATAAATGTTAGCACTCCTCAGTGTTTTTGGGGTGTCCTCTCTAATTGTGCATTAATATTTCTGGCTGTCAAAAGTCATATCTGTCAGCAGTATCTACTCAATAATTTTAAGCACTCCTCAGTGTTTTTGGGGTGTCCTCTCTAATTGTGCATTAATATTTCTGGCTGTCAAAAGTCATATCTGTCAGCAGTATCTACTCAATAAATTTTAGCACTCCTCTGTGTTTTTGGGGTGTCCTCCCTAATTGTGCATTAATATTTCTGGCTGTCAAAAGTCATATCTGTCAGCAGTATCTACTCAATAATTTTAAGCACTCCTCAGTGTTTTTGGGGTGTCCTCTCTAATTGTGCATTAATATTTCTGGCTGTCAAAAGTCATATCTGTCAGCAGTATCTACTCAATAATTTTAAGCACTCCTCAGTGTTTTTGGGGTGTCCTCTCTAATTGTGCATTAATATTTCTGGCTGTCAAAAGTCATATCTGTCAGCAGTATCTACTCAATAATTTTAAGCACTCCTCAGTGTTTTTGGGGTGTCCTCTCTAATTGTGCATTAATATTTCTGGCTGTCAAAAGTCATATCTGTCAGCAGTATCTACTCAATAAATTTTAGCACTCCTCTGTGTTTTTGGGGTGTCCTCCCTAATTGTGCATTAATATTTCTGGCTGTCAAAAGTCATATCTGTCAGCAGTATCTACGCAATGGATTCAAAGCAGTCCACATATGATCTAAATGAGCAACCAGGTTCTGTCACCAGTCCTGATGTTAGTGTTCCCAGTACGTCATCTGGCCAAGGCGATGTCAAACAACAGAGTGTTTTCAAATTAGTGCAAAAAACAAAAACCAAAAAAAAATTTACTGTATTGAAGCGAAAACGAAGTGTAACTGAGCAAAAGTTAAGTGACGATAAAAAAAAAATTGCAAGCATGCCATTCTACACACGCAGTGGCAAAGAGAGAATGAGGCCTTCACCTTTGGCTATTAGTGGCAGATCCCAAAAAGTTACCCAGCCTACAATTGGTGCACAACTACTGTTACGCGTCAAAGCTGAGCTGCAAGATACCAGTGAGGCATTACAGGAGAATATTTGCTCTGATTCACAAATGACAACAATCCCTGTGGAGAGTCCATCCAACAGTGGGATGTCTAATCGTGAGCATTCTGCTGATGTGTGCCTTAATAGCCCGAGTGTAGCCGGTGATACCCAAATTGAGGATGCCACTTTGGAATTAGAAGAGGATGAGGGGGAGATTTGTGTAGGCGACGAGGGCGCTAATGAGGATGTTGATGAGGATGAGGTTGTTTGTGTAAGTCCTGCACCAGTGGCAGCAGTTCTGGCACGTGACAAGAAAAAGGCCATTGTCATGCCTGGGCATAAAACAAAAAAATCCACTTCTTATGTGTGGAATTATTTCTACCCAAATCCAGACAACAATTGTATAGCCATTTGTAGTGTATGTGAAGCCACAGTCAGTCGAGGGAGGGACCTTAACCATCTTGGAACCTCGTCTATGTTACGCCATTTAACGAGAGTTCATGGCAAAGTGTTGGGAAAAGCTGAAAGTTCTTCCCAAAAGAATACAAGCACTCCCTCATCAGCTAAGACCCTCCGCTCACCGACATACCGACGGCCACAAAATACACCCACCACACCATCCTCATCAATATCCTCAGTAGCGCTCGGAGTTAGCCCGGCATCCCACTTAAGGCTGGATGACTCCGGCACTATTATTGATTCCTCTGAAGAAAGCGTTAGTCCTGCTGCTGCTGTTGCTGCTGCTGGGGGTGAATCGTCATCCCAGAGGCAGGTGAATAAAATGAGCAGTCCTACATTTCAGCAATTAACTGTGAAACAATCCTTTGCGAGGGGAAGCAAATATGACAGCAGTCACCCAGTCGCCAAGCGAATCACAGACGCCATGGCTGCAATGTTAGTGTTAGATCTGCGTCCAATCTCCACCATAAACGCAGCTGGTTTTTCACAGTTAATTGAGGTTTTGTGTCCGCGTTACAGAATTCCATCGCGACACCATTTCTCCCGTAAAGCTATTCCACAACTATACCAAAAAGTGTGTAAAAATGTAGAGATTGCGCTGAAAAATGCCATTCTGCCCACTGTTCACTTAACCACAGATATGTGGACAAGTGGAAGTGGCCAAACCAAAGACTATATGACTGTGACAGCCCACTGGGTTGGTCATTCACCTTCACCAGCAGGAACAGCAGCAGCATGTACACCACTACGTAACATTTGTCACAGGCAGGCCACTCTTTGTATCACCGGCTTCACTAACAGGCATACGGCTGACAATTTGTTACGCAAACTGAGAGATGTGATTGATGCATGGCTTATACCACTCGGACTCTCCCCAGGGTATGTCATTTCAGATAACGCCAACAATATAGTGCGAGCATTACAGCTGGGTGATTTCCAACATATTCCCTGTTTTGCTCACACCATCAACTTGGTGGTGCAGAGCTTCCTACGAAACAACCGTGAGGTGCAGGAGATGCTTTCGGTGGCCCGTAAAATTTCAGGCCATTTCAGGCATTCAGCCACAGCATGTAGGAGATTACAGCAGCTCCAAGAGCAGTTTAACTTTCCCTGCCACCAACTTAAGCAAGAGGTGGTAACTCGGTGGAATTCCACCCTGTACATGCTTCAGAGGATGGAGGAACAGCGCAAAGCCATCCAAGCATATTGCACAAGTCATGACATTGGGAAAGGAGGGGGGATGTATTTCACTCTTGCACAGTGGGGAATCCTTTCAGTGCTGTGCAAGGTGCTGAAACCATTTGAAGTTGTGACATGTGAGGTCAGTGCAGACTCTGCAAGTTTGAGCCAAGTCATTCCTTTAATTAGACTATTGGAAAAGCAGCTTGAGAAAATGAAGGAGGAGCTGAAAGCAAGCAATTCAGCAAAGTATGTTGGCCTTGTCGATCAAGTACTTAATTCGCTTCACAATGATCCTCGAGTTATTAAGATCTTGAACTCGGATCAGTACGTTTTGGCCACTGTGCTTGATCCAAGGTTTAAAACCTACATTGAGTCTTTACTTGTAAATGAGCGAGATGTGAACTTTTGCAAGGAGCTATTGCTCAGCAAGTTGGCCGCTGAACTGGGCCTCGGCTTGACGACGTGTCCTCCTTCACTTTCTCAAGCTGTTGCTCGTAAAAAATTAAATTTCCAAAAAAGAAGCAGGGAAGACACAGGGGGCAGACGAGAACAATTTAACATCTGGGCTGGTTTGAAGGATTTTTCAAAACAAAGTGTCACTTTGCCCATAAGTCCATCCAATATGAGTATAAACATGCAAAGGATGGTGGAGGATTACTTTCAAGAGGTAGTTGATATGGAAATGTCAGACAGTCCCTTTCCTTACTGGGAAGAAAAGCAAGCTATTTGGAAACCCATGTACAAACTTGCTTTGCAATACCTAAGCTGCCCACCCTCCAGTGTGTACTCTGAACGAGTGTTCAGCACAGCAGGGAACTTAGTCAGTGATCGCCGTAGAAGGTTACTTCCCAAAAATGTGGAGAAAATGATGTTTATAAAAATGAACTACATCTTCCACGAGGAAGGCCTTCACCATCCAAGACATGCAAGCACTGACTGTTCTCTAATGGCGGATTCAAGCGGCGATGAATTGATAGTCTGTGATGATGACGATAACACTGATGAGGGTGAGGATGAAGCTGAAGATGATGCCGATAACATCTTTTTAAAACTTTCTATGTAAGTGTAGGGTGCAATCTACCCCCAAAGAGGAAAGGGACTTGTGGCATTTCCATATCACATACCATCTTGAAAGGCTGCTGTTAGGGCAATTTATCCTTAAGGGTAGGGTGTCATAGACAGAGTGACCCTAAACTGGCTTTGTCCATTTTTCATAATATTGTACAGTCTATAATGGCTGAATTTTTTAGTATTTTATACAAGTGGAGGGGGGCCTAGAGAGACAGAAACCAAACTGGCTTTCTCCATGTCAATTAATATTGTACAGTCTATAATGGCTGAATTTTTTAGTATTTTATACAAGTGGAGGGGGGCCTAGAGAGACAGAAACCAAACTGGCTTTCTCCATGTCAATTAATATTGTACAGTCTATAATGGCTGAATTTTTTAGTATTTTATACAAGTGGAGGGGGGCCTAGAGAGACAGAAACCAAACTGTCTTTCTCCATGTCAATTAATATTGTACAGTCTATAATGGCTGAATTTTTTAGTATTTTATACAAGTGGAGGGGGGCCTAGAGAGACAGAAACCAAACTGTCTTTCTCCATGTCAATTAATATTGTACAGTCTATAATGGCTGAATTTTTTAGTATTTTATACAAGTGGAGGGGGGCCTAGAGAGACAGAAACCAAACTGGCTTTCTCCATGTCAATTAATATTGTACAGTCTATAATGGCTGAATTTTTTAGTATTTTATACAAGTGGAGGGGGGCCTAGAGAGACAGAAACCAAACTGGCTTTCTCCATGTCAATTAATATTGTACAGTCTATAATGGCTGAATTTTTTAGTATTTTATACAAGTGGAGGGGGGCCTAGAGAGACAGAAACCAAACTGGCTTTCTCCATGTCAATTAATATTGTACAGTCTATAATGGCTGAATTTTTTAGTATTTTATACAAGTGGAGGGGGGCCTAGAGAGACAGAAACCAAACTGGCTTTCTCCATGTCAATTAATATTGTACAGTCTATAATGGCTGAATTTTTTAGTATTTTATACAAGTGGAGGGGGGCCTAGAGAGACAGAAACCAAACTGGCTTTCTCCATGTCAATTAATATTGTACAGTCTATAATGGCTGAATTTTTTGGTATTTTATACAAGTGGAGGGGGGCCTTGAGAGACAGAAACCAAACTGGCTTTTTCCATTTCTTTACATATTTAACTATAAGTGTAGGGTGTAATATACATTCAAAGACGATGGCTGCATTGCCAATATGCATAGATGGAGAGGAAGACAATCTGTTTTGTGTGTAGAATAGGCCTACCAACGAAGAATTAAACTGTTTTTTGGGATGATTTATTACCTCAACAATTAGATTACTTGTCTCTAAAACAGTTGGAGCACTAAATTGGGTTAATTTAGGCCCAAAAACATGGATTTTCCCAAAAAATAGCAAAACAAAACCAAACAAAACCAAAACCAAAACCAAAACACGCAATGGAGGTTTTGCAAAACCAAAACCAAAACCAAAACACGACGGTAATCCAGATCCAAAACCGAATCCAAAACCAAAACACGGGGGTCAGTGACCATCTCTACTATATACCATGGCAGGTGTTAAGACATCGTAGATTGTATGTAAGCTTATCTATCTTCTGAAAACACTTGTCCTATATTAACAGCCCTTATACCATTGTAATTCTCCATGTAATGTTCCTTAATAGAGTTTCTGTTAGGAAATCTGATATTTTTGAAAAATGCTTTCTCTACAATCAAACCACATATATCCAATATATTTAGTCTTTGTATATGATGCATGTATGTAATGCTAATAACAACAATATAAAATAAATTAGGTGGATGTTCCACAAATTGTTTCAAAATAATTATTTAGAACATTGGTTTCCGAATAGCTAAAAGTAGCTTAAAAAAAATATTTTTTTTTAGTTGGACTGACAACCAGGAAAGTTTGAGCTCTCCAAGTATTAAAGTAGAAGTTATAATGTAAAAATACTGAGAATGCTGCATCCCTTGCACTGTAGCTGCAACATATACCGTAGACGGTCACTTACGAAGCTCAAGTTGTCCGCTGCCTACTGCAAAAGCAGTTTGGTATCCGCTGTGTGCTTCGATTTGCAGTGTTTTGGAGAAACAAAAGTTTGCAAAATCAAAGGCTAATGCACCAGTGTGAAAAAGGGCACATGGGTGTCCAAAAGATGGTGAATCCAGATGGCAGGGAGAGGAACGTTCTTGGAGTTGAGTCTGTACTGGAAGGGACATCTCCATCTCGTCACAGAGACAAAATACATAACAGTACTACATGCATATCAGGGTAGTACAGAGTACGCGAGAGCAATGCTAATGTGTGTTATCAGATTAACCACTAACTGCTCTCTGAAGTCGGTGCAGGGGAATGCTCACAACATTAGACTATACCAAAAAGTTGTAGTTAAGCTAAGTTCCAATAAGAAAAGAAAACATCAAAGGAATTTATATATATTTAGGATAAAAACAGGGATATCCTAATAAACCACCTCATAAAAGGTATGTGCCAACCTTATAGCCTATTTAGTTTTTATGTGATATATATATATATATTATTATTTTTACCATTTATTTATATAGCGCCACTAATTCCGCAGCGCTGTACAGAGAACTCACTCACAGTATATATATATTGTGACTGCTGTATGCGTGTTTGTGAAGCCTGCCTTTTTTATTACTCTTTTCTAAATATCACCAACACATGGTGTGATCCAGTTGTATCATGTAATTGCTGAAATCCCAGATCTGTTCCAAATCTATAATCAAATGTGTTAGACTGGGTACACACTACAGGGTTTTCAGCTGATTATTGGGCCAATCACTTAATAAACGACCGTTCAGCCTGATTTCGCATTAGTGTGTACACTGCAACGACAAACGATTGTCGTTCCAAAGATCATCGTATCGTTTCATTTGACTTTAAAAACCCAGGGCCGTCTTTCCCATTGGGCACAATGGGCAGGTGCCCGGGGGCCCTGCAGCCCAGGGGGGCCCGTCGGAGGCAGCAAAAAAAAAACCTGAAAAAAAAGAAGAAAATACTTACCTTGCGGTCAGCCGGCGATCCGGCTCCCTCCATGGTCTCCTCCTCCGTCGCGCTCGCAGTGCATATCGGGCGTGACGTCATCACGCCCGCCCGACATCCATTGCAGGGCCCATATATATAATCATTTTTTATTTTTTTTGTATATATAGGGGCCCCGGTGCACTGCTGTGCCCGGGGGCCCCAGATGTTCTTAGGAGGGCCCTGTTAAAACTGGACTAAAAATCTCGTTCAACGATGGAACAATGTACAATTCTGCAGTGTGTATGCAGTGTCCATAGATCTGTATTTTCAGCCGATGGATATGACAGATGAAGAGCACAGATCTGAAGGTAAATCTTTTAAAACTTGTATAGTGTGTACACATGAATCGGCATGATGATCGGGACTTTTTTCTGTTTATACATTGGTAAAATCATAAATGATATTGCATTAGGAGAAATGTTTTGTAGTGAGTATCCAGCCTTTGTCATATTGGACAGACCTGCAGGGGCGCACTGAGGATTTTTCAGGGGGAATTTCCTCCACCCCCGAAAAAAGCAAACCCTAGAGAGCTGCCGCGCATGCGCTGTACTATACAGCAGCCGCGGCGCTGTCAAAGAAGCATCGGCGGACAATACAGCACCGACGTGGACGCTTCTTAGACAGCGCCGCGGCTGCTGTACAGTACCAATATGTAGGGCACTTTTTTAGCGGGGGGGGGGGGGGGGTGCGTGCGCCACTGACCTGATTATTTAATGACCAATCCAAACTGAAGATACTTGATTGACCAATGTGATCTTTGGATCCAATCATATCTGATCTTGAGCGTACATGAAGAATGAAGATAATTTTGGGTGCCACAAACATTCTAATTTCTGCTCAACTTAGTTAAAAACTACCAAAATGTGGCTCACTATTAAGTGTTATAGTTTAGATGTTAAATATCAGTGCTGTGTTCAAAACCAGCAACGCCCAGCACATTCTAAGAAGCTAAGAAGGTTTCCTGTGTCTGTAGGTTTGTTTCCACGGTCAGTGGGTGAGAGTGACTTGTGTAGACTCAATTAATTTCAATACAGTGCCCCGGACAAGGCTCACCACTGCTATGGTGTAAGCAGCAAGTTTATAAAGACGGAGGAGGACGGATTCACCACTGGAGTCTTTTCAGGTCTTCCTGTTGTTAAAAAAGCCTTTAAAGAGCATCTGCTGGGACGCTGATTCTTTGAAGTAATGACTGGCTGGTTATCTGTGATGGAGACTCCTGAGGCTCAGAGATAACGTATTTATTGAGAGACTTGCATTAATGTGCAAGGATCACTTTCAGCAGTCACACAAAATAAAACAGCTTTATCTAGTGTAATAGCTGTTGTGTAAGTTAATGTTTCACTTTATTTTAGACACTTGGAAGAGATAACGCGTCTCCAGATACCCCCTAAGACTCAGCGGGATGGGAGTTTGTTCCCATCAGGGAGTTAGCAGAGATGTTATTTCTCTCCTGGGTCCTATTCTAATGTCAATTCTTGTTTAAACAGACAAGATAAAAGGATCACATATATTTCATTAATTGTATTTGGGGAAGAAATTAATCTGCACTTTGAGCCGGGCGAGGCAAGCTGAGCGTTGATGATAACACAAATCAGGGCAACAAACAGCATCCACCCGGGATGATAACATGACAGAGCTTTCACATCTTCAGGCAGTGATGGAAGAAACTATCACAAGTTTGCTTTTGTCTGGAAAGAAGGGAAAAGTATCAATAACGGACTCCACACACATAGTCCATTCACACACAAATATATGCAGCCCCATTCTCGCTGTGCTGTAGGTGCCCGCCACAAGCTCACCTACACTGGGATAGGTCAGTCCTTCCTCATCCCCAAGATTTGTGGGTGGAAAGGGTGAGAAGGGGCCTTTGCACATGCAAATCTGTTTTCTTTTAAGTCCACAGCTCCAGTAGATTCTTGGTAATTGCAAATAAATAAATGGCAGTGGTTGACAGCAGATGCACAAGAGCTGACACTCTATACCTTAGGAATAGTCACTCTCACTTTTAAAGCGTCTGAGGGTCAATGAACCACCGGTATGATTATGGTTAGAGGGTCACTGGGCTACCAGTATGATTATGGTTATAGGGTCAGTGGACTACTGGTATGATTATAGTTAGAGGGTCATTGGACTACCGGTATGATTATGGTTAGAGGGTCATTGGACTACCGGTATGATTATGGTTAGAGGGTCAGTGGACTACTGGTATGATTATAGTTAAAGGGTCACTGTACTACCGGTATGATCATTTATGGAGGCCACTGGACTGTTGGTATAATCCCGTGTGAGTCCACATTGTTAGTCTAATCATGTGCAGGCCACATTGGAGATTGAGAAGGGGCCCCCGGATCTCCTACTCTGCATAGGGTCCTATTTGGTCTTAATCCTGCTTTATGTTCAAACGTCTGTCTCTAGTGCTCCAGCATCCTTGATCCTATCATACTGCCTAAAATACACTAGGTAATGGTGGGGGCTCCAAGGTAGGACCCCTGTCCTATTGCCAGACTAGGAGACACAGCCTAGGGCAATAGTCCCATGGCTTGTTTAAAAAACAATCTCAAGCCAACAAACATGGGCCTCTACCTGATCACAGAAGTATTTGGAAACGTCTAACATCATTATACTGTACCATACTGAATATACCATCCCCTATATATTAAGCAGTTCTTTCCAGTCCATGTGTGCAGATTGGTCAGCACAGTAAGAACAAAGTTTTTCTCATATCAGAAACACTCTGATGTGATTGAATATTTTTAATTAATGTCATTATCTTAATATATCAAACATTGGTGCTATAATATTTACTATGGGTGCTGTCCTTTAAGAAAACATATTGTTCAACAGATGTGATTTCTTGGCTAGGAAAGTTATCTGTACAGTTCTGTTTTTTAAAACACATCTCAGCAAACTAAATATTTTGTAGCGCTCAATGTGTTGTTGACATTTTGAAGTGAAATAACTCCTGTCTGTGGAATCAGACAACTTAAAACTTGAAGGAAACACTGCCCAATTATCTGCATAATATGTCAGCTCTTAATGAGCTGAGCCCCTAATAAAATTACTTTTCAAAAAGTACACAAGTCACAGCAGCTATGACCGGTCTGCGCATAGTAACAGGAGATGTTTAGCTTAATTTTCTTCTTTTTATATATTTTAATTAAGGGTTTGTTTATAATTGCTGCAGCTGTCCAATAAAGGCTTGGACACATTACTAATATTATCCTTTACGTATAAAGCACCAATATATTACGTAGCGCTGCAAATTGATCATAATACAAAGACATTACTTGCAATGGTGTGAAACAGAACGTAAAGCTGATCCAAATGAGCTTACAATCTAATAGGTGTGAGTAACACTTGATACGTAAGGTAGAGGAATAATGATCGTAGATGGTGAGGGGGAGGTGTAGGTACTGCAAGGCAGTGACATCATCAGCCGCCAATATTAAAGCAGCCATTGTCGACCGTAATTTTGAGAAGAGAGTGGAAGACATTAAAAGATGAACTAGTCGTTGTTTGAGATCTTATTACAGTCACTTGCTGGCAACTGTGACTGTCCTTCGTTATTTGGGCAGCACGGTGGCTAAGTGGTTAGCACTTCTGCCTCACAGCATTAGGTCATGAGTTCAATTCCCGACCATGGCCTTATCTGTGTGGCGTTTGTAGGTTCTCCCATGTTTGCGTGGGTTTGCTCCGGGTGCTCCGGTTTCCTCCCACACTCCAAAAACATACTCGTAGGTTAACTGGCTGCTAACAAATTGACCCTAGTCTGTGTGTATGTCTGTGTGTGTGTTAGGGAATTTAGACTGTAAGCTCCAATGGGGCAGGGACCGATGTGAGTGACTTCTCTGTACAGCGCTGTGGAATTAGTGGCGCTATATAAATAGATGATGATGATCCTTTATGTTAACCGAACCTCCTTCATTTTACTGGTTCACAGAGATCACAGTGAGGAACAGCGATGACAACAGCACTGACACCTGAACTCACTGAGTCCAGCAGTTGAACTGAGATGGTTTCCAGTAGATCTTTGACACAGCCTCATCTTGGGGTGGGGGCACTCTTTATGTAATTTCCCACCGCCGTCACAATTTTTTAACTGTTTTATGTTGGTGAGAAGATGATTGTGTGGGAGGTAGGGCACAGAGCTGATCTAAAGTTGAGTTTAACGATACGATTGATTAGATGAGAATGTCACGTGATGGCCTCCGTCCAATCACCTTAAGCCCACTTTGGCCAGAAAAAAAATGCTACTTCACTTTCTCCAAACTTTTGTGTTTAATATTGCAATGGTCTGAAAGGAGCCCAAAACCCTTAGGTTTGCAACAATAACTTTTTACAGAAATATAGGCTGATTGATCACAGGTTTATCACAGATATTTGCAGTTCTCATGTGTATACAGTGGTGGAAGTGGGAGGTGTATAAGCATACTTGCCAACTCTCCCGGAATGTCCGGGAGACTCCCGAAATTCGGGTTGGTCTCACGGACTCCCAGGAGAGCTGGCAAACCTCCTGCATCCCGCAATCGCGGGGCTAAAATGACACAATTCTCTGTGAATCGTGTAATTTTGGCCCTGCCTCCCGCATCAATACGACATATTTGATGTGGGGGGGGGGAGGCAAATGATGCGATTCACAGTGCCCCGCCCCCTCACACCCTCTAAGCACGCCCCTCTCCCGGATACAGCTTGCCAAAGGTAGGCAAGTATGTGTATACGGGTTATACCATACCGTCACTTCTCCTGCTGCCTTCATTGTAACACTATCACATTAAATTCACTTATTCACTTACATTCCCATTACATTTTCCATACCGCCACTTCTAAATTTCCACTTTGACCGATATATATATATATATATATATAAAATATATAAAATATAAATATAAAAGCTATAATGCTATATGGCGATATGAATTAGAAGCTTAGCGGTCATTTAAGTGTGATGTTTATTAAGCTCATAGATGATAGATTTTGCCAATCTATGAACCGATCATTTATATTGTACCTCAGTTGTATGAAACTGGAACCATAATATAATTCTAACACTTACAAGGATGTTGATGTCCCTGTTATAACCACATCTGGGACCTAATTTTAATCTAATTTGCATTTAATTTATTTATGAATCAAATAATTTATTATCTTTATAATTTAATTTTCATCATATTGTGTTCAGTGGAAACCTAGTTGTTATAGATTATTCATGGATATGTTTCAGTTTTCTGTTGATTAATATTGATTTTCTGGATATGTTCTATGTACAATAACTATAATTGCTTTGCTCTATTGAGACAATACTTTTTTTTCATGTCGTCTGTGTTTAAATACTGTTATTGTTTATTCCTGTAGTTTTGTATATATATATATATATATATATATATATATATATATATATATATATATATATATATATATATATATGAAAATGTACTTTCTAGTGGAATTCATAAAGATACAATACATTAAGGGGGACTTGTGGTGTCAAACGCACCTCTATATGTAATGAAGTTTATACTTGTATTTTTACAATTTGGGGAGGCAAAACAAGAGCAATTGTTTTAGTGCTGAAGATTTTTAAATTGTAATAATAAGATTTAGACTTTGACTACAATTTAAGCATGGATAAGGGTTTGGAATAATCATAGGACAAAGTACAAGGCTTGGGAGATCTTCAGATTTAGGATTTTGATAAACCAGAGCTTGTTCACATATCAGTGCTCAAGTGCGCTGTGCAAGTTATATGGTTTGTCTGAGGCTTGTACACACCACGTTGGTTATTAACGTGTGTTATTAATGACGGACATGCCCTGACATCATGACCAGGGTGCTCACTGACCCCCGTGAACTTGTTTTGGTTTTGGATCTGGATTAGCTTCGTGTTTTGGTTTTGGTTTTGATCAAAACCGGCCTCGTGTGTTTTGGTTTTGGTTTTGGATGTTTTAGAAAAAAATCCTAAAATATGCTAAAATGACATAATTTTGCTCTATTTTTTGTTCGTACATTATTATTAACCTCAATAACACTAATTTCAAGTCATTTGCAGTCAATTTTGACCACCTCACAGATCACAATATTATTTTCATACACTTTTAGACAAATACTGCAGTGACCTGGCTGGATGGTAAGTGACAGAGCAATGACACACACATACAGCAGTTCCTAGCACATCTAGTACACATTGGCGCACAGCAGTGGCAGAAAAGAAAAAGGGGCGTCCGCCCTCCCTCCCACCCTCCGTGATGTTGGATCTTCAAAAGGAATTAAAAACTCGCGAGATCCGAGATCCGAAGACGTCACAATGACGTTTTGTCTCATTTTCAATACCAAGGGCGCGTGACAGTACCGAGCCGGCTCGACTCGGTACTCGGATCCCCTAAGTACGGGTGTATTCGGTTCTCGAGGAACCGAGCCTGTGCATCTCTAATTATTAGTGTGCTGAGCAGGGGTCAACACAGGTCAACCACACCGCTTGCAAAATGCGCTTCACATCTGGGGGTAAATGTATCATAGTGCGGGTTGTACAAGTCGCCGGAAATCGGCGAGATGACAGCTTAAATTTAAAGCGGCGTTGTCCTTTACAAGGCAGCGCCGCTTTAAATTTAAGCTGTCATTTTGCCAATTTCCGGCGACTTGTACAACCCGCACTATGATACATTTACCCCCTGATATGTGAACAAGCCTTAAACGTTTGGTAGGAGTTAGGATTAAAACTAGAATGTTAGAGTTTGAGTTAGTTTCCTTTGTATTTGACCCAGGAGGACCAGAATAAACTTGGTCAACAATCCACTTCAGATTCATCCCTTTGAATATGTGGTGTCTGGTCTTTACCAGGACACATCTATCTAGGATCCATCACTAATATGTCTAACGTGGAGGGGGGCGGATGTGTTCTGGTGGACCTCCATTGTAATTTAGGTGGGATTGTGTCCTACACGGCCCCTTGACATTGGTCTAGTAAAGACATTCTATAGTCGCTATCTGTCCTTTAACTACAAAATTCAGATGGACAATAAAAAAATTACTGATTATGGAAAAAAAATTCTGAAATCTTACTCTCTGGCTGGCACTAGTAGTTCTACAAAAGCTAGCAAGCCTCTAGTTTTCGCAGCCTGCCTTAAACTTTTCATTTGCAAACCAAATCAACTTACAGGTCTCTTTTGTGCTTTGATATACGTTTAGTTATAAAGTATTAATCTGCATGCCATATAGTACAGGCCTCTGCTGTACATTTGGATCATTAATCACTGACAAGGCTCCTGCCAAGATTCTGCAGACATCCTGTTCGGTGGTGACGGACGAGATGCAGCATTCTGATCTCCGACTCTGGAGGGTAAAGTCAGACTGAAGAAAGGGAGAGGTCTGACGTTGCACCCCTGCAACAGTTTTTACTCCGATTTACAACAAAGGTTAATAAGTGTCAACCAAGTGAACAGCGGACAATCAGGTGAAATGATCAATCAGTGATGGGTGTATTGTCTGGTGACATTGGTCTGGAAAGGACAGTTTCTGTGTCTCCTGACGCAGTGACTGGGATTCTTGTAAAAAACAAACCGCCTAGGTGCAATATGTTACAAATAAATATAGAAAGTAGAATTTGTTTGACTAGCAGAGACACTTATATATAGTCACAGCAGCGAGGTGGGGTCTAGCCTCTATACACATGTGTATAATGTACAATGCACTGGGGAACGGATTTGGTGTATGTATTTGATTTTGTGGCACAGTGGATAGCATTGCTGCCTGGTGGTGTTTCGATTACAACCAGAGCCCTAACTGTGTGCAGTTTGTATGTTCTCCCAGTGATTGCCTGAGTTTCCTCCAGGAGCTACAGTTGCCTCCTACACTCCAAATTCATACTGGTTGAAAAGTGAAGTGTTGCTCATAGCAACCAATCAGATCCTAGCGATCATTTATCGAGTAAGTTCTAGAAAGTGATAGCTGGAATCTGATTGGTTGCTATGGGCAACAACTCTACTTTTCCTTTGTAGAAGGTTTGCTAAACCTACCTCAGACTCCAGTTGTATTGTAAGTTGTTTTTACTCCCTACATTGTTATAACTTTACGTAGAAGCCTGGACAAAATATTTGGCCACCGGCCTTCTTCAAATACACTTAATTTGATGTGTTTGTTCCAGTGCACGGTTCAGATTCTCATAGCAATGTAAGCATAATAAAACATGATAGATAGAATTATACATGTATTCCAATGTAGACAACCCCTCCCCCCTCCTCAACAGCTACCTGGTATCGTCAAACATTATACAGAGGCACATGACAATACAGGGCAACAAATGGTATTACAACACAGTATATGTATAAATATATGTTTGTGTATGTGTATATATATATATATATATATATATATATATATATATATTTATATTTAAAAATGTGTTTATTCAGAGATCAGGAGTCGTTATCATCATCATTTATTTATTTATATAGCGCCACTAATTATGCAGCGCTGTACAGAGAACCCATTCACATCAGCCCCTGCCCCACTGAAGCTTACAGTCTAAATTTCCTAATATAGACACACATTCACGCTCACAGACAGACAGACAGACAGAAAGGGAGAGACTAGAGTAAATTTTGATAGCAGCCAATTAACCTATTAGCATGTTTTTGGAATGTGGGAGGAAACCGGAGCACCCGGAGGAAACCCACGCAAACACGGGGAGAACATACAAACTCCACACAGATAAGGTCATGGCCGGGAATCAAACTCATAACCCCAGTGCTGTGAGGCAGAAGTGCTAACCACTAGGCTACTGTTATCCTCACTATTATCATCTAAAAGCCCCTGTGTGAGAAGCCACTGAAAGGAATATTGGGCCTGATTCAATAATGACGGTAGGGCAAAAAAAAAAGTAACTTTTCACCTGGACACAACCATGTTGCATCGGAGGGGGACCTTAATTTAAAATGTGGGGACAGATTTGTAGTTGGGGAGGGGCATGTCCTAGATTAACTTTATATTTCAGTGTACAAATAAAGCTACAAATTATTTGTGTGCTGCATGAAAAAACAGCCAGTATTTAACTTATGTGCAAAATAATAAACTAATTTGCACCACTTGTTTTGTAACATGGTTTTGCCCAGGAGAACATTTACTCATTTTTTTTGCCTTACTTTCCTTAATGAATCAGGCCCATTATTCCTAATTCTTATGTGGGAGATATCTGACAAATGTACTTCTGGACTCATACCAGTTTGGTAATGTACATATATCGGCTGTACAGTGATATCATTTCACTTGATAAATGCATGTGGTATTGCAGAGAGTACAGTACTATTGATGGGCTTGCATTATAGGCACTCTGGATGTACTGAGGAATTAGGTTAGTAAATAAATTGCATTATTTTTACTTGTGGTGACCTCATAAATAAATAATCTTTATATTACATTTTTTTTGTTAGTAGGAGTCAGTCTGATATAGAAGTGGATGAATCTACAGAGGTGAAGAAAATTACCTGGGTAATGTAATTACAGGGCTTGTATTTTGGGTAATGGGACCAAAGCTTCGACGTCTGACAGTACATATATGACAGAAATTAGATTAGGTTATCATTAAGAGATGCTCCTGAATGCAACAATATGAGGCAACATCCTCAGAATTGAAACACGATCCAATTATTGTATAAAACCCCATATGAATTTGATATCTGATAGTGTTTGAAATAGAAAAGTTTAGGAAAACTCATTTGGAGGGTGATATGCAGAGGACTCATTGTCCATCTACCTTATATCTTACTCATAAATGTGAGCTGAAAAGATCTTTTTCATTATCCTCAAGTTTTATTAATTTGATTTTTTATTTGCTGTTTATATTTTATTTTATAACATATTAAATTGTTTATTAGCATTATTATTATTATTATTAAATATATGTATCATATACCTAGGAGCCTTGTGTTTTTTCTGCCATATTCATTGCAAGTTATATGTTTTTATATGTTTTATTTCTGAAGCATTTAGATTGGCGCTTCTTTTCTGTTTGTTTTTGTAATTTAGCTATACACGAGGGAGTTGGCACCATTCTGATTTTAGGAGCTGACTTTCTTGTACTTGTAAAGATCATTATATATTTTGGGGATATAGCTGTAGTATACAATAAGCGCCTAGAATTTTTTTCTGGGAGCTGAAGAGATAACTGCAGAATAATGGTACAATGGGGGTTATTTAGCTACGAAGGTGAAGGCGTTTATAGTGCAATGATCCATAGCAATTAGCTCTGATTGGTGCATCTCAAGGTATGTAATGAAAGGCAGCGTCTAATTTGTTACTCTGAGTTACTGCAATGTGGAAGTTTGCAGTCGGTTTAGCTGCTGTGACATGGCAGGACCTGTCGTTTGAATCTACCAATCCAGACAGTGCAGGTCTGTAGAGTATGTCTGATAAACTGTCAGCCACTCACTGGGGCTGTCAGCATCAGCAGTCTTAGACATGACTGGCCGGCCTCCAACACTCAGCAGGACACTGATTGGTGGCCTTTCCAATTAGAATCCTTAGCAGAACCCAGCTGGAATCAGCCTCACACTACAGATGACATAACACCTCTGTCTGGTATTTCCACTAACTTCCAGTACTGATGACACATGTGCGGAATCACCAATCAACCAGCAACTACAAGAACCTGCTCAGTGAACTTCTCAGTGCCTGAGAATCAACAACCTTGTGTCCAACATCGATACTCCGACTCCGAAAGTTTGGAGATCCTTCAAATTAATGCTTCAGACAGGCAACATGTCTGCGTTGTGGAGTAATATGATATGAAACAGCACTGGGGTCATGAGTTTGATTCCCGACCATGGTCTTATCTGTGAGGAGTTTGTATGTTCTCCCCGTGTTAGCGGGGGTTTCCTCCAGGTGCTCCGGTTTCCTCCAACACTCCAAAAACATTCTAGTAGGTTAATTGGCTGCTATCAAAAATTTATCCTAGTCTCTCTCTCTATCTGTCTGTGTGTGTGTCTGTGTGTATGTTAGGGAATTTAGACTGTAAGCTCCAATGGGGCAGGGACTGATGTGAGTGAGTTCTCTGTACAGCGCTGCGGAATTAGTAGCGCTATATAAATACCTGATGATGATGATGATGATGATTAGGCCTGGCTACACCACTGTCATTGGGGATAATCATTAACTGCTCATTTGGATCAGAGCTTTTGCAATGAGATAGCATATATATATCTAGCATATGTATTCTTCTGAACTAGACACAATTAAAAGGAGTCTCCACCTTCACGTAACTTTTCTTCATTAGCTTGTACATGCCTTCCTACGACTTCAACTAATATAATGAATTGCTTTAATTTTTAGCTTCCTTCTGTGTTTTTTTCCACCATGTCTTTTATTTTTTTTCAAGAAAGTACGAGAGGGTTACTGAATAAAGAAGGGTTATACAATGAGAGGTACATAGTGCATCATATTATCAGTCATGTCAATTCCTAAATAAGTGATACCTTATAAGAGCATCCAAGAGAAACACAATATATCCTAAGACAAGGGAGGAGGGTAAGGATTATGAATTTAGGAGGGGGAGAAACGGGTAGAAGGAATGTTGTTAAGGGGCAAAAGAAAGTTGTGACGTCAGACCTGAGCGCAGGAAATCAAGGTAAATTGTGTAAAGACGATTATTTTCACCATCTTATATCATGAGGCCGTGCTGATTATTCTTATTGTTCAGGAATACAATACGCAGCTGTTCTTTGGGTAAAATGACATCACAGACGTAGAGCACAGCTGGGTATAAAGACAAGGCAAACAATATAGACATCTCTGCCTAATGATATCTGAAGCTAGAAGGAAACCAAGGCGATAAAGCAGAGTACTAAGTACAAAGGAAGAGAAGTATTAGAACACGAGGACATGCACTGACGCTGGAGGTTCAGAGGGAACTTGATGAAAAACTAATTCACAGAAAGCGCAATGGATAAGTGGAATAGCCTCCCGTCAGAGGTGGTAGAGGCTAATACAGTAGAGCAAAATAAACATGATTGGATATCCTTACAAAGAAGTAAGGATCAAACAGGGTTTGAGGTTACCATACGTTAAAAAATAGGCAGACTAGATGGGCTAGGCAGTTCAGGAAATCCCTCCAGGGGAATAAGAATGTGTGAGATCATCATCATCATCATCAATTTATATAGCGCCACTAATTCTGTAGCGCTGTACAGAGAATTCACTCACATCAGTCCCTGCCCCATTGGAGCTTACAGTCTAAATTCCCTAATATACACACACACAGACCGAGAGAGAATAAGGTTAATTTAATAGCAGCCAATTAACCTACCAGTATGTTTTTTGAAGTGTGGTAAGACACCGGAGCACCCGGAGGAAACCCACGCAAACACGGGGAGAACGTACAAACTCCTCACAGATAAGGCCATGGTCGGGAATTGAACTCAAGACTCGAGTGCTGAGAGGCAGAAGTGCTAACCACTGAGCCATAGTGCTGCCCGTGAAACCTATCCTATCTTCTTAGTGAGGCTTCTGGATGATCTCTTGTTCCTTGTAGGCTGTGCCTATATCCATGTCGGGGTCTAGGATCACTTAGTCACTTGTTTTAGGTTTTTACTTTCTGCCTATACTGTATTATTTTATTTACTGTTACTGACCTTCGCTTTGTTCCTCAGCATTGTTCCCTGCTGCCGCCCCTGAACTTAGTCCCTGTTCTCCTCTTGATGTAAGTCTGCTGGTTTTATACCACTTTGCCGGCCGTGTATGACGTGCCTTAACTGGCCTCTCTCATCGT
This sequence comes from Mixophyes fleayi, assembly GCF_038048845.1. Taxonomy (NCBI): domain Eukaryota; kingdom Metazoa; phylum Chordata; class Amphibia; order Anura; family Limnodynastidae; genus Mixophyes; species Mixophyes fleayi. Next base: position 17,588,846 of record NC_134413.1, read on the forward strand.
GTTGTTGGTCGCCAGCTTAATGCAAGAAGGGGGAGACAACCGAGTGCCGGTGAGCACATTAATTTGTATGTATGTAGCATAACTGTTAGGATAATAGGCACAGAAGCTCCTGTCATCAGTCGGGTCCTTACTGCCTCGGGCCCTGTTCGCCTCCGCCACTCTGAGGACAATAAATCAGTATTTACGGCAGGAAGCTTAAAGCCCTTCATGAGCGCCCCTCTGTGTGACCTCTGACACTCCCAGGAATTTGAAGACCCAGAAAAAAAGGTAAGTGATGGGAGGGTGACTTACTGGTGTCACTGGCATAGGCAAACCGAGGGGGAGGGTTTTCTAGTGTCTGGAAACCCCCCTCCAAGCCTGGGGCACTGTATAATTGAGGTGGCTGGACCCTGCCCCCGCTTCACACGGCTCTGCTTGAAAAGGGAAAGCTGTGTGCACCTAACAGTAGTCCACGCAGCATTGCCCATGTATATTATGGGGATAGGAAGAGTTGGAGAGCAGCCAAGCACTGTCTAATGTTATAGCCACGCCCCCATGCATGCTGGTCACGCCCAGTGGCGGCATGGTTCGGAAACCCCCCTCTGCAAATCCTGCGTTTGCCCCTGACTGGTGACCATTACATAATGTTTCAGACTAGTGTAGACTGGAGGAATTGCCAAGTTATGTAACACTTTGCACTGTGCCATTCTATACAGCTCTGCGTTAACATTTCCTGTTTCCGTACAAACTAGGCCCAATTACAGACTATGTATTATGATATTGAACCATCTATTGATGTCCTGATAGAGGCACATTTGACAGAATGACTAATCTACTGATCGAACATTCTAACGTCATGTGCAGTAATGTATTGTTCTGGCAGCAAAACAAAGTATTAAACATAACTGCAAATATTGGACAGATAATACAATGTATTTATCCTTCCACAATATTGTATGAATTGCTCCTTGAATAGTCATTGTACAGTAGGATTTCAGTGACCATTGCACTGCATGGCAGCGATTGATAGAAAGCACAATTATGGCTGTGTGCTCAGTAATGTGAATTGTATTTTGGTGCCTGGTGATTGGAGACAAGCCTGTGTTAACTCATGCTTACTGGCATCCGTCCATAGCAGAAGCGTAAAAAACACAACTCCATGCCAGCCCTCTGTACATAATTATACTGTTCTAACATCCCTAAAAATTAAAGAGAATGGCTGCAATTAAATCCCAATTAATGCTTCAGGGAAAAAAAGCATTTAGAAAGAAGGGATTTGTAAAAATAATTGAATCTAACAATGGAACAAAATATTTCAATGGGCAATCTATAAATACTGCTTTTACAAGAGTATGGAAGCCAATGTTTTTTTTTTTATCTGTAGAAGAAGAATGAGACAGAGAGACCTAGTGACAGTTACTTAGTATACAGACCCTGAGTCATTAAGGAGAGCAAAGCATTAAAGAGGAGTAACCTGGGCAAAACCATGTTGCATTGGAGGGGGAGGTAAATTTAAAATGTGGGGACAGATTTATAGTTGGGGTAGACCATGACCTAGATCAGGGGTTGGCAACCTTTTTCTATCGGTGTGATGGGCAAAATCTAGCCGAGCCCAGGTGTGCCATAAATTCATATTATGCCACAGTAGTGCCCTGAAATCATATTATGCCACAGTAGTGCCCCCAATTCATATTATGCCACAGTAGTGCCCCCAATTCATATTATGCCACAGTAGTGCCACCAATTCATATTATGCCACATAGTTATGCCCCCAATTCACATTATGCCACATAGTAGTACCCTTAATTCATATTATACCACAGAATAGTGAACCCAGTTTCTGTTATGCCTCATAGTGGAACCCAGTCCCCAGTTAATATTATGCCAAATAGTTGTGCCTCCTGTTCACATTATGCCAAAGTAATGCCTCAACTCATATTATACCACACAGAAGTTCCCCCAATTCACATTATGCCACAGTAATGCCCACAATTTCTATTATGCCTCACATAAATTCCCCCAATTCGCATTATGATACACATAAGTACCCCCAATTCCTATTATGCCCCCAATCACATTATGCCTCACAAAGGTGCCTCCAATTAATATAATGCCTCATTAGACAGCTTACCCTCTTTTTCTGTCTCTCCCTGTACCCTCTCTCTCTGTCACTCCCCCCAGCCTCCACCCCAGGCTGTCACCCACACACACTATGTCACTCTCTCTGTGTATACCCTCTCAGTATGTCTGTCAGGCGCCGTCTCCGCACTGACACTTGGTGCAGGAGACGGACGCCTGCACCTTCTCAGCAACCACGTCTTGTTGCCTAGCAGCAGGACGCTATCTCTGCTTACCTGTCGGCAGCCAGCATGTCTGACCACCAATATCTCCCTAACCCAATCAGGAGGCACATTAGGGTATATAAAGCAGCCTCTGACACATGTCTAGTGCCAGAGTATTGGTTCACTCCTGCTCCAGCGTTTCCTGAACTTCTGATCCAGTGTGTTATTCGGTTCTGACTCGGCTTCCTGTGACTACTCTCCTGTGTTTCGTTTTGGTACCTCGCTGCCCTGCTGGTTGGACTATTTGGCTTCACCTGACTTCTCTCTGGATCCTCCCTCTGTACTGCACCGCTCGGTTGGCTCTGACCTGGATTGCCTGACTACGCCTGTCTACTACTGTCGCTACACCGGTGACTGTCTTGGAGAACCGCGACGTGCGTACCCTCTGCAGCTAAGCCCAAACCTCCTTGCGGGGATCCCTGGTGAATTCCAGGGGTACGTTAGACTCCGCGCCTCCCTGTTCAGTTGCGCTAATTCCGGTTAGCGGCCATCTCTGCAGTTCCGTGACAATGTCTCTCTCTGTCTCTCCCTGTGCCCTCTCTCTGTTTCTCTCAGTGCCCTCTCTCTTTCTTTCCCTGTGCCCTCTCTCTTTGTCACTCCCCCCGGCCTCCACCCCAGACTGTCACCCGCACAAACTCTCTCCACGTCCTGGTTGCTGTCACTTCCATCCCACTTACCGCTATAGCCCACACTGATTCTACCAGCCAAACACTTTATCTTGCGCTGCCACACTGCCAGTTCTGACTTACTACCCCCGTGTACAGCTTATCTCTCTCTGCCTCTCCCTCAATAATAACAGGCAGGGAATTGGGGATGTTAGTGATACCGGGTACTGCACTGCATTGATGACTATTAAAGCACTCACCTCACGTCCGTTCCTCAATGGTGCCCGGGAGAACTGCTGCACATGCGCAGCAGTTCACTGTTGGAGATGTCCTGCAGTGACAGCCATCCTGGCGTGCCGGACTAGTGGGCGCTGTGTGCCATGTCTGGCACACGTGCCGGGTGTGGCCGACCCCTGACCTAGATCAACTTCAAATTTCTGTGTAAAAATAAAGCTATCAAGTATTTGTGTGCTAGATGGAAAAACAGCCAGTATTTAACTTATGTGCAAAATAATAAACTAATTTGCACCCCTTGCATTGTAACATGGTTTGTCCCGGAGAACATTTACTCCTTTTTTATGCCTTACTTTCCTTAATGACTTAGGTCATCTGAGTGTAGTACCATTCAATGCCAACTGCAGTAATTGTGCTATGTGTAACATATTAGTTAAGTGCCTTAGGACATATAACTATTAACTGTGACCATACTTCCATACTTCAGGCAATTGAACCTCCCCTGAAACATTAGTGTTTGGGAAAAACGCTAACACTTCCTGGTCATTTACAACTGGATAGCACAGAGTGAGCTTATCTCTACTGTGACGTCACGAGACTACTCCAAAGACACAAAGACCATAGAGGCTCTATAAACTAAAGCCCATCAATAACCCCACTTAGGGGTACATTTTTCGCAGCTTTTCAGAGGACATTGAATCATTCCCATCAGTCTGTGCCCAACTGGAGTCTAAGGGCTAGATTTACTAAGCTGCGGGTTTGAAAAAGTGGGGATGTTGCCTATAGCAACCAATCAGATTCTAGCTATCATTTTATAGAAGGTACTAAATAAATGAAAGTTAGAATCTGATTGGTTGCTATAGGCAACATCCCCACTTTTTCAAACCCGCAGCTTAGTAAATCTAGCCCTAAAAGGTAGAGTTAGCAGATCTACAAATGAAAAGTGGAGATGTAGCCCATAGCAACCAATCAGATTCTAGCGATCACTTTCTAGAATGTACTAGATAAATGACAGCTAGAATCTGATTGGTTGCTATGGGCAACACCTCCACTTTTTGGAAGGTTTAATAAATCTGTCCTCCCAGTGTTAGTGTTAAAACATAACTTTTTTTGTGTGGTTAAAATTAAATGATAGAACATCCACCGCCAGCAAAAGAAAACTATTCAATAATGCAAATATGATGGCTTATAATCTGTTTCCCAAAGAGATATATCATGTAAATGTTATTACCACACCAAATATTTGCTGTGAAATAACTGTTAATGTAGAAATGGTTTATTATACCTAAAAGGAAGCTCAAATATATATATAGATAATAATAGTATAAATATAGCTCACTAGAGAACTCACCGTACTTCACAGCTTCCATATGTGTGACAGATCTCTCAACAAACTGCTGGTTCATCTGCCGCTAATACCATACCATTGTCAGTATTCCACACACAGAAGTATAAGGTGAAATTGCCTTCAGTTAGAACAAAAACCTAATTTAACACATGTACGTTCACAAATACACAGTCACTGCCCCCCTCCCCCTCTACCCTACTCACATCTAGAGTAAATGGGCAATTGGTTGCTCTAATAGGTAGATTATGGCTTATAATCGCACAATTGCACAAAAGGTGGAAGTAGGCCGACCATAGAAAAGTTCACTAGTTTGCAAAACTGTGCCTGGATTCTTCACTTTAATGCAATTTACTCTTATAAACGTCTAATGATATAGTGCTGTTTGCACATCCAATGCAGAAGTTTAAATTCAAATCCAAACAAGGGGCCTGATTCATTAAGGATCTTAACTTAAGAAATTTTTGCACATAACTTAAATACTGACTGTTTTTACATGTAGCACACAAATATCAACTTTAAATTTCAGTGTACAAATAAGCTATCAAGTATTTGTGTGCTACATGTAAAAACAGTCAGTATTTAAGTTATGTGCAAAACAGAAAACTAGTTTGCACCCCTTGCATTGTAACATGGTTTTGTCCATGAGACTTAAATAAGAAACTTCTTAAGTTAAGATCCTTAATGAATCAGGCCCAAGTTTTTTTATATGGGGTGACCCTCAAATCCTGATGTGTTTTTACATTGCTTGACATTTGGGTACACACCTATGCTATCTGTCTCTATAGATTTCACCAACGATTGAAAGTCCCATTGAGCATGTCCATTCATGTGTACACACCTACACAATTTACCTTCAGATCTGTGCTTTTCATCTGTCATAACCATTTGCTGAAAAGATGGTGACTCTGCACACTCTACAGTTATCTGCCTACACTGCTGCCATATAAAGGAGGAACTATCGACAGAAGTGTTGGACAGACGGCCATGAGTGTGTACACACTTCCACATTTGCCTGACCTCGCTCCATCGTTGATCTTGATCTTTCAGAAGGTTATAAAACCAGATCAACACTGCGATGTGTTTTAATATGATAAAACATGGTGGTGGGAGTGTACACACTCTAACAATATCTGACCGCATGGTCGTGAATGGTGCGATCTGCACGATAATTGCGTAGATGTGCACCCAGCATTTAGTGGAACACTTTCACACAAGTGATATCTCCAAATCTAGTTTATATTTTACTGAAGTGACATAAGTACTTCATACTTGCAAACTTTTCCTTGTTGGCTTCAGGGAGATCCCGGGGGAGGTGAGCGTGTGGGGGCGGGGCTTGGTGAATCACATAATTTTGGTCCCGCCCCTAAACAATTGTCACAATTTGGCCAATTACAGCTGGTGGCGTGGCTAAGAAGACGCAATATTTGTGCCCCTTCCCTGACACTTATCTATTGAGAGGGTGAGAATCCGGAGGATACCCTGCTCTCCCGGGAGCGCGGGAGGTTTCCCAGAAATGCGGGATTCTCCCGGACATTCCGGGAGAGTGGGCAACTATGCGTTAAAGAAAAGCAGCTAATGAATCTCTAGAGACTGAAGTGTCTTTTACATTTCTGTCTCCATTACTGAAGTCATGTTGTCTTACCTATCAGTCTTTGATTAAATCTTGGTCTCCATGAAAATGGCCACCTCCATAGGCCTCAATACATGGACATAGGACACAATTTCTGAACTGTGTCATCATGCCACAGATGGTGAAGCCAACCACGTCTTGTACTGGCTCAGCATCAGGGAGAATGCCAGACTCTTCAGGGAGTGAGGGAGATCACCCCTATTTCAGGGAGTCTCCCTGACATTCAGGGAGAGTTGGCACGTATGGTACTCTCTAAACATCACTTATATTTGGAGATTCACAAGATATAACGATATATTTTACAGTATCCTTTTGAAAAAGAGTCTACTGAATACAGAAATAACATCTTCAGCACCCGGAAATAATATCAGCCCATTATTCCCAGCATGCTGGCTATGTTGGGAATAGTAGTTCTACAAGAGCTAAATAGTCACAGATTACCTACTTCCAAGCTAATGCTTTAGGTCAGAAGTTAGAAACATGCGGCTACAGTTCTTCTAAAACAGTGTTATTATGATTTAACTCAGATAATTACCATCCAGCACGTCCAGTCCACTTCTTAAATGAATCCGTGATGACACAATTATTACAATGTACTTTACATTCTAAATGTTATTAATCCTCAAGAGTTCTCTGCAGTAATATTTCAGTACTTTATGAGGAGACAAACAGGAATAAAATATATTAATGAAAAACTCTGTTTGGAGAAAGCAGTTTTCTTTCTCTGGATCCTATATAGTTAATATTTACCTGCATTTAAATGGGATGTTGGGATTTTTAGTCATAGTTCATCACCACCATTTATTTATATAGCGCCACTAATTCCGCAGCGCTGTACAGAGAACTCACTCACATTAGTTGCCAACTTTCTAATGTTGCCGTCCAAGACTTTGCAGAGGGGGTATGTGGTTGGATGGCGGAAGGCGGCGGTGAATTACGTTATATTGGCCCCGCCTCCTGCAACAAATATAATCATTTCGATGTGGGGGGTGGGGCCAAATGATGCAAATTGCTTAATTTAGGCTACCAACTGGCAGGTGGTGGGAGATTGACATGCTCTCCCGGGAGTCCAGGAGACCTACCCGGAATTCGGGAGTCTCCCGGACATTCCCGGGAGAGTGGGCAAGTATATTCTAAGTGCACAATCTGCGCATGACAGAACAAATTAGCACATAAGAATAAAATTCATAATAGCCAAGAATATGACAGGAATGAGACAAGTACCAACGTCTTTTCCAGGCTTGGCTATGTGAAAAGGACCACGAGGCAGAAGGCAACAAGTACTTTCGCTCGATACAGAACAAACAATCAGACTTTATTATTATTATTATTATTAATTTTTATTTATAGGGCGCCACAAAGTATCCGTAGCGCCGTACAAGGACAAACAATGGCACAGTACAAGGTGAAACAGCACAGTACAAGTAACAGTAAGCACTATAACTCTGGGGGCTCAGGCACAGCATGAAAGAGAGGGAGGGAGGGGAAAAGTGAGTATAGGCAGGTAACTATGGCCCAAGAGGGTGGGCACGGATGACAGGTTAAGAGTCACTGAGGGGAGCGGAGACTTCTAACTCTTCCTTTTTTGGATTGCTCAGTTTACTAGAAGATTTGGTTACAATGTGAAAAGCAAGACACAGATTCGGTTGAAAAAGTCACAAATATTACCTTTTATTACCTGGCAAAATAGTGCTTTAAAAATGGAATAAAATTGAGATTTTTACATTATGACATTTTCTTTGGTTTCAGTATATATCTCTTTGAAAGTGTAAGGTGTCGCCACGGAAGGGCACAGTAAGTATAATTTGGTTATATGGAAACGTATAGTGTGCCTGCGGCTGTATTTACCATAAAGATAAACTAGACACATACCTATGGCAGGACTGCTCAGGGTGCAGCCTAGAGAAATGTTTTTCTGCTAATTATGTTTATTTTTAATTTTGCTTTTTGTTTCTTGGTCTTTACCTACCTATTTTACCCAGTAATAGTGATGGAACAGGGCAGTGTTGAACAGCGTGGCATGATCATGTGAGACTGTATGCATGACAGAATAATATATAAACGTTAATATACAACCCTTATGACCAGGGGCAGGCTGGGCTGGGGTGCCGGGGGAAATCTGCCCCCTGGGCCAGTTCGATATTGGGCTGGGTCACTGGGCTACCAGCATTCTTTTTCCTTTACTTGTGAGCTGAGAAAGTTCAGCTGGGCAGCACGGTGGCTCAGTGGTTATCACTTCTGCCTCACAGCACTGGGGTCATAATGGGCCTGATTCATAAAGGAAAGTAAGGCAAAAAAAACGTGTAGGTTTTCTCCTGGACAAAACCATGTTACAATGCAAGGGGAGCAAAATAATTTTATTTTGCACATAACTTTATTTGTAAAATGAATTTTATAGCTGATCTAGAACATGCCTTACCCCAACTATAAATCTGTCCCCACATTTTAAATTTAGGTTCCCTTCGAATGCAGCATGCCTTTTCCAAGGTGAAAAGTTACTCATTTTTTTTGCTTTACTTTCCTTAATGAATCAGGACCATTATATTTATAGGGTTATATCTTATTTATTAAGCTAGCTCCATATGTGGCAATTTCATTAGTTGATTTGCCAAGGATTGTGTCCACATGTTTCTTCCTTACACAAGGTGGTGACAAAGTTCTCTCTTTACCCCCTTTGCGCTGCATGTCTCTTCTAACTACCCAGTGCCCGGCAGCAGTCACTACTCCCACAACCAATGTGTAGAAAGAAGCACCCATCCAATCATGTCACCATGCTTTTCCTCCTGCACTGTATGTGAGGAGCATGGTGACTGACGGTGGGAGGAGAGTACTTCCTCCTCACAACCAATGAGTGCAGGAGGAAGCACCCAGCCATTGATATCACCATGCTTTTCCTCCTGCATTGCATGTGAGGAGCATGGTGACTGACGGTGGGAGGAGAGTACTTCCTCCTCACAGCCAATGTGTGCAGGAGGAAGCACCCAGCCAATCATATCACCATGCTTCTCCTCCTGCATTGTATGTGAAGAGCATGGTGACTGATGGTGGGAGGAGAGAACTTCCTCCTCACAACCAATGAGTGCAGGAGGAAGCACCCAGCCAATTATATCACCGTGCTTCTCCTCCTGCATTGTATGTGAGGAGCATGGTGACTGACAGTGGGAGGAGAGTATTTCCTCCTCACAACCAATGAGTGCAGGAGGAAGCACCCAGCCAATCATATCACCATGCTCTTCCTCCTGTATTGTATGTGAGGAGCATGGTGACTGACAGTGAGAGGAGAGAACTTCCTCATTCACTGCAATTACTTTGTTCCCACTGACAGTCCCCACATTGCTCATATGTATCCCTGTGTTCTTCCACCATTTCTAAGATACAGATACAGATATTGCTTATGGAAGCAGTGATCATTGGCTGTAAGTGGTGGAGTGGAGTCGCATGTCCGTGAATTGCCCCAGGTGGCATAGACCTCCCCGGGCTCCCACTATCATAAAGGAATAATAAAATCAGATTTGTATCATTCATAGTGGAAAACCTTCTGACATTCTGTCTGAGGTCATCAATCGACCGACCACATGGACCGAGCTGTACGGTCATACCTAACAGACAGGTCATGGAGGTATAGGTCCTCCTAACCAGCATCCATAGTTTATATGTTTATGGCGTCCAGCGAAATGGATCTCCAGCCACAACCTTCCATTCAGCATCTATTTACTTGCATGTTAAAAAAAACAACACAATATAATGAATTTTGACCTTGTGCACGGTCTTTAGGCAGCAGCAGTTTTATTTAGAGTTAACAAGGTGTTTTATGCTACTTTTATGGAGATATAGCGAGTTAAAGGGATTCTGCAATCATTAAGCACAAATTAACAATCCAGTTAACAACACAGAACAGGAACAGATGGATGTACATGGGCTTAGCAGAATTTCAACTGTTTATTTAAGAGGTAGTGGCACTCGTCCACTGATAAACACCATTGAAACTTGTATTCTTCTCTGTTCTGTGACCGTGATACTGTTGGGAAAAGAACAGTTTGTATTATATGATTTGTTCTGCATAAAGTGTCTTATGAGAAGGGACTGGAGCCATCACTGAAAATGGGAACAAATCTATTTATTTCTATACAAGCTAAATTGGCACGGCTAGGGTTTCCGTTCTCCAAATCATTGGTGCCAATTTTACATGAAGTACTGTGTTTGTGAATCTTGCCTCTAACCCATAGAGAATTGACAATTCCTCTAAACATATTTTTGGCTCTGTCTTTTGTTTCCAATTCTACAATTGTTGAGTGTGATTGTTATTACCGCTAATGAGATTCTGTCCCATCCACTATTCCAGACCCCCTTTTTTTTTTTTAATAGTGTGCCCCCCTCCAATTAATATTTTGTCAGATGCACCCCTTGGACCCAAACTATGACCTGTTTGAAGCAGCCATTTCCAGGAAGAAATGGAGTAACTTTGCACCTTGGCAAAACCATGTAGCATTGGAGGAGGAGGGAAGTTTAAAATATGTGGACAGATTTATAGTTGGGGCATGTCATAGATCAACTTTAAATTTCAGTGTAAAAATAAAGTTATCAAGTATTTGTGTGCTACATGAGAAAAAAGCCAGCATTTACTTTATGTGCAAAATAATAAACTAATTTGCACCTCTTGCACGGTAACATGGTTTGTCCAGGATCAAATTTACTCCTTTGCTCTCCTTAATGTCTATGAGTTTAATGTAAATTTTAAATATTATTTGTAGGAAAATAGGCTGCCTTGGATGGTCTCCTAAGGCACAACACTATCATACAAACAACCAATGTTCCCTCTGAGCAATCTGGGAAGAATGAGTTGAAATATTGATTTAATGCGGATTCCACTCCTGAATGGTTCTATTTGTGCAGGATATTTTCTAGCAAATTTAGTTTTTAACATTATAATTTCCAGATGCGCTTATCTTAGAGGGTACAGCAGCATCTTGACCATTCATAACAAGTTTTTTTGTTTAACTTAAAGTATTTTTGGATCGAATTGGCCCTTAATGTTGTAGCGCAACTTAGTAACTGCTACAATGCTACGTGTGACTTATAAGGAAGATGTAGGGTAAATGGTGCAGGTGATAGATATGATATGATGAAATGGGAGAGGAGCAGGAGTAGGAAATGAAATTACAATTTGTACTAGGACAGGGTTGGACATCCAGCGGCTCTCCAACTATTGTGGTACTACAGATACCAGCATGCTCTGCCTACCAGAGACTATATGTACATGCTGGGATCTGTAGTACCATAACTATTATAATTCCCTCTGTGTTTTATAAGATATAATCTGCCGGGACTCATGTTGGTATGACTCCATAAAGTGGACCTATGATGACCACATTAATCTTCAAAGAGGTACGACATCAAATAATGATTTAAATAAATGACTGTTAAAAACACAAAAAAAAAAATTGCTATTATTTTTTCACTCATCTGTCTGAAACTACAGTGGCGGGTGACATGTTTCTTTTAAACTACTACAATTATTACTGAATTATTCTTCCTGTCATTGCTTACAGAGAATACAACTTAGGGTTTAGGGGGGGGGGGGGGGGTCTATCAGTAAAGTAGAATGAGGGGTCAGGTAAGAAGAGGTAAATGACTAATGTATGTTATACTTCAAGACAGAATGGTGAACATGATTTATAATTGTAAAGCGCTACGGAATATGTTGGCGCTATATAAATGATGATGATGATGATGATGATGAAGTGGTGCTTATAAGTTGAAAGCTCCTTTGTTTCCATAGAAAACCTTTGCTAGGTGCTAGTGAGCTACATATTTATTTATAATATTGTCTTTGGATAACGGGAGCTGTATGAAACACAGTTAGTTTACACTTCAACCAAACCTACAGCGGAGGGGCTCAGGTATTGCTGAGACACAGGTTGCCATACCTAGCATGGAGAACTCTAACAGTTCCTTAAATTTCATCCATGCAATACAGTCTGCTGCCACTTTTAAGACGTCAAAACAATAGAACGCGGACACTTGGGGTCTCAGAACAATGACACACTAACAAAAGGAGTCTTAGCTGGGAACATAAAGCTTTAGCACCACTGGTACAGACAGAAGGCAACAAATAAAACCAGTGAATATGCCAGAGGTGTTGTGCTGACTATACTGCACGTTCACTGGTGCCTCCTAGGAAATGTGTAAACTCATTTGCAAAGAGCAGATTACGAGATGGGGCCGGATTGTCTGCCAATAAGGGTCTCTGTCACAGAGGTGGGAGACAAGCCAATAAGTGGCTGCTGGGGGCTTTGCTGGTGTGACAGTGACGTCACGCCCTCAGGACAGCACCACTGGGATTGGCTCTTCAACTGAGAGCTGACAGCCAGCAATTACCAGTCTGTGTAGTGAGCTGTCCTTAGCCTGGGAGTCCCATCACATCAGGGGCAGGGTGTGAAGTGCACAGACACTATTTACAGAGCCCCATCAGCACATTATTGCAGGCAGCTCTTGCTGCAGCACATCACATTCTAGAGCCTCCATAGACTAATCCTACATAGTTTATCTGTGCATTATGTGTCTAAAGACTAGCACTAGCCTTATAGGAAACAAACAACGTTGCCATTCTCATCAATGAATTATGTTTATGGCTATCTGCTAACTTCTTGCATTGGACTACAAACATTTAAAGTGCTCCTATTTTGTTCCTCAGGTGTATCAATGCATGCCTGTGTTCAGCTGGCTCCATGCCCCTCTGGCAGAGCTGGGCTCCTCCAGCGCATGGCATGCATCCTATATGCAAGGAAATGAGTGCTTGTGTCGGTGCGTGTGATGAGTTGATGATCTGGATGATGGGAAGATCACATGGATATATTGCATTTACACGTCCTTGTCGCTGCTGATGGATTCTGCATGGACTCCTGTCCGGTCGGGTATCCTTTCTTGGAACAGACTGCAGCCCTGATGGGACATTGAGGGGAGTGGTGGACAGACACTGAGCTCACTACAAAGGTGCGCTCAAGTCACTGAGATCTTGAATGATTTTCCGCATTGCTCTTGGACAGAACAAAACGCATCCTACAGCACAGCCCAGCAGGATGAAGGGATAACCCACGTTTGTTCTATCGCTCAGGGAGCTGGATATCTCACACCAACTATGGCTTGTGAAAAATCCTCTGATTCTAGTACTCCGGAAAGGAAAAACCCCAGCTTGTTGGAGCTAGGGGCACTGTGTTTGGACTCTGAGATCATTTTTGGATTTACCAGTCATCTGTTGAGAAGGAGAGGCAAGGTGAGTACCTGGAGTCCTCTTAATCTCTATTTCCTTGTCCTAAACCAAGCCTGTAACTTGGGGAGATTTTGCACAGAGCTGGGTGGGGATACTAGGGCATGGCAAATTGTTGCAAGTGTTTCAGCACCAGGGACAGCGCGCACTGGAGAACTCACTCTTACAACAGTTCAATTATACAGCATCAACATTAACAACAATAGATTGATGGTTCACAAAAGACAAGTGCTGGTCTTTATGTTGAATATGTGCAAGCAGGTTTATATTGCTCTGTTTAAAATAATAATGAATATCGGGATTCATTATATTCCTAGGGCGAGATTATGCTTGACAATGGTTTTTGCAAATACATTTAAAGTGGCATTTTATTTATAGCGTAAAATGCAGCCACGTGCTATTCAATAATGATATGTCAACGATGTTAGTAGCAAAGGTGGGCAAGCTGTGTCTGGGAGGAAAGGCTGGGCCTTGTAGTTCCACAGCAGCTGGTGCCCTACAGTTAGTCAAGTTCTGCCAGTGTAATGGGACCACCTAAATCATACCTGATGTCAGCTAAAGTGATATCAGACACACATTACTCCATGATATGAAATATTTAATAACTTAGTGCAGCCTACCAAGCTGAGATGGCAACTAGAGCGGAGAGATCAGGCTGTCTGTTGCTGCTATCCTTGCAGATAAGCTTATCCCTAGCAAGAGTTAATAATCCCGAGTTTGCAACTCTTGACAGCAGATACCTTCAGGGAGGTGGCCGAAGCTGATCCCCCACCATCAATCAGCAGCATTCATTCTCTGAACTTTTTCCCCCTTGCTATGGTAGACATGAGGGAATGCAAAACACAGCTAATGTAGTCCTTAATATGACAGTCAGATTGTGCTGGGCTAAACCATTGTGTCTGCACGTTAAGATTTATCCCGTTTGACAGTACATGCATCCTGTTTACTTACCTGTGTATAAAAAACGCAATAGTCCACACTGTGTTGTGGTATAAACAACATACTCAATATTACATACATGCTTTGCATGGTTTTAGGTTGATTTAAGAAGGGTATTTACAAATGCTTGGAAAAAAAAAAAGTATTCTATCCATGTCTAATCTGTTTTATAGAATCACACACATCCTCCCATCTTGCAGTCGAGTCCCAGACTGTGCTCTTGGGATTGCCATCCGCATCTAAACGCTTCCAGTCTGAGGCTACACATTGGTAACTGTCCACTTGGGGCGCTGTGCGTCACGCTGTGCTGGCGCCTCGTGGATGCTGCACTCAGAAGAAGTGAAGCGGAAGAGAGCAGTGTTAGATGTAGCAGAGATAAAAAATTTAATAGCCATGGCTAACCCCTTCAGTGCTGCACTAGCCTTTAGGGCATTGCTAGAGCAGAACTGGAGTGTCTCATTAGCCGTTCCAAAACCTTTCAACTGGAGATACGCACAGATCCCATAGAGAGTGACAGCAGGGCCACTGCATCTGCCCCAAGGTTGACCATTAAAGACAATGTACAATATTCAGTTTATACCAGATGTGGTATAGGTAATCTCACCCTGCAAATAAAAAAAACCCGACACGTATTCTCAAAAGCCCCCGGAGCAAGCTGAGCCTTTGAATAATACATGCTAATCAAAACTTGAGCACAAAAGGACAGGCAATACGACTTTAAAATAGCTCAGGTGTATTATTTATAGTGCAAGTATCAAGGGTACGTAAATGTAATGACTCCAACAGACCGTGTAATGTGTGGAGCCATCACTGCCCCACTGAGATGGATTATATCTGGAGACAAATCTGCAGAAGCTGCTTGGTCTTCAGGCCTTAGAGCAACGTTAACATACAGTGCCCATGCTGGGCTGGTTAATTGTGGCATGACCAGACAAAATGACAATGCAATACACCCTATTCATGTATTAATGGAGATAATGGAGATGACATAACGCTCAGAATACTATAATGGTACATACAGATATATAGTAAAGAGCTAATGTATATTAAATCAGGCCCAGACAACGTGTGGCTCTCAAGCTGATGTAGAACTACAAGTCCTAGCAGCCTCTAGTAGACAGGTGACACTGAGGTCAATAGTTCCACAACTGGAGAGATACACGCTGCCTACTTCTGTTATATCTAATGACAACTTGCTTTTTACACATTTTCCCCCATCAATATTCAGTGATGCTTTTGTCTGATAAGTTTCTAAAGAGACAAAAAACTGTTTTAAAGTTATTTATTGGAATCTCGGCTGTTAAGTATGTATAATGCTTTTAAAATGAATGCGAATCTAGCAAGTGATTGCAGTCACGTTAGAAAGTGCACCACGAAAAGATGTTTTTTTCCCCCTGGGGTTAAACTAGAAACTGTCATCTTCTGTTAGCTAAGAACAAAATCAGTGAGCATAAGAACTTCAGGAGTATCAGGGGAATACTGGCTGTATTCTTCCACTTGAGCAGTAGATGGCGCTGCCGATCCAGATACTGAGAGGGAAACTATTGACAAGCCAGGGTTACAATTTAAAACCAAATCATTTAAAGAAAGAAAAACTGTGTAAGTGGTTAGGAAGTAATCATTCCCTACCTGGGATACTCAGTGTAAATCCCACCCATATATACTACTCTTGAAAACCATAAACAGCATGCTGAATTGGGGAAGTTACTTTGCATAATATTCTATTTTATAGTTTGCACATATATCTAAACTAGGTGGGTGATTACTATGCAAGATATACAAAGTATAGTATTTAAACCATTTGATGGTTATTGCAAGCAATATAATATAATGTAACAGAATGTATCAATTGGGATACATACATATTGTTTGCATTTACATTCATAAATGGTGAAGTTTAAAGCTGATCAGGAAACACCTGCATTTAGGATCGAGTAAGAAAAGTCTTCAAAGGAAACAAAATTAAACAAGAGCGCGTACGTGTATACATATATATATATATATATATATATATATATCTATACACACACACATATATGTATATATATATACACATAAATATATATTGTATATATACACACACACACATATATATATATATATATATATATATATATATAAAAAACAGCATTAATCCAGTGTTGTGGAATATACCTTGGGGTTGGCAATTTTGCATGTCTGCTGTGGTCCATTAATTCTTGCTGGGCCCCAGTTAAGTGCTACTTTTATTTAAAATTTAGAATTCCATTAGGCCAGAGCTAGGCAGCCTGTGCTGATCTCTGTCAGTAAAAGGTAACAGGTAGCTATCAGGTTGCTGTGGAGCTATGATCCAGCATGCCTAGCTAGCCAGAGCTGGGACTTGTAGTTCACCCCAGCTGGAGAGCCACAGGTTGCTCATTACTGACAGAGGTGGGCTTGGGTTGCCAGGAGTTGCATCTTGCAGCAGATGGAGAGCCACAGATTGCCAGCTTGTGACTTCATCGACCTATCATGCTGCACAGTTCCTTAAACAGTGATGTCAGCCAAGTGGGTGTGGCATGTGCTTTGATTAAGAGCAGACCAATCAGAATAATGCAAAACACATGTCAGCGAGTCACACAGCACAGGCTGTGGCAAAGTCTACAGTCAGTGAGAGTCAGCACCATAGAGTATATTAGTATATTTATTTGTGCAGCGTCACCATATTATGCCCTGCTTTCCAGAGAGTATTATTCCCATCAGCCCCTGTCCAATCTGAGCTTACAGTCTAGATTCTCTACCACACAAACACATATCAATGCATTTTGTCAGAAGCCAACCAACCTAGTAGTATGGGGTTGTTTTTAACAATGGGAGGAACTCTCACAAGCATAGGTAGTGCTCAGGTTACTACTGAACTCATGGCGCTAGCACTGTCAGGCAGCAATGCTCACCACTGTGCCACCAATATTAACTCAGAATTGTTGGAATCTCTTTCATGATATGTCATTAGCTGTTATTTCAATTTAAATGTGTTGTAGTAATATATTTTTCGGTAAAGCAGGGCGCTATAGTATGAAAATATATCGTGTGAGCATAGGTGTGTATTTGCCATGCAAGTGAGCGACAATGTTTAGAAGACTCATATTTTGTGTCACTAAATATTGTTCTGTGATAGAACAAACAGATTTGTGTCATATTATTTTCTCCAATACCATATATGGTCATATGATGTCCAATGTGCTGGAGGAATGACATTTGATTGCAAATGCTGCACTGGGCAGTGATAGGTGTATGTATAATTTTGCAGGAAAATCTGTTAGTTGTAAATGCAGGAAAAGGACTTTTGCAATGTCCCACCAAAAAATTGCAATATTCTCTAGGGGGAACAAATATGCAACAATCTATAACCACCAATCAGATGTTTGCTTTCATTAGTCACAACAGAAAGGACACGATCCACCCCACCCCCTCTCTCAGATGCATGAACCAGTCACTCAAATATCAATGTCCTGGAGGACCCCCGCCCACACAGATCAGACAGCCTTTGTCTTTGTGTGATTTTACTTTCACTGTAATATTCTGAGTTCTACGTGAGTGGATATACTATTTGTATGATGTTAATTATTATTTATAAAAAGTTGACATATTATGTGCACATGGAAAGAAAAAGAACAGAATTCCTTTATAGGACGTTAAATCGTTCAGAGAGGACACCAGCTGTTCTTGTGCTGGGACTTCTCTAATCTCTCCAGGTCCTGGGGTGAGAGTGGTCAGGCTGCACCTAGTACTTATACTGCTGTGATGCCTTCCAGAGAGGATACAAGTGACATGATTGGATGTTCTGCGTTCCAGCAGGCTGCACTCCCAGAAGCCTTTTGTGTTCATGCTCCGTTTGAGCTCTCGATGGAGTAACAAGAGCAGAGAGCACAAAGGGCGCCAAGTAAAGTTGGCCGGACAAATGGCGACCCAAACGTATGCTTAAAAATATGGCTGCAAACTTGCAGTGTATTTTTTATTCAATCTTGTAATCCTGCGTATATATATATCCATCGCAAACATGCGTCATTCATCAACATGGAACATGACAACGTGCCTATGGGACGTGTAAAGATGTACATCCTAAAAGGCGTATGTTATGGATACGTGTAAGTCAAAATCAGACGCGCCTCTGAGGGGCGTGGTTGAATTGCAACTGGAACGCCCAGGGGCAGGCTTGGCTGGGGGGGGGCACCTGCCCCCTTGGCCGGTCCCATAGTGGGCTACCTTGGGCTGGGTCACTGGGCTGCCTGCATTTTTTTCCCTTTAAAATGTTCCTAATAGGCTGCTCAGTCAAGTCTTGCCCCCCGGGCTAAAATTTACCAGCCCTTCCCTGCTGCCGCCCTTCCTGAAGTCAACTTAAACTTAAAAGCACCTGACCTGCCTCTCCAAGTCACCACAAGTCTAACTAAAAATGCATGTAGAAGCAATTTTACACCAAACTATAGCAACCAATCAAACTTGTTTTAGAGAGATAAAAGCTAGTTGATGAGTGGCTGCTGTGGTTTAGTGCAAAGTTGCATCACTCATCATCATCATCATTTATTTATATAGCGCCACTAATTCCACAGCGCTGTACAGAGAACTCACTCACATCAGTCCCTGCCCCATTGGGGCTTACAGTCTAAATTCCCTAATATAGACACACACTCACACACAGACATAGACAGACAGACAGAGAGGGAGACAGACAGAGAGGGAGAGACTAGGATCAATTTTAATAGCAGCCAATTAACCTACTAGTATGTTTTTGGAGTGTGGGAGGAAACTGGAGCACCCGGAGGAAACCCACGCAAACACAGGGAGAACATACAAACTCCACACAGATAAGGCCATGGTCGGGAATCAAACTCATGACCCCAGTGCTGTGAGGCAGAAGTGCTAACCACTAAGCCACTGTGCTGCAAAACTAGATAATATTTCGGGTCACTCATACTTTAATATTGGAGCCCTGATATTGCTGTGTGCTTGGCCCAAAAACAACCATTATAGCTGATAATAATCCAGTCAAAATTAACCATTATTGGGCCTGTTGGTAAAGGTGTTTGGAAGATGAGCGCAGATGACCGCTACCTGTCTGTGTGCACTATCATCTTCTGACTGCACTCAGTGACACCAGATGCGCCATAAGTGATCTGGCCACGTGGCCTGAGGGGCAGAATCCGTGGATTTCATCCAATTATTATTACTATTATTGTTTATTTGTAAAGCCCCACGGTGATACACAGCATGGGACAGTGGGACAACAGCATACATAAAAACATGCGAGGTAAACAGTGAGTGCGGACGTTTAGAGAGAGTGAAGAGGGTGTGCTCCTGAGAACTCACAATCTAGCATGGATGGGGATACAGTTTAAGAAGAAGTGTGACACAGTTTGAAGTTTGGGACAGCAGTGAGTGAGGTAGTTGCTGAGTAGGCTTCAGAGAAAAGTTGGGTTTTCGTAGAGTGTTTAAAGCTTTGGCTGCTGGGAGAGTCTTATAGGGCATAGTGGGGAATTCCCTCAGTAGGTTGCATAGCGGGAGATGGAGGTGAGAGGTTATTATGAGACAGGAGGAGAAGCTTAAGCAGATTTGAAAGGGAAATTATTTGGAGGAGGGATCAGAATTAGGAAAGATGTTCTCGCTGGCTCTGTAGATGAGTCATTTTATTCAGGAAGGTATGAGGAGACTGTGTAGGGATTTGCAAAGTGGAGCAGCAGATATGGAGTATTGAGACAAGAAGAGGAGTCTTGTAGCAGCATTTAGGATGGATTGAAGTGGGGGCAGGTCAGTGAGGAGCAGACACCAACTGATAAGAGGTTGCAGAAGTTGAGCCAGTAGATGATTAGTGGATTTGAGTTTTAGTTGTATCTTGAATAATAAACGGGCATATTCAAGTGATGTCTGGTGGATGGAGGCATCGGGATTTGAAGATTTACTGAATGTGACAAGTGAAGGATGACATCAAAACAGTAGACTTGGGATATTGAGGATATTGGTGACAGTGAATTGGATTGGGGGTTACACTGGGAGGAGGGAAGATTATGGGTTCCAGTTTAGATATGTTCATCATCATCATCATCACCATTTATTTATATAGCGCCACCAGTTCCGCAGCGCTGTACAGAGAATATTTGTCATTCACATCAGTCCCTGCTCCTTTGGAGCTTACAGTCTAAGTTCCTTAACACACTCACACAGACTACGCTCAATATTTTAGCAGCCAATTAACCTACTAGTATGTTTTTGGAGTGTAGGAGGAAACCGGAGCACCCGGAGGAAACCCACGCAAACACGAGGAGAACATACAAACTCCACACAGATAAGACCATGGTCGGGAATTGAACTCATGACCCCAGTGCTGTGAGGCAGAAGTGCTAACCACTGAGCCATCGTTCTGCCCTGTCGAGCATCAGGTAGTGTCTGGACATCTATATGGATACATCACAATTGGTCACATGAGATAGGAGGGGGGGGAGAGGTAGAATTAGGTGTCATCTGAATGGGGATGATACTGCAGGCCAAATAGAGTGCATTAGTTCTCCAAGAAATGGGGTGTACTGTGAGCAGAACAAAACAGAGCTTTCTGGCATCACAATAGATAGAGTGGAGAGGAGGATGTGCCACATACTGAGACCCAGAAGGAGCGTCATGAAGGCCATGGGAGTGAAGGGTGTGAAGCAGAAAAGGATGATCAATGGTGCCGAGTGACAGAGAGGCCCAGGTAGAAATGTTGCGAGAGAAAGAGGACTAGGCATTTGTAGACAATCCTCTCCAGTAGCTTGGAGACAAAGGTGAGAAGAGAGATGGGGCGGAGGTTGGGTTGAGAGGTGTTTTCTTCAGGATTGATGAGATAAGTACCCGCTAGTAGGGAGAGAGAAGTTGAAGATGTGTCCTAGAGCAGGACAAACAGTGGGGGAGATGGAGCTGGTTAGTTAGAAAGGATACAATTGTGGGCTGATTAGATGAAAGTCGTGAGTAGATGGTTTTTGCAGGGTCTAACAAGAAGAGATTTCTTAGCTTATCGTGTCAATCTTATCATTGAGGTGGTAACGATGGGTGGAGAAATAAGTTGAAAGCAGCATTTGGGAATGGAGAACTCGGTAGATATAAAAGAAGTGAAGTAAGTTTGCTTGGCATGGGAAAGAGCAGTGTTGTAAGAGGAAAGCATTTATAGTCAGGTAGAAGTTTCAGCAGACGTTGTAGACTAGTGAATGGGGATGGTGAAAGAGTCAGATGTCAGCAGGTAGGAAATATGGGAAGTTTGACATGGAGAGGCCGGTAAGCAACAGGAGAATGAATCTGGAGCAAGAGAAGAGTTAGATGGTTAGGGCTTCAAGGGAAGAGAAGGAGAGGCCGGGCTCTGAAGGTATGACTCTGAGGGTACAACGTAGAGAGAATTGGATGTCTACTTCACCTCCCTGTCTGTCCTCTGGGAGTATGGGTAAAGGGGAGGCCCTGAGAGAGAGCGTTGCACCGGAAGCAGTGTCAGAATAGGTGAGCCAGGTTTCTTTAATGTCTGGGAGGTTGAGAGTAATTTGAAATAAATAAATAGATCGTGGATGAACATGAGTTTGTTGCAATTAGATCTTGCATTCCAGAGGACACAGGAAGAAGAGAGAGACGGTAAAGGGGAGACATGAATAAGGTTGGAGGGAAGCGCATGATGGAGGTTACACTTTATAGTGGAGAGAGGAGCGTGGAGAGATTGAGTGGAGCTGAGGATTGGGTGCAATGTGACAGGCAGTTATGGGAAGGAGCAGAAAGAGAAGAGGTGAAGGGAAGATGATTTGCAAGTAGAAGATTTGTTATCTGTTTGTATGGTTTGGTGGGTGTGGTGGGTTCAGAACCATTGATGATTGCAGACTAATGAGGAAGGCAGTAGTGCATGAGAGATAATGATGGATGAGGAAGAGACTGGATGCCGGAGGCAGAGGAAGAGTCTGGAGAGGACGCAGAGGAAGTGAATGAGTCGGTGCATTGTGGTGCAGAGTGATAAATGTGAATATAAGTGAGTTGGGATAACCAGTTGAGCCAGGCAGTAAGGATAAGTGGAAGTGGTCCAGGGTTTGTTATCTTCTAGGATGTTACAGCCTTTAGGGCAGATTACAACCCAAATCCAGTTGAGGGGGGGGGGGGGGTCGATGAAATTAACCATTCAACCACGGGGACAGAGGGGATGTTAAAGATAAAATTAGCAAACAAGTCTGTTTTTTTTGGGTATGAAAAATAGAGTCAGGGAGATGTTATTTCAACAGTCGTGAAATAAGCTGAAATTGCATAGGATGATCTTTGGATGGCACATCATCATCATCATCATCATCATCATCATCAGCTATTTATATAGCGCCACTAATTCCGCAGCGCTGTACAGAGAACTCATTCACATCAGTCCCTGCCCCATTGGAGCTTACAGTCTAAGTTCCCTAACATACACACACACACACAGAGATAGAGAGAGACTAAGGACAATTTAATAGCAGCCAATTAACCTACCAGTATGTTTTTGAAGTGTGGGAGGAAACCGGAGCACCCGGAGGAAACCCACGCAAAGACGGGGAGAACATACAAACTCCACACAGATAAGGCCATGGTTATTAGGATGGATGAGCAGGCAACAGTGTCAGTTAGTGCTTGCAGGATGGACCCGTGTGTGTCAACCTAAACCCTTATTGCCAATTCTTAAGATTCCACTGTGAAGTTCAGATATATAGACAATTTCAGCATATTTTCCATGTGTCGGAAACATGACTATGGCGATAGGTTATTGGCCAGTCTGAGCCCTGCAAAAAGACAATATAAGGGGGTTCATTTACATAGCAGCAGATATACCTTAAGAGAATGGCCAGAACAATTATTTATACAAGGGCAGCACAGTGGCTTAGTGGTTAGCACTTCTGCCTTACAGCACTGGGGTTATGAGTTCAATTCCCGACCATGGCCTTATCTGTGTGGAGTTTGTATGTTCTCCCCGTGTTTGCGTGGGTTTCCTCCCACACTCCAAAAAAACATACTGGTAGGTTAATTGGCTGCTAACAAATTGACCCTAGTCTGACTGTCTGTCTGTCTGTGTATAAGTTAGGGGATTGAGACTGTAAGCTCCAATGGGGCAGGAATTGAACTCATGACCGCAGTGCTGTAAGGCAGAAGTGCTAACCACTATGCCACCGTGCTGCCCTACTACTCTTTACATCCTTCAACTTTCGTATGGGTGGTAGACTCTGATCTCTTATGAGGAACTGCCTGCATGAGCCAAACTGCTCCCTATATTATATCTTTGAGGACCAGAAATAATTAGATTAAATAAACTTTATTTTTTGCTGTACACTGAATAGGTTTAAGACACTAATGGCTTCATTACCCTCCGATGTCTCAGCCAAGCTTGGGCAAAATCTTGCCTATCATCTGAATAAGGCTGCTCGATGTGAACACATTTTAGAGAGGTCAGACACCATAACTGTCTATTTACTCAATAGGTTTAGCTGCTGCCCAGTAAATCTTTGAGCTTTTCAAACATGCACACATCCCGTCTTCCAGGGGATTAGCTGAGTAATCAGTTGCTCCCAGTGTTTGACAGACCAGCCTGGCTTACACTAACTGGTCCATCTCTCAAGAATAACACATGAATTTGTGAGTGTGAAGGACCGGAGACAGGCAGGGGGCCAAATAAAGACTACGCACACTCTCGTGTCTTCTTTTGTGTGATATGAAATATTCATTGCAAAGAGTGACGCTCAGGCTCCAAGTTGTCCGTATTGTGGAGTTTGACCTCAGCTGTTGTCTACTTCAGTTGCTATATCTTAAGAATCCAAGATGCCTTACATAGAAATCCACCCCACCGGGATATATGGTATCTGCAGAGAAGTCTTGTTCTTAAATGGAACACAATGAAATTCAAGAGTGAGAGCACAGAAATAAAGTATTTTCAGAAGATAAACTGAGTGTTCACATCTCATGTTTCTCAATAATTAGAGCAGAATGTCAGTGTTTAGGAGGCTGGCAATGCTGAATAATGAATTAGGTACACAATATATTGCCTAAATTTGTATCTTATGTAATCTAAATATAGCTGTTGCAATAATACATTGGGTCTGATTCATTAAGGAAAGTAAGGCAAAAAAATGAGTAAGTTTTCTCCTGGACAAAACCATATTACAATGCAAGGGGTGCAAACTAGTTTATTATTTTGCACATAAGATAAATCCTGCCTGTTGTTTCATGTACCACATAAATACTTGATAGCTTTATTTGTACACTGAAATTTAAAGTTGATCTAGGAAATGCCCTACCTCAGCTATACATCTGTCATCACATTTTACATTTGCCTCCCCCTCCAATGCAACATGGTTTTGCCAAGGTGCAAAGTTACCCATTTTTCTTGCTTTACCTTTCTTAATGAATCATACCTATTGTCTTTTACACAGAGCTAGATCACATTGATTATGCTTTGTTTTGTAATATACTTATGTTTCAAAACTTTTTAAGAAAAGTTAACTCCATAAAGTATCAATGTATGGGCAGTTTAGTATCTTCATTGGCCTAGTGTTTTCATAGACAGAAATAAACATACACTGTCTTTAAGACCACACATCATGCAAAGTCAGCTGCAATATTGGGCAATTTGATTGATCTTGTCGCTTGTTTTGCACCGAAAACAAGTCAGCTGCCCATAAAGATCCAATTGAAGTTGGTTTGATCATAACCGGGCATGTAACTCTACTGTTTCCATATTTTGTGAAAGTAACTATAATAGCCAAATGAGCACACGCATATAGAATCCAAATTTTATTTGTTTAAATCACATAGACTCAATGAATGAGGCTAACCATCATCATCATCATCAGTTATTTATATAGCGCCACTAATTCCACAGCGCTGTACAGAGAACTCACTCACATCAGTCCCTGCCCCATTGGAGCTTACAGTCTAACTTCCCTAACATACACACACACCGAGAGAGAGACTAGGGTCAATTTGATAGCAGCCAATTAACCTATCAGTATGTTTTTGGAGTGTGGGAGGAAACCGTAGCACCCGGAGGAAACCCACGCAAACACAGGGAGAACATACAAACTCCACACAGATAAGGCCATGGTCGGGAATCGAACTCATGACCCCAGTGCTGTGAGGCAGAAGTGCTAACCACTAGGCCACTGTAATGCCCACCATAGTATTTAACATGCCCATTAAAAATTGTGTTCACATTTGATTGGTTTATTTGGTTGTATTGGTATTAATATGAAGGAATCAGGTTGGGCAATTTGGTTGTTTTAACTGTTTGACCAGCTGTTTTACTGTAAGAAAGAGGCAGCCTTCTACGGGTTAGGAACAACAGATCCTCCAACTTTTTCACCTTTTAGTTCCATTATTTAAACAGATACTGCCCTGTGAGCATTTCTTTACACCGTATATAGACAGTTAAGGTGTCAAAATCTAAGGAGGGCACTATCCCTACAATCCAGAAGAGATAGATCCTAGAGGGCCTATTTAACAAGCCCCTAATCCCCCTCAAACTGCCATTTTTGGAGACCACAGCAAATTCAAGTACCCCGTCTATTTATAACTAGGGGATCACCGCAGATATCGGAGATATGGGGACTGCTATATTTCGTGATTTAACACTTTGATTTTCAGAACTTCTGCCCGATAGCATCTGAAGATGACATTAGTCATTGAAGCCTATGGGGAGAGTATTATGGTATTATGGTATAAGGAACCGAGACACCAGAACACTTTTAATAAATGATCACGATCCTATCACATCATTGCGATAAGGAATGGAAAAACCTGTGTCAAAAAAACAGTAATTATTAAGTGGGCCCCTAGGTTTTATACACTAGGAAGGGTTTAAACATGAACTGTGCTTAAGTATCCATAGACTTCCCTACGTTGTTATTAAGATCACTTGCAAACCACCAGTGTTGTTAATATTACTGCTGTGTTATAGCGGAAATAAAGAACTTATTAAAACTCATTTTAAAATATCTACAGCAAAATATAAGCAACTCATTTAGTCTAAACTTAAAAATATTTTCATAACTTTGACTTCCTTACTACAACAGTACTTGGCAGATGTCATACCATTGTTATATTTACCTATAAGACAATATAAATATGATTGGATGGGTGCCAAGGCTAGCCAATCACGTGTTACGGACCCCCCTTCCCCCTTTAAATTTTTACCAGTAGTATATAATGTCACTTGTTATTCTCCACCAGTGGACTGCTCTATTAATAATAATTATGTGCATATAAATGTATAAGCAGTTGGGAGTGTTAAACAAGAGTTTGGGAGATCTTCTTTAACCAGACCTACTATAATAAAACATCACTTTTGGATAGGTCTAAACCCAATACACGTATCAAATGTACAAGATCAACACAGACTGGTCCCTGATGTCTTGGTCTGCTGTTTACATTTCACTTGTTCTTTAAGTAAACTTCAGACACGGGCTGGGGGAATGGTAACTCCAGATTAGTGGGGGGGGGGGGGGGGGGGGTCTGTCCTGCTCCTATGCTGGACCCTCACTTGTGTGGGAAAGTGAAATAATCATGGTAATGATCTGCTGCCCCCTCCCTTTTCCCCTCTGCCTCCTGATGGCGTTTCACAGCCTTCTTCCTGAGTGATTAGTCTGCCCCGTTCAGAGTTGCTGAAAGGAGATTCCTCCTTCTCTGAAGCAGTCCATAACTCCAACTTGTACGGATTTTTTTATTTTGTCCCCTAAGAAAGAGAAAGCATGGATGGGAAAATCACCTAGACCGTGCAGAACGCGTGCTGCACAGCGCTGAGGGATTTGGGGAAAGCGTTTGGAGCTCCGGCGATGCGGATTGCGCTCTGCGCTATCATCCATGGACTCATCCAGATTGTAGCGTACAGTTGAGGATAGCGCAGCCATGGTCCCCGTGCTGGGTAGTGCTGGGTATGCCAATCACTCTGGGCTGGTAAGTTATAAAACTTCTGCTGGCAAGGGACAACTTTTCGACTTTAGGTCGTTTGACAAATAGAGCAGAGTAGCTGTTATTGTGCTAACCCCACTCACCCATCGGTTGTCATGTTTGACATAGGCGCATTTATTTAGTGACTTAAATGTTAAGTAATGCAGATTATTATTTTTTTGCACAAAAATGTGGGCATAGGTAAACATGTGTTGAAAGGTTACATTTAATGAAGTGCATTCCCACACTGCTGAGTATAAGTGTGAAATGTAGACCAGTTGATATATATACACACATATATATATATATATATATATATATATATATATATATATATATATATATATTGACTAATGCATATATCATCATCATCATCATTTACTTATATAGCGCCACTAATTCCGCAGCGCTGTACAGAGGACTCACTCACATCAGTCCCTGCCCCATTGGAGCTTACAGTCTATATATATATGCATTAGTCAACTATTAAGCATTATAATTGCACTATATGTATGTGCATAGCAGAAATACCGACATCTAACTGTACCAATGAGTATCCTGGTTCAGATTCGATGGTAAGCTCCTTGTACCAGTCCGCATTTTGCAGTGTGTGGCTAGCTCTGTACCTTGTCAGTACTGATGATATAGACAATATATAATATATATTTGCCTGTGCTGATGTTGGATAACCGGTGCCCTCTCCCATAGGTCGCGGACAGGTTCCCCGGCAGGGAAGTGCCACCACCCAGGAAAAGGTTGCAGTCGGCCGATGAAGTCCTGCAAGGCAGCCGTCCTCCTCCGGAGGGAGCGGGAGCAGCCTCTGTGTCTGAGCTGGGACACACAGAGGGGCCCGGGGTCAGGGAGTGGTGCCCCTACTGTCAAGCCAAGCTGGCCGAACTGAAGAAACAAGCCCTGAAACTGGCCGTCCCTGGCTCCACTATGGTAAGAGCTCCGGAACTCCCCCACCCTAACTTCATATACCCGAATTGTATGTGCATTAGTCCAGCACTGAGGGTCTAAGTTGGTGCTGGGCTGCAGCAGGTAGCAGACTGTTGTGCTATTATAAAGAACAACAGGAACAGCTTCAGAATCACATATTAGGACATTAACAACATAATTACCTTCACATTGTTGTGTTCTAAAATCTGCTACATGAATAATTAATATTCATTTGCTGTAAATGGCTCAGGCAACCTGTGGCATCACAGCTGTTGTCACTACAAGTCCCAGCATGCCCTGATAGACTCCTGCCAACACTGTATATTTTAAAATAAAATTTGGTACATGAATAATTAAGTTTACCTTGCTTTATATAATGGTGTAGCAGGCATAGTCAAGCCTTGGCACCCCAAATGTGGAACTACAAGTAGCAGTAGTGGCTGGCAGAGTATGCTGGGTCTTGTAGTTCCCCAACAACTGACTTAACACAAGTTGCCCGCCTCTGTGGGATAGCATAAATATCCTCATGAAGCAATCAATTTGTTTAATTAGTACCCACGTTTATTATACATCACAGACCATATTATATGGTCAAATGTTAAGATTAGGCGTGTGGTTAAGTAGTTTATACTAAGTGGGGACAGGATTTGGGGTGGTCTGTTTTTACATTGTTTCCATGGAATTCACCAAACTTTATATTACAAAAGGTTTTTAAAGTCCTGGTCCCTGTTATTGTCCCATTTAAAGCATAATTCTAAATTAGGTAAGGGAGTCTGGCTAATTTGTAACTTCATCTGGCTAAAAGTTAATATTATCCAGATGCCTGACTTCATCCATGACACATAGGTCTTATAGGAGCTAGGTTTTGACTATGCTAACATGTATTGTAATGGCATATGTGCGTTCATGTTTGTAGGTTTATAGCAGCTGTTTATTTCTTCAAAACTATGATTTATTTCTACATTTTGTATTTTGTATTGCATTTTGTGTTTTCTTTAATTGAATGATGACTAGTTTGTATGTTGATTTATTATTATATTTATTTTTGCTGTCTATAAGTTTTAGTGATTGCACTGCATTATAACTGGTATTTCCTGAGCTATAGTGCAGTGGTAGATTTAAATAAGGAACCTCAAGTATGATTTGCTTTGTTCTATTCTAGACTGTTGGTTTAGAAGTTTTGAAACATTTGGGATAGTTGATGTCATAAACACTCACACTACTGCCACCTACCAGAAAGTTTCCATTATAACATGAGTTGTGGTTTTAAAGGTATCCTGATACCATACTAAGTTTTTGGCCACAGTGAGTTTTTCTAGTGTATTCAACGATAAGACAAACGAGGGCAAATTAGAACATTGATTTTGAATATGAGTTTTTAAAACAAAACACATCTCAGAATCTGTTTAGGAGTGCATTGGGATTTGTGGTATTCCTGACTCTGTGATGTTTTACACGTTACTTTGCACTATGTCCGTCTCAAATATACTTTGGTTTTAGTTCATTTTTAAGTTCACTGACACCGATTGGGGTCCGCTCCAATGTAAACTGTTCCTTAAAAACAGAGCAATCCAGAAGTGAAAGCTTTTGAAGCATAGTCTAATCATTATTCCACCCTGGAGGGTTATATTGAGAATCTGCTGTGTCGTGCAACCCTGAACCAACTGAATTTTGGTCATAATTTCAGTTTTTAATCCTATAATTGCCACCCAGCTTAGAGGGAACAGTGGAACAGATTTATAAACACAGCCAAGGCAGGCATATTGTTTCACTGGATAAATAACAATCTAGGCCCTATACACATACTTATAAGAATAAATAATGTATTTTTAAATGTGTCTTTTAGGTTTTACTTCAGTGTTTACCAGACTTTTATTGATATTCCATATAATTACTACTATTCAAAATAATTCAAACTTTATTGTTCTACCCTGTGTCCCATAGAGAGATGTTTACATGCTACATAACCTGTAGGGGCAATATACACTCTGCTAAATGAGGGGCAAATGCTTAAATACCTTTAATAACATGGAGACGCTGAAACTTATAATTTTGCGGACAATTATTATTATTCATTTTAAGCCAACATACGAGTCGCCGGTTGACTTATAAAGTTAAGGGCACAGCTCCTCTTCCTCTATGCAGTGAAGCCTCAGAGTGAGAGATATAATTGTTCCACTATTTAAGCTAACATCTGGTGTTCAGATTGGTGGGTGACTGCCCACCGAGGCTTCAAAATATGCGCTCGTTGCACGCTGCAAAATTCCTCAGTGCATTTGGTGTTTTGTTATGAACGTTTGTGAGAGAGAATTCTGCTGTGACAATTAATGACAGGGTGACCCAAGCTTTGCTGTGTGATCTTAGCTCAGGAAGGAAGCCAGCCCGTCCCTGTGACATGGGAGGACAATAAAGTATTAGAACATGGATTTAACTAGTAAAAGCGATAGTAACACACACACATATATTATTATTATCTTATATTTATAGTGCGCCACAACTGGTCGGTAGCGTCGTACAGAGAGCGCACAATAAAACAGTACATGGTATTACAGGACAACACAGCAAACAAGTAACATTACACCTCGCAGCAAAAATAACCTGGTTAGGCAATGCGGTGCGAGGGGTATATTCAGCGCAAACTGAAATTTGTGTCCATGAGCATTGGCGTGACTGACAGGGACAGAGCCACTGATAGCGGTGGGAAGACAATGTTGCAGCGCTGTACAGAAAACTCACTCACATCAGTCCTGCCCCATTGGAGCGTACAGTCTAAATTCCCTAACACACACAGACAGACACACAGACTAGGGTCAATTTTTGTTAGCAGCCAATTAACCTACCAGTATGTTTTTGGAGTGTGGGAGGAAACCAGAGCACCCGGAGGAAACCCACGCAAACACAGGGAAAACATACAAACTCCTCCCAGATAAGGGCATGGTTGGGAATTGAACTCACGACCCCAGTGCTATATATATATATATATATATATATATATATATATATATATATATATATATATATAATATTTATATTGCATTGTTCGGATAGTTCACACAAACATTTAAGAACAGCAATTCTGAAAGGACAGTTGCCAAGCTTAGATAGCCCATAGGCTACTGAACTGAACAAGTCAGTCTTGTTTCATTTTGGTGGTGGGAAATGCGGTTTGGATCAGAACTCGAAACTTTTACTGTTGTTAGTGGTACCATTAGCTGCAATTAACCTTTTAATATACCCCCTGGCTGTTGTACAATTGTCTGTGTTGTGGTTCGGTGTTCTGCGCGCATTGGACATCAGAATAATGATCTATTGATTGCTATGAGGAATGGTTTGTGTGTTCTCACTGTATGATGGACAGGCCAGAAATAGCAGAAGAGGTATCAGGGCATGTTTAGAGCAAGATCAGTGAGTACTGATAAAACGTTCCTTATAGCCATTGATTGGTCACTATTTTAAGGTCTACGCCAGGCCTGTCCAACCTGCGGCCCTCCAGATGTTGTGAAACTACAAGCCCCAGCATGCTTTGCCAGTAGACAACCTGTTGATAGCTGGAAGGGCATGCTGGGACTTGTAGTTTCACAACATCTGGAGGGCCGCCGGTTGGACAGGCCTGGTCTACGCTGTGGGCAGATGTCCTGAGAACAAGTTCTAAGTCACTAAGCTAATTAGATTGTAATCTCTTTGGGACAGAGGCCTTTTTCTTACTGTATTCTTGTATTGGATTTGTTCTTGACAGTTTGTGAGATCCAGAGTACGTCTTCTGAAAAACGACTTATTTCAATGGAAATTGTTTAAACAGTTTGGTAGTTTTTTACGCATATATAAGTCACTTATAGGTTTTTCATGCATTAAGTTGTAAACACTGGACACTAATATAACAACGCACGTGTAAATCCGGACAGAATTGTCAACAATTAGATTGGTGTTAAATTAGATCGCTCCTATTTCTAGAGGGTGTTTCCTTCAAAAGTTCTAACTCTTTGACATCATTTCAGAGTGCCGGTCCAGTCCAATGTAAGCAACACAATAAAGAGTACAGGCGCAGACAGATATATCGCTTGTAGCTATAGGCATTAGTTGGGGTACCCCCTTTCAAAATGTTAATTGTGGACCTCTACTCAGGAAGTAACTGGCCGTGATCGTAAACCAGAGGGGAACAGGTGGCCACCTCCGTCAGCCATTGTAATGGAGCACAAATTTCTTAGCACCATTAATGCCACAGTGAAGCTGCAGACGTGTTCAATCTTGCCGTTCAACAGGTGGGGAGCACAAGCAGCAACATATTTTAACAGCAGCACATTGGAATCTTAATAGATAGCTAGGATTTAGTGGAGTGCAGGGTTAGTGGATGTCATAAAAACACTCATAATGTAGAATTGTAAAAGGAAGACGCTTTATATAAACATTTCTTGTTCTATTCAACTGGCTTTTCCTTTTACATCTACTGTACAGTGTAGCTGTGGACTATACTGGAGCCTTATAAAGACATGTTTATAGTAGCTAATTACAGTGTTTATATTAGTTCTCATACAATTATTATTCAGACACAGTGATAGAGGGGTAGCAGGATGAGTCGAGCACAGACTTGTTATAGGGGCATTTTAACTTTGCCTTTCATGAAAATATTTATATCTGTGGCAGTCTGGTCTAGAGGGGGGGCTTCCAGCATGTGGAATCCCCCCATGTGCTTATTGTTAGGTTCTGCAGGTAAGAATCGTTTTAAGTTAATTGTTAAATAGAGAAGGCAGTAGCATGCGCCAAGCCAATACATAAGCAGAAAGCGTAGAACGCACACACTGCACCAAAGGATTATGGGTATCAGGGCTGCCATGAGAAACTGTGGTTCCCAGTACTAATTAATGTGGCAGGGCCCCCCTCCTCATGTATGTGCTCCCCTCCCTCTTCACCCTACATGCGCGCCCATCCCTCATCACAGTACATTCCCCCCACTCCTTCATCACAGTAAATGTCCCCAGGCCCCCCCCCCATTCACAGTTAATGTCCCTCTCCCCTCCCCAATCACAGTTGATATCCCCCTCTTCCCCCATCACAGTTAAGGTCCCCCTCTCTCCCCCCCCAATCACAGTTAATGTCCCCTTCTCCACCACCCCCATGGTTAATGTCCCCCCCCAGGCACAGTTAATGTCCCCTCTTCTATCTGCCCCTCTCATATGAAATTAACACCTAATTAACTTACCTTCTCCTCTGCGATGCTGCAGCTCCCGGTCACTGATACATTGGGAGCGTGGAGCAGAGTGATGACATCACCGCGCCGCGCTCCCAGCCTATCAGAGCCTGGGAGGCGGAGCTGCAGCATCGCGGAGAAGAAGGGGCTGTACAGTCAGTCAGACTGAGAGGCCCGGACAGTCCAGGGAGCTGGGACAGACGGAGAGGTCTGTCCGGGCCCCTCACAGTAGTACTGGCCGTACCCACCTGATGGCGGCCCTGGTGGGTAGAAAAGTGCAGGTGACGAAATGTTCGCCTTTTCTGTAATAGGTTTATGTGGATTGATGCGAAGCGCCTGTTTCCTTCACACAGTGGATGCACGCATGTTATGGACTGAACCATTATTCATGAACTAAGTAGGAATCAGAGCCACTACCGGTCAATCAGATGACTGTTGATCATGAAAGGCCTCAGTGATGTCTCCCTTGTTATAAATCTTGGTTCAAAATAAGGGGTGGTATTTAACATAAAAATACTAAGGGGTATATTTACTAAACTGCAGGTTTGAAAAAGTGGAGATGTTGCCTATAGCAACCAATCAGATTCTAGTTATCATCTGTTTAGTATATTGTACAAAATGACAGCTAGAATCTGATTGGTTGCTATAGGCAACATCTCTACTTTTTCAAACCCGCAGTTTAGTAAATATACCCCTAAATGTCTTACTGCAAAAGTCTAATTTAGTAGTTGCTACATTGCTGGTCGATCTAATACTGACTGAAGTAACACTACTTGTATCATATAGCAGGCTATACACCAAATGGTTTTGTTGGGATAATCACAACCTATTTTTGAATTATTTAACGGTGCCAAATTACCAGGAGAGGTTGACGGGAAAGTGTTTGTTGGAGAACATATGAGTAACGCATCATTCAGACCCGGACGTAACACTATAGGCTAGGTCTAAATATATGTTATTGCTTGTAGAACAAGTAAAATACTATCTCTTTAATGTGGTTTTGTAACTAAGTGGAGCATTGAGAGTCAAACCCCTAGTTATTAATTTCATTTAATACGTTATCTATATAGTTAGTAATGACAAGGTTGCTGAGGAGATGTATTTTGCAAGATATACTATATCTTACCATAGGATTTCCCCCACTCTTTAACCTTACTTTGTGGCAATGTCTTCATGCTTCAGAATAATGATCTTGTGTCTGGTAAATGAGCACTTAAGTGGACGACGTCTTCCCGTTGTGAGCAGGAAAATAAGAACACAGCAAATGTTAATTGTTTAATTGAACAGAATCAGAAAGCTTTCCAAACCACTTAGTTCTCTATAGGCGATATCATTTTATGAAGAAATCTTCAAAGCCTACGCTCTTTTTGTTTCCCCCCTATTACACATTTCAAGTGGACCCATCACATAGAGGAAACAATTATTTTGGCCTGATTAGGTTATGAGAGTGAAGCCTGACAATTGACTAGGAACCAGTGACAATGTTGAGGCGTGAGACACCTTTAGTCATACCATTAGTTCCTCGTGAATTGATAGGATAAGTAATGGTACAACCCACAAGATGGCTACCTCCCCTGTACGTTGGTGGGGGCAAATGCAACCATGCTGATTGGATGGAAGGAATGGTTGTCCGATGATGACATTGGTGTATGGCTTTGGCGAATCATTATACATTATGGTTATTTGTCCTATTCTGAGCGATCTGAGACTTTCTAACTTGGCAATAAATCTGGTCATGCTGCAACCTGGCCAAATGACCTTGGGCCTGATTCATTAAGGATCTTAACTTAAGAAACTTCTTATTTAAGTCTCCTGGACAATACCATGTTACAATGCAAGGGGTGCAAATAAGTTTTCTGTTTTGCACATAAGTTAAATACTGACTGTTTTTTCATGTAGCACACAAATACTCGATAGCTTGTTTGTGAACTGAAATTTAAAGTTGATATTTGTGTGCTACATGACAAAACAGTCAGTATTTAACTTATGTGCAAAACAGAATACTAATTTGCACCCCTTGCATTGTAACATGGTTTTGTCCAGGAGACTGGAATAAGAAGTTTCTTAAGTTAAGATCCTTACTAAATCAGGCCCCTTATTTATTATATGTGGTCGTCCTTTATGGCATGTTAGCTACTAAAACTTACAGTTTACTTTGAGTCTACTAGTGCACCTATAGGCTTAATTCATGGCTGTCTAATTAAATTAGATATTGGGTAAAATGCTCATATCTGGTATGTCTAAACTTAGGAAAAGATGTTTAAATAAAATACTTCAACTAATTGCATAAAAAAAACAACAACAACTTATAAATATGGCTATGATCAAAGCATATTTTTTCCCCATACGTTTTCCCATATAATACCCTTAAAATAAATATGTCCACCAATACTTCCTTTTCTGACCCCACCCCTCAAATAAAAAAAAAATATGTCTCTTATGCCTGTTGTTTTTGATGCTTGGGAAACAATAAAATGGGGGTCTGGTTTTGTGGTGTAAAAGACACTTGGGGGTATATTTACTAAACTGCGGGTTTGAAAAAGTGATGTTGCCTATAGCAACCAATCAGATTCTAGCTGTTATTTTGTGGAATGCAGTAAATAAATTAAAGCTAGAATCTGATTGGTTGCTATTAGGCAACATCTCCACTTTTTGCAACCCACAGTTTAGTAAATATACCCCCCTGGTCGCTAAGGGGTTAATCTAAACAAGACCGCCTGCAGAAATAATTTTATATCTATGCTCACCACAACTTTGTGTCACTTTCCTTTGCCCCTTATTATTTGCCTACAGTTCTATTTTGTTATGATTTATTAACCTCCAAACCCAAACAGTACATCTGACCCTACTCCGTGACACCTTCCAGCTTCCCGTCATAAATTAGCATTGGACATCCCTGTTATTATTAAAGATCTCCACTTACATTGTTTGGTTTACTTTATGCATTATAACCAACATTGTTTGGAGAAACAATGTCATTTTTCCTGCAGGAGAAATTGGGGTCTGCAGGGGAAATCTTTTCTTATTGACCTTCATTTCCTGCACAGAGATTATAATATTCCTTTGCTGGAACTAAATTTAGTTTTTTTTTTTTTCTTTTTAATGGTGTATTGTGTGACTGAATTAAGGACGTGGGTTAAGGGTTTTATATTGACGTCTGGAAATATTCAGGAAAGAAAACAGGGTTGTTACAGAGTAATTGAAAGCTGGTCTTGGTCACAGCTGGTGGATAATCTTGAGTCGGCGATTGTACTTGGGAGGTGTACTCATTGTTACAATGCCCATATTCTTCCTATGGTTTTATCTGTGGCCGATTGTTATTGACCTATCTCGTACTGGGTGGTAACAGGCTTCATGTCCTGGGAAAATATACCTGCCGCGTGGGTAGTCCCGATTATAGCCCAGGTGTGTAAGTCAATGCACCTGTCCTTGAAGGTCACTCTGTGTGGTCTCAATTATGTGCCTCTCAAAAAGAAACGTCTTTGATAATAAAAAAAAAAAAAAGGAACTTGATGATTAGTAAGTGAATCCGCTCTCCGTTACATTTCTGTCTTTGTCAAGGACAGTATTAATGTAATGTAATGTCATTGTGTTAAACCCATGAAAATCTTGTTTTAAGGTAGAATTACGGATACAAAACTCACATTGTCTTCGCAGGTTGTAAAGAGCAGTGACCACCGGGATTGGTTGGGGGGGGGGGGAAAGGTTAAACAGAGCCCCTCTGTTCTGATCTATTCACCATCAAATCTATTGAAATTGTATTTTCAGAAAGAGTAGGGGGAAAAAAAAAAGTTTGACTTCATAACACTTTGTAGCCCTGAGATACAGCGGGAACAAGAGATATCTATTTAAGGTGATGTAGATTTTCCTGATTCAGTAATACATAACAATAGGCGGGCGTTTATGAAAACTAGTCAAAAGTTGCTGTGAGCCACAGCAGCCAATCAGATGCAGACATTTTTCAAGTGACCTTTACAAGATGAAAGCAAACGTTTGATTGGTCGCATTGAGATACAGCACCTTATTGCAGACGCCTGTGCACCACTACTTATATAATATAACACGCTAACTATTTGCGTTACAAATGGGATCAGAAGAAGGATCTGGAGTTGGAAATCAGGATATTTTTGTTCATGTCACTGATCCACTCATTTGTGAAGCCTTATCCAGAAATCATAAAATACTGCCCCTTATCAGAAATAAGTCTGTCCTGCTCAAATTAGAGCTATTTGAGGCTATCCTTGAAGGGTAACATGCTACCATCTACAACACTGGCAGAAGCTTTCAATCTGGGTGGCAAACTCTATGCCAGGGTGCTACAGACCTCACGTTGGACCTTTTTAGTTTGTTTTTTGCTTCAGTTTGACTGAACCAACTTATATAGATAGCTTTCTGGGAACAGCGCTACTGTACAATGGGAAGGCTTGATTTATATATTAATCCTATTTAGCAAATCGCTTGTATGTCAGATTGCATCACTTGTGAAACTATTTTAATAACTTTCTGCTATGAGTTCCGAGTTAAGAAATATCTTTACGGAATCTAACTGTTATTGGTGTTTGCGACAATGAATGGGTTCTGGGGGAGGGCGTAACGGACAGCCTGATAGTTAAAATATGCTAGGCCCGCCCTGGGGGTTCAGTCACGATCCAATTGTGAAGTTGCCACACCCCCACCATGATAAGACCACACCCCTGTCCCAATTCCCGTCATTCAAAGTTGGGAGGGATGATCAACGTATGGATACCATTACATATATTATGCTGTATTATATTTAAAAAAAAATTCCTAGCCTTAGTTGCAGTTTGAGGGATAATGGGATAATTTGTGTCTTCGAGACATAGTCCATCTGGTAATTCAGAGATGACAGATTACATGGGAGGTTTGAAATAAGTGGCTATACATTTCTGCAGGAGCGATAACACAATCCAACTCCCTTATTATGTCTGTGGTGGCTCTCTATCAAATTCAGTCAAATAAATAACATATGCCCTGAAGTGGACAGGCTGTCTTCAATGCTATTTTAAAGAATATATAATCTGTAGCTGTTCTTTTTTTTTACAAGTTTGTACTTACTAAAAAGGGAAAAAAAAAAACCTTTACGAATAAGAATTATTAATTACCATATCACATACTTTCCCACTCTCCCAAAATGTCCAGGAGACTCCCAAAGTCCGAGTAGATCTCCCGGACTTCCGGGAGAGTAGGACTTTCTCCCGCATCTGCCCACTTCCTAGTGAACTGGGCAGGATTTGAAGCTTCCATGACACGATTCTCGGGGAATCCCGGGGAATCTCATCAGTTTTGCCCGCCACCCTGCGGTAAAATTACGTGTTTGCATTGCAGGGGTGGGGCCAAATGGCGCGATTCACAGAGTCTTGTTCCCATACGGCCACCTCCCCCGGGTTCATCCCGGAGGCAGAGGTGGACTTAGAGGTAATTTTTAGGGCGGGCGATTGGCCCTGCCCCCTCCACCTTTTTTCATTGGTGTCTTGAATCCAAATTTAAAGGACCTGTGCTGCTAGGGGAGGTGATTGCCCCGATCGCCCCCCCCCCCCTCTCCCCCTGGATCCGCCACTGCCCGGAGGCCAGCATTGAAAAGTCGGCAAGAATGCCTTACCATGTATATGTGAAATATTGTAAGTGGAGGTTATACTTGGCGAAATCTAACCAGCGATAACTGTTTTATTCCTTAGCGGAGAGGTGACCTGAAATGTTTTATTTTTTTTTAGTTATTATTAGCTGTTTCTATTCCAGTGATAAGCATCCTGATACACTTCAAGGACCCCTTGGGAAGCCCACTAACATTAAAAAGAGCAGTGCATTATCCTGGACCTCAGTAATAAGGTAAAGCAGTAAGTTTAATCAAAGAAAGAGTAACATATCGTACAGCATTTTAAACATTTGAGGAAGTAGGAGCTGGGGGCCACAGGGGACGACTCGGAGGGCCAAATTCAAACACGTTGCCCATCACCGTATCTATTTTGTATCACTTTTGGATAAGAGAGGAGGGGTTTCAATCGGTCTGAATGATTGGCTTGCAGTCTCAAGCCCAGGCCTGGCCAACCTGTGGCTCTCCAGGTGTTTTGAAACTACAAGTCCCAGCATGCCCTGCCAGCACTTAGCTGGCTATTTAATGGCAAAGCACGCTGGGGCTTGTAGTTTCACAACACCTGGAGAGCCACAGGTTGGCCAGCCCTGCTCAAGTCTATGAAAGAAATATCCTGGCAATCCATAGATGTTCCGAATAGCCAAGGTGCCTTCTAATATACGTAATAATTGTCAGCAGTGGGTGCATTGTTCCTTATAATATGCAAGTTTTCCAGAATGAACTGATTCTTTCACCATTAAGAAATATATTATTTACAGGAGTTTTATACATAGATTATCATCACTTGTATATCATAATAATTTATTGTATGTAAATATTTATATCATATTTAATATATACTATATTTTTATTAAGCAACTTACTTATTCTTGATAAACCACCAAAGAGTTCACAAGTTCCACAATTAAACTAATTTGCAATATGCCCAAGGCAAGGCATAGAAATACCAATCTCTTAGCAATTAGTTATAAATATTATGAAAATTCCATATTTTATTAATCTTGATGTTGTTAATATTTCAGGAACGGAATAATACATGGCACAGTAGCAGTACTGATGAAACGCTTTATATTTATTTTAGTTGGAGTGATTTATATTTTTTAATTACCCTGTAATTTTACCCAAAATGCTTTATACAGCCCTGGGATCACAGACTCATCTCCTGACATCTATATTATATATTAATTATTCTTTAACTTTTATACTAATATTTAAAAGTCATTAGGCTATAGCTTAGATACATAGCATTGTACGTATATTTTTCCAAATCATAAAATAAGATATTTAAAATCACATGAACTATTTTTCATTTGCGTAGACACTATGTATGGACACATTTCAAATACTTCTAGTTGAACATAGCTTAGATAGCAAACACTATTGTCGCTATTGAAACACCCTAGCTGCCTGCAGTAACAACACAGAGTTCCATAGGCAAACCGAGGGGGGGTGGGGGTGGGGGGGTTCCTAGTGCATGGAAATCCCCCTCCAAGCTTCGGGCACTGTATAATTGTAGTTGGACCCTGTTCCCACTTCACATGGCTCTGCTAGAAAAGGGAGAGCTGCATGCATCTAACAGTAGTCCACGCAGCATTGCCCATGTATATTATGGGGATAGGAAGGGTTAGAGAGCAGCCAAGCACTGTCTAAAATTATAGCTATGCCCCCATGCATGCTGGTCACACCCACTGGTGGCGTGGTGTGGAAACCCCCCCTCTACAAATCCTGCGTTTGCCCCTGAGTTCCTTGTGGTTAGGCTGGGTATACACTATAGGGTTTTCAGCAATAAACGACCGTTCAGCCCTATATCACATTAGTGTGTACACTCCAACAATGAACGATTATCGTATCCTTTTATTTGAATTTTAAACAGAACTAAAAATCTTGTTCAACGATGGAACGATGTCGTTCCAATCCTGCGTGTGTATGTACTCAGGACCGGCAGTGTCCATAGACCTCTATGGAGTGTGCAGAGTCAGGATCTTTTCAGCCGATGGTTATGACACATGAAGAGCACAGATCTGAAGGTAAATCTTTTAAAAACGTGTACAGTGTGTACACAGGAATCGGCTGCTGATCGGGCCTTTTTTTTTCAGTCGTTGGTAAAATTGTTAACGATATCATATCGGGAGAAATGTTCTGCAGTGTGTACCCAGCCTGACTCTTAGCAATAGGTTGATATTGTAGCACTGGTCGAAATATTAGAATTATTTTCAATGAGGTATGGAGTTTTAATACAATGCATTTCCTTTAAGTTTTGTTTCGAGGAAAAATAAACATACTAGTTGTGAATATATTACCTGCCCCAGGTAGAGGGCACTGGTGTGTACTTATGAATTGACATGGTGACCTCTGGTCATGTCATAGCAATGACATCGATACTTTGTCAAGGTGAGATGCGGTGGGAAACTCAATGGTACCAATCTCTGTCCAATTACAACTCTGCAAATAAATTCTACCAGCACTTACAAATGATCATATGTGTTCTCCAATGCACCAACTCCAGTAAAAGATTGGATCATACCTCTGGCATTTAAAGGGTTACCTGCCAGCCTACATGGTCGTTCCTCACATCCAGGTCTTAAGAAGTAGCTGATGACATTTTATGATGGATCCCTTGGGTTGTGCTCGTTGTGTGATTGGCCCCATTCACAGTATCATATTTATTACTTTATGTATCTTATAAATGAGCGCCTGGTGTCAGAGGGTAGCTCAAGGAATGCTTTTTCAGTTGTTGTTTTTGTTAAAACATTTAGTTCAAAGGAGTCAGACACATTGACTCAGTGAAATACTGATTTCATCATACTTAATAAATGTTTAAACACATTTTTGTTCTCCAGTCTGATCGATTACAGAACAGGGTGATTCATTTAAAAATGTACTCCGAGAACTGGTCGTCCGGTTGGGTCATATTGGGGTATGTCTGAGAACTTGACATATATCAGCTATCGGCTTATGAGTATTCTCATCAACAGATGAATCAGTTGCTCGTAAAGCAGCCTATGGTTTTGCAAAGCAAAAACTCTCTTTAGCATGAGTTTAAAGAATAAAATATAAGATTTAATACATTTATGATTGCATTATAGCAATGCTGTCATATTGGTATATAAACATCGTTACTGCATGCAAATGGCATAATGACTTACAGGATTCATTGATCACACCTCTGGTATTCATGTGAGTGGCAATGTCATCAGTGGCAAAATACAGGACAATTGTGCATGAATGTAGTACTCAGAGTAGCAAGAGGTACAGTACAATACCCAGAGTAGCAAGAGGTACAGTACAATACTCAGAATAGCAAGAAGTACAGTGCAGTACTCAGAGTAGCAAGAGGTACAGTACAGTACTCAGAGTAACAAGAGGTACAGTACAATACTTAGAATAGCAAGAGGTACAGTAAGTACTCAGAGTAGCAAGAGGTACAGTAAGTATTCATAGGAAGAGAAACAGTACAATACTCAGAATAGCAAGAAGTGCAGTGCAGTACTCAGAGTAGCAAGAGGTACAATAAGTACTCAGAGTAGCAAGAGGTACAGTACAGTACTCAGAGTAACAAGAGGTACAGTACAATACTTAGAATAGCAAGAGGTACAGTAAGTATTCAGAGTATCAAGAGGTACATTACAATATTCAGAATAGCAAGAGGTACAGTACAGTACTCAGAGTAGCAAGAGGTACAGTACAATACTCAGAATAGCAAGAAGTACAGTGCAGTACTCAGAGTAGCAAGAGGTACAGTACAGTACTCAGAGT
Source organism: Mixophyes fleayi (assembly GCF_038048845.1). Classification (NCBI taxonomy): domain Eukaryota; kingdom Metazoa; phylum Chordata; class Amphibia; order Anura; family Limnodynastidae; genus Mixophyes; species Mixophyes fleayi. The sequence goes on from NC_134413.1 coordinate 17,631,593, forward strand.
AACAAGAGGTACAGTACAATACTTAGAATAGCAAGAGGTACAGTAAGTACTCAGAGTAGCAAGAGGTACAGTACAATACTCAGAGTAGCAAGAGGTACAGTAATACTCAATATTAGCTGCACATTCTAAGTCAAGCTTACAGTCTAATTATGATTTTGTGGGTACAGGAAGACGAGGTGCTCAGTTTGGATTGAGGTTCCCCCACAAGGACTCGCTATCATTACAGACTGGAGGGAAAAAAACAAAGAAAATGTTTTTGTGAAGCGATAATGTTCATTGTGGCCAGTAATGGTGATCTGCTGTACAGCCTACTCCTGCATGATAAGTGTGTAGTACATCACAGCAGACACGGAGCAGCCGATGAGTAAGTAACAGCCTAGTCTGCCCTTGCAATTCTTTACATGACCCGGTGAAAACACTTTAACGTGACTCCACACAGATCAGTCATCATTCCAGTAAAAACAACAGTATTTTACTGGCAGCACATTGGTAAATTGATCCATTACAGAGTGACATTAGCGCTGAATAAATTGTGCAGATTCTTTCTTTGCCACATTTAATCATACTCTACTCGGGATTTGGCAATCTTTAGTAGAAACACAAAGCTGGTGTGAATGACCAGCATTCAAAGCCGTTCCCTAGCACCAAATTAGCGGTGAAAGTCTTGTGAACTTGATCCATAAATACTTTCAAATAGTGGATTTCTATTTCTTGTATAGTCTTGCAGACTTATTTTCATGCTGTCGACAGACTAAGCTTTCTTTTTGCAATATCCTGGGTCCATTGTGATGGCGAGGCCTAACGTTCCCATGCCGTATTGTGTTTACTCTTGGATGTCTTGCTTTTTCGCAAAGTTCCTTCCTGCCCGTGTCATTCTTACTTTCCCACAGCTAATCATTGTGCACATTTCTTAATGAGAGCCAGCTATATGGATGCAGCGGCATTGAAACCAGTCTAGTAAAATTGATATAAACGCTCATATGCCACTGGCTGTATCAGTCGTCGACCTTTTCCGACACATCCTGTCATATTTCTCACAATAGACTTATTGCAGTCTGTCCAGAGCTTGGCAAGCTGGAGGAGTGTGCCTATTGTTCTGGCCAGTTTGATTGTTTTAAACCCTGCAAAACGTTTAACGAAGGAAAATTCATAGATTCACAGTGTTACTTACCTGCTAAAATTTCTACAAGAATTTTTGTAGTTCTCATTGCATAGTGGCAGTCACCTGGTTAATGAGAACTGTACAGGACACTCCTAAAATAATTTTTAATAATTATCTATTAGAGGAAGCTGAGTATGAGTGACAGGCAGTGGGGTAACTACAAGTTTTAAATTGTGGGGGGCAGGTGATGTACACGTGAATGAACATGAGTTATTATGCTTCGTCGCCACCCCTGGTGAGAGGGGTGGTCTACAAGAGCAGGTCCAGTGATGTCACAGCAGTCTAACTGATGAAAATTTCAGCTTTTTGACCTCTATCAGATCATAAGGATGGTGTGAGAAGTCTAGTGCAGAGGCAATAAACATTACTTTTTAACAGAGCTGCAGTATCCATGAAACAATGAATTTTAACTTCAGTTTTAGAGTTTAGTGGTCCCTTAAGCATCTATTCATCCCCTATGATGCTTAAAACACATTTTTTTTACAAGAGATTTTTAACACCAGTAAAAGCAAATAGTTATGGGACTGGACTCTATTGGGTCCAGTGACCCCAATCCCACTTCCACTTGCATGCTCCTCTTATTCATGAGTAGCCGGCCTTACTCGCCCAAGACATCACTAACAAGTTATAATTATTTACTTTTTATTGCAACAGGCTGTGGTTGGCCTCATTCCAGTCCATCCTTATCTAATCTACAGCTTTCCCCTACCCATAGAAGTCTCAAGATATACAAGGTTACATTGTCCATAGTAAGCTCTTCTGTCTGGGCCGGTGAAATAAAACTTGTATTGGTTCATTTGTTTAAGATCCTTTATTGTCCAGTTCTAAGCTATGTGCAGGATTTTACAATGTGTTTGATCTATAAATAAGTTCAATAATACTTATAATACTACTAATGGCAATGGATTGTTTGTCTTTCTGCTGTAATCATTGGGTTTTACTGAACTTTGTAATAGCTGAGATGTTTTGCAGGAATTTGATACATTATGATACATTATGGCATACTCTTTAACCTTGGCAGGAGTTTCATTAAAAGTTACACAAAGGGGAGTATTCAATTATTAGCGAGATTTTTTTTCCCCGCCGTGTAAAAAAAAAAAAATCTCCCGTGGATTTTTTCCGGTAATAGCGACTATTTTGAGAAAAATCGTGCAATTCAATTGAAAAATGGAACGTTGCCCTGCGCGTTAAAATTGTGTTTGTGAGTTTTAGGGGAGTGAAGGGGAGTTTTAACGCTGTCATGTATAACACAAAAAAAAGCTTTTGCATACATTTCCATACATTAGATTGCATTACACATTGATAATATCTACATTACAGTACTTTCTTTAGCATAATTTTTTATTGAACTATTTTTTACCATACAATCATCTATACCATGTCAAAACACATTACTACATTCATATTTGTACCAGAAACATACATAAATATAATTAATTAGTGATTTTGTTTTTTATTTTTTTTATGTTTTTTTTTATTTCAATATTTTTTCCACAAGAAAATCAACTTACACAAGTTAGGCATTAGTGATAAACATAAGTTTAACTTTTGTCACATTTTTACATGATTTCAAATACTTTTCAGAGGTTTTTTATTTTTAACACACCCCAAAGAGGTGCGAGATAAAACAGCATATTTGCCTGTTTAACGTGCCGCGTTAAAAAACAATTGAATAGCTTTTAACGCGGCTGCCTCTCGCACACCCTATACTGTCAATAGACCGTCTACTGGAGCGCGAGAGGACCGTTTCATGAAAAAAAGTAGCGTTAAAATAGGAATTGAATCGCGGGTAAAGTTAACCCGCTCGAAAATGATAAAAAAACAACGTTAAAATGACTTAACTCGCTAAAAAATACCAACTGCCTGACAATTGAATACCCCCCAAAGTGATACACAAATGTTTAAACGTCCCCCCACCCCCACTCTTCAAGGTTGCTCTCCTGTTCCACCACATTGCTAAAATCACAGCAATCCCGTGAGATCCGATACACTGCAAATAAGACTCCACACAGCTAAACACTAACTATAGGTTGACCAACCTTTCACAATTGTTTGAACTATACATTCATTGACTATGAGCTGCATGGACCCACACTGTGTATAGCACAGTTTCTCCCTGGCATAGTAAACATCAAACTTCCTATGGGTTGATTATGATAAATCAAAACCCACTCCAGTTTATTAACCTTGAGACATTTAATCTTCCTAGTTCTTCTATTATTTTATTACGGCTCCCCACTGAGCTTTCCATTTATAAGGAGAGACCAAAAACGACTTAATCTACTAATAGATGCTTTACAGCAAAATAATAAATGTTGGAATATAGTCGCTATTTTATATCTTTAATGGGCGAAAAAAAATATAATTCAGAGGGCTTTGAATCCCTATGGTTTGCAGACATCGTCAACTTGTCGTTAGAATTCTGATGAAGCAGCTGCTGGTGTCAGATTTTATAAATAATACATCAGTAAGGGATAGGAATTAGAGTCTTTGTGGACTGTGTAAACACCATGGGGATATTTATAAATGTCCTCAAATGTGTCACAGCGTTCTGTTTTCAAATTGAACGGTTATGTACAATATCTTTATAACTGGTCTGCGTCCTGTGTTCACCGTTATATGGTGCATAAGAGCAATGTTGTGTAGTTAAAAGATGGCAGAATTGCTTTGATTCATTTGGCAAGTCCAGACTAGAAGATGTCTAGGAAATGACATTATCTCGAGGATTTATCAGAGTAAAAATTCCAGAGTGGTCTGTAGCAAAGACCTGGAGATACAGACGTTTCTCCTGCAAAGCTATCAAACCCATAAAATGTTACGTTCAAAGGAGATATTCACCTCAAAGCAAGCTGTAACACACTGTGGGCTCTATTTATTAACAGGAGTAAAGCTTTATCTCTGGCGAAAATGGATGTTTTTTTTGGAGATAGGGCTGCTTTCTATCTTTCAAAGGGTCATCACTGGTGATATCAGTGCATTTTCATGAGGGGGTCTCATATTTCTCAATTATGTTCCCTCACACACGCCAAATCTTAACTAGTAAGTGGTGACTCTGGTTTTATTTCCTATTTTATTTTCTGAAACTTATTTGTGCAACTTATTGTATGACCTGCTATTAACTTTTTTGGAAACATTTTTCGGATTAAAATAAATTTTAATATAGTGTATTAAATTTAAATAATAAATTTAATCTAGCGTTGGCAGCAGTTCCCTGATTTGCCAGGTCGCCGCAAATCTTTTTCTGTTATCACCATGTCAATGTTGACGCACCATGACAACTGTGTACTGCTTAGCTGCCGTGGCAAGATGTTATTGGTAAATCATGACGGTAATTAGTTTTCTATCGCTGCAGTAAGCCGAGGACTTTTAGGTGGCCAATAGATTACCCCACATCATCATCATCTTTATTTATATAGCACCACTAATTCTGCAGCGCTGTACAGAGAACTAAATCACATCAGTCCCTGCCCCATTGGAGCTTACAGCCTAAATCCCCTAACATACAAAACCAAGGGAGACTAAGGGCAATTTAATAGCAGCCAATTAACCTACAAGTATGTTTTTGGAGTGTGGGAGGAAACCGGAGCACCCAGAGGAAACCCACACAAACACTGGGAGAACATGCAAACTCCACACAGATAAGGCCATGGTTGGGAATCGAACTCATGACCCCCGTGCTGTGAGACAGAAGTGCTAACCACTGAGCCACTGCAGACATACATAAAAGCACTAATTTAAGATTTTGAAATTGCACCAGCAAACAGTGTCTGTTCTCACAATGCCACAGTCTGGTCTCTTTGTTCAACATATTATTTTTTCCATTCATGAAATATCGGAAAATTTCGCCCTTGGACAAGTCCCCTGCAGGACAGGTTAAAGTTCATTAGATCCATCATTGCTTAACCTATGATTTCTATGTGAGGGAAGAGTTTCCTATCCAGTCTACGTTCAATTTGTTTTTTGGCAGTCCTCGTATCTAACTGTTTAGGCAACACTTCTCTTTCCTGGATCTGTTGTTAACTCAGGAAAAACAACAGGTCACCAGTTACGCCCAGGCTGATGCCTATTTTAAATAGAATAACAGAGTAAAAGCTGCTCAGAACTTTAGACTGAGGTCTTCTTAGTCTGCAGCACGTGTCAATAATGTAAATTGAGTGAAGTTATGTTTGGGTGGAACCTATTTATTGTGTACGTAAAAATAGACAACGGATCTGCCAAGGAGATTACATCAAAGCCAAAAAGATACAATTTAGAAGAAAAACCTACCAAAACTATAGAAAGGTTTATGTCTATATATATATATATACATATGTCACGAAATGTTGCTCAATAGTAGCTTGGAATTTGTGTTGTATCTAATAGAAGCCAGTATTTGTATATTTATGTGGTTGATTTTATATTGTTTTTCTTGTTTCTTATAAACCTTATATCAAAATAGCATTTATTTGCCCATAAAGTATTTCTTTTCCTATAAATGTTCAACACAACATATGGTCTTCTGTAATTCTGCATAGAGAACTTTATTTCTGTGCATATCTGCATATATTAATATATTAATACCAGTGTAAACTGTTTTATTGCTTAGCCAAGGAAGAAATGTAAATGTTCCCCAATCCTCCCAGTGCCCATATGCAAAATAGCAAAACATTTGCTTTGCTACAATAAGACTTTTGACTGAGCAAATCCTCTCCCAGACTTAGGATCACTCATTTCAGTGAGTGTTCCCAGTGTAGCATATTTGTGAGTGTCCTACCTCTGCGAGTTCCATTCTTATCTATTGCTATTTCCACTGTCACTAGAGGAGCTGCTGAGATAAATCACTGGAGGACTTTAGTCCTCAGAGACATTCAATCTGCTAGGACAGATGGTGAGTACTGTATATGGCTTCTGGTTGGATGGCAGCAGCTTCTATCCAATCAGATGACACATTCAATACACACCTCCCATCCCTGGAAGTTTAATTCTCCCTCCCAGCCCCATCTCCACTAATGACAGGTCTCTGCTCTCCAGTCAATCAGCACTGAGGTGGGCTATCAGGGGTGTCTAAAGGTGGATAGCATCTATCTCTCGTGTCTATCTATCTATCTCTCGTGTCTATCTATCTATCTATCTATCTCTCATGTCTATCTATCTATCTATCTATCTCTTTCATGTCTATCTATCTATCTTTCATGTCTATCTATCTATCTATCTATCTCATATCTATCTATATATCTATCTATCTATCTATCTCATGTCTATCTATCTATCTCATATCTATCTATCTATCTCATATCTATCTATCTAATCTATCTCTCTCATGTCTATCTATTTATCTCATATCTATCTATCTCTTTCATATCTATCTATCTATCTCATATCTATCTATATATCTATCTATGTATCTCAAGTCTATCTATCTATCTTTCTCTCTCTCTCATATCTATCTATCTATCTATCTCTCTCATGTCTATCTATCTATCTATCTATCTCATATCTATCTATCTATCTATCTATCTCATATCTATTTATCTATCTATCTGTCTATCTCTTTCATATCTATCTATCTATGTATCTCAAGTCTATCTATCTATCTATCTCTCTCATGTCTATCTATATATCTATCTATCTATGTATCTCAAGTCTATCTATCTATCTATCTCTCTCATGTCTATCTATCTATCTATCTATCTATCTATCTCTCTCATGTCTATCTATCTATATATCTATCTATCTATCTATCTCTCTCATGTCTATCTATCTATCTATCTATCTATCTATCTCTCTCATATCTATCTATCTATCTATCTATCTATCTATCTATCTCTCTCATGTCTATCTATCTATCTATCTATCTATCTCATATCTATCTATCTATCTATCTTTCTCATATCTATCTATCTATCTAATCTATCTCTTTCATATCTATCTATATATCTATCTATGTATCTCAAGTCTATCTATCTAATCTATCTATCTATCTATCTAATCTATCTAATCTATCTCTCTCATGTCTATCTATCTATCTATCTTATCTATCTAATCTATCTATCTCCCTCTCTCTCATATCTATCTATATATCTATCTCTTTCATATCTATCTATATATCTATCTATGTATCTCAAGTCTATCTATCTATCTATCTATCTATCTATCGATCTCTCTCTCTCTCTCTCTCTCATATCTATCTATCTAATCTCTCTCTCATGTCTATCTATCTATCTCATATCTATCTATCTATCTATCTCATATCTATCTATCTATCTATCTCATATCTATCTATCTGTCTATCTCTTTCATATCTATCTATCTATCTATCTATCTCTTTATATCATATTATATTTGTAATATAATGCCTCCATATTTTAATACAAATGGAGAAGTGATGAGAATCTAATGAAGAGTACTCTGGATGTCTCCATTGTTGAGTCTAGATAATGTTGTGAATCTGATATATGCATTAAAGACAGCTGTCTGCATTTGAGCCTTTACTCCCTTTAGCCGAACCCCCTGTAGTTTCAAGACTGTGTAAATACATTCTCTTTAAGAAACCAGACACCCTAAGGGAATACGGGGTGTGAAAAAAGGAATAGGCATTAGTTTGACTGTAAATACCTTGAACCTGGGGCTAGAGAGTGGGTGTAGTCCCCCTTCCTGGTAATTAGGATTTAGGATCTGAAATGACACCTTCCCAGAGAAAGAGTTTTTTTGTGAAAATTACTGTGAAACAGATGTTTTAGTGGTGACTCCAGTAGAAGTGAGAGACAGGCCTTGGAAGCCTCTGCCAGGCCATGGATTTCAGCAATAGTGATTAAACAGAAGCTGTGTCATACTAATTAGGAGGTAGAATATTGTTTGGGGAGATAGACTACCTGGAGTGCTAACGGCCTCCTATGTGGGAGTTTAATGCTTTAGATAAGAGCACAATGAATTGCACTGAACCCGCCAAAAGATTAAGCACTGTTTTACGTCCCTCAAACGACCGTTTGTTTAGAAAACTGCAGATCCTGTTAGCATCTTAAAAAGGTTATAAAAGCAGATTATGACACAAGTTCTGGTGAGGCAGAATGTTTAGTGCTTTGCGGCATCATAAACCGAGCAATAGATAAGGGACAATTAGTATATAACCCCTAATGATCATCATCGCCACCATCATGGTGATCATTAAATTCTTTTACAGCTTGGAGGCAATACAGTTGTGTACAAATTGCAATCAGAAGCAAGAAAGTTTTCCTGAAAAATGTCAGAACTTTTTTTTTTTTTTTGCATTGGCTGATGTTGTCTACACAGGGCAGAATGTGAAAACAAAACAATTGCTTCTTATTCTACACAAGTTAACCCGTGCATGATACTCATGCATTCTAGTCAAATCAAGATACTTAAGGTCTTAAAAAGGTTCTTGTCATGCATTTGGGCCTAGCCCAGGCCTCCTCAGGGGAAGAGCGTTACTTCCCGACGCAAGCGGCCTTTTTAATGTGTGTTCATGAGGTAAAATTACCTCACGAAAATGAGTTTGACCCCTCAACTCGTAAATTCAGCCTTTACTACCCCTCCCACGGGGAGAAGGGGGGATGATGGAAGTTAACTGACTTGACTATTCTAATTTTTTTGTCAAATAATGTCAGTATACCAAATTTCAGGTCAATTGGATGAGCCCTTTCTGAGAAAATAGTTTTTTCCACACACACACACACACACACACACACACACACACTAACGCACGCCTCTACACATGTGTGTTCATGAGGTAAAATAACCTCACAAAAATGAGTTTGAGCCCTACCAAATTTCAGCCCTTTTTGAATTTTTTTTCCCACACACACTAAGAATTTAGTAGGTCAGTGTATAACTCTGCCCAGCAGGTGGCGCTGCAACTTGGTTTTTTTTCCCCACACACACACAGACAGACAGACGCCACTAAGCATTTATATATTAGATAATTAATGGAATGGAATGTGAGATCGTACCTTCTGTCCTTCTTTAAGGAAAAATATAGCTACTTTGTTTCTATGTGAAAGACAATTTTATAATATTATTAATAAATATTATTACTATCCTCGATTTGTTAAGTACCAACTTATTATACAGAGCTTTAGAATCAGATAATATTAATGTATTTGTAAATGTGATCATTTCATCACAAAATGAAAATAGTCTATTGCGCTAATATAATTCTTATCATTTATTAAGTTGTTTCATAGATATACTGTCTGGCCCTTGTCTCACCTGTAGTTTTTAAGACCTTTGGGGGTATATTTACTAAACTGCGATTTTGGAAAAGGGGAGATGTTGCCTATAGCAACCAATCAGATTCTAGCTGTCATTTTGTAGAATGTACTAAATAAATGACAGCTAGAATGTGATTGGTTGCTATAGGCAACATCTCCACTTTTTCAAACCCGCAGTTTAGTAAATTTAGCCCTTGGTGTTCAAGCCGTAGTAAGGAGGAGATTCAATTGCGCGGACAATCAAACCTCCTCCGTGAGGTGTCTCGTGGACATTTCCGGAGACAATCTTGCGTGTTATTGAACTGCCGCAGAATCTTGCTGATGTCAGTTGTTTGAACAGAGTAATGAATAAAGCCATTCTACAGTATATTATCATTATCATCATCATCATTTATTTATATAGCGCCACCAATTCCGCAGCGCGGTACAGAGAATATTTGTCATTCACATCAATCCCTGCCCCATTGGAACTTACAGTCTAAATTCCCTAACACACACTCATTATACATTGAGAATGCCCCCCTCTGAAATACTGTGCCCCTGTATGTATGGTCTGTGGAGCACTAGTGAATTCCTGTCTGAGGACACATTGAGCCTTTGTACAGGGAACCTAGGACATGGTGCAAAATGACCAGATATATGTAGATGTATCCCAACATTGTCCCGGAGGTTTAGTACACAAACAACGGGTTTGGCAGTATCACATTGAGGGGAGTGCCACGTACCCCAGGGATATTACCGCCCCCCCGCCCAACAATCCTCCCGTTCCCTAAAAACACCCTTGAATTGCAGTGTACACCAAATGCACCTGTTAAAATATGTTTTACTTTCCCATTGTTGAAATGGATTTCAGACCAATGTACTTTAGTGCTACGTACGGAGAGCCATAGCGGTGGTGGGTTAACCGACCCTATCCACACCCACTTCTCCCCACGTTATCCCCCATGGGTCTGTACAATACACCATGGACTAAAATGGTACATTGAGCTCTGTTTAAGTTTACCTGTTTTAGCAGTGAGACCAGCAGTATTGATGCTATTATTATTATTATTATCATTTATTTATATAGCGCCACTAATTCCGCAGCGCTGTACAGAGAACTCATTCACATCAGTCCCTGCCCCATTGAAGCTTACAGTCTAAATTCCCTAACACACACAGACACACAGACTAGGGTCAATTTGATAGCAGCCCATTAACCTACTAGTATGTTTTTGGAGTGTGGGAGGAAACCGTAGCACCCTGAGGAAACCCACGCAAACATGGGGAGAACATACAAACTCCTCACAGATAAAGCCATGGTCGGGAATTGAACTCATGACCCCAGTGCTGTAAGGCAGAAGTGCTAACCACTTAGCCACCGTGCTGCACCTTGCTGTATTTGTTAATACACGGATAACACTGATAGTCTGAGACTCTTTTGTAGTTTATATTGTGATAATGAGCTAGCATTGATAACAACAATTAACAATAATGGGTCGTGGCTTCATCAGCTGGAAATTAATCACTCAATAAATCAGTAAAATAACGACACAGCCCCTACTGTAGTTTATAAGATTATAAGAAGTCAACTCAGTGTTTAGTGCTCTGTATAGAAAGACGTAAGCTGGCCACACGGGTCTATCCTGCTCCTCATAACAGAATACGTCCTGCAAAACCGGGGCCTGTTAGTGCATCAAAGTATGACCGCGCACACAGGCCGATAACAGAGAGCTGTAACTTCAAATTTTAGCGTCTGGAGCGAGAGGGAAAACTGACGCTCCCCTGGTCCTCAATTTTAGCGAAAGGAACCTAAAATATTTACAAACTGCGCCCTCCTTCAGCGTTACGTTCTGGTGAAATAAAACTCTGTGAGTTAAACCGACCATGTTGGCTGTTCCCTAAGTGTTGAGTAGCTTCTGCGTTCGGCTTTCGATTGTCATCTATTTATTAAGTGCCTGAAGACCAGATCTGTGCAATGTGGCAAAATTGCTCTCAGATCCCATCTTTTTTGACGATTGTGATGTTTGTGACCAGCTGACAGGTAGCAATTATGTCGGGCAATGTTGGTGAGTTGTTGACTGTGTGCGGCTATATCAACCATCAACAATGGCTGAGACTAGTTGAAATCTATATGGATTTTAATAATTATAAGGTGATAAAGGAGACAGCTGGTAACTGCCATCACATTGTTTGTGCCAACTTCGGCAAACCACACTAATGATGTCCTGGAGAACCACACTAATGATGTCCTATGAGTCCCGAATGTATGGGTTGCCCAACTTGGATCTGTCTAATTTGATAACTGATGTTTGTATCCAAATTGGATACAGATCTGGGTCCTGATTCATTAGTGATCTTATCTGCTGTTTTTTGACATAAGAAGCAAAATCCACAGCGTAAGTTAAGAATTTCTTAAGTTAAGATGAAAATCCATCTTAACTTCACTCTTATCTGCCCGTTTCTTCTTAAAATAAGCATCTTAACTTTTGACCTAATCCTAAATGTGTGTGGCCGTCCTTAGAAATTACAATCCTGATATTTGTCATATATAAGGAGACAGTAAAGTCTAAGTAGGCTTCATATTTACCAATATAAGTTGTTATTATACTTTTATACCGCAAAACATACTTACCAAAAATCAAATTTTAAGGTAACCAATGCGGGCAAAAAAGATTGTAAATTCAGTTACTTTATTTTCCTGATGGCTGAAGTGGGTCTGTGCTGTTCTCTGCTTGCACACAAATATATTCTGTATGGACAGTGTCAGAAGACAGCCTAAAGTCGCTCTCACCGCAGGGGTCAGTAGAAGGAGACAAGATGGAAGGAAGTTGTAACAGAATGGATAAAGCTGACAGAGTGTGAATGGCAAATAAAACAGATAGCTGCCGTTTCCTGTGTCTGCTACTTTATGCATTCCAATGACACCATTCATCTTTATGATACAAGACTAGGATTTCACTTTAAAAACACTGCAGAAAAATACAAGGTAGGCATGAGGGTCTTGAATTAAAAAAAAAAGTGAAGAGAAAAAGGATTTTTATAGAACGCGGTTGGCAGTAACTTGTTAGTTTGTTACAAAGTTTTTTATTGTTGGAGGAATGTAAAAAAATCAGCCAGCCACTGTTTATGACCTTGCAACCACTCAAGTGTTAATGGCATTCCAGGGTTGTAAAGAAACTGTTATTGGTTCCTGGGGTCTGGGGTCAACAGCCTTATTTGTAAAGCCAAATTCAAGACCATGTTGCCGTCTAGTTGCCTTTTTATTTTCTCGTAAAAGAGGACCTAATTCCTGGCCATAATTTTAGGTACGGCCTCAAATCTTCCCATGTGTTTTAGGCTGTTGTCTATGTTGGTGTAAATAGTGTTTTTTACATATCTGGGATACAGGAAAGACATTCTTTAGCATGCGCCTAAGTAGTCATAATCAAGATTTAATTCTCACTATACAGATTGGGGCTGGAGATATTGACATCCCACTAATTTGCAGATGTCCCTGTAGATCTGATTAGATCTCATCAGTGCCAGATATGGCATGATGCCATCTTCTTGCGGTATGAAGCGGCCTCAATGCACAGGAAACATGATTAGAGTCCAATTTCGTAACCCACCTAAGTGGCTGAATTGGATGAGCTCCAGCCGTTCAACATTTGGACCAAGCAGACGTATAGCCTTGAGTGTCATTGGGTTCTCCTCAGTTCAGTTGGGTGATGACCACACACACAGGTCAATAGCAATCATCTGCGGTCATCTTCTGACCGTCCAATAATGGTCAGACTGACATCAATTGAAATATTAGACATGGAGTTAATTTTACACACTGAGATATTGTCCTAATTGACTGTTTCCCAGCGTATATGACCAGCATAATACAATTAGAGGTATAGAGATTTTGCAGATTACCGAGCAGTAACATTTAGCAATGAAAAGTACACAGGACAATATATAATAGTATAAGATATGAAAGAGCAACACAGCTTCTGCTAATTTAATTACTATTATTAATGCATTAAATATATTCAGCTGTTTCTTGCTTGAAGTATACATGATTTCTTTGTCTTTTTGTGGCTTTGCAATGGTTAAACGAGATTAAGTAAATGGACTTTATCTGTAGTCCTAGAGAGATAAAGGTCTTTCTTTTTTCAAGAGACACCTCTTACAGCTGAGCAGAAATAGCACAAGCAGCTTTAAGAGTGATTCTGGCAGCTCAGTGTGATATAGTCCAGTCCCTTTCTCCGTTTTATCAGTACACATATCTACTCCCACTGTCTCTGCTGTGAATTCTGCAAAATCCTCTTTAGTTTTAATGTTTCCCAAAGCCAGGACTAAAGGGGTGATTCACCTAAATACATTTTTTTTTATAAATACCTATCAAGTAAAGTGTGCATTGCAGTATTATTATCATTTATTTATATAATATTATTATTATTATTAAGTTTATTTACAAAGGGGACTACACTGGGGGCAGACATTTTAATTTACCACAGAACTCATCTGTGGGTAAATGTTTACCGTATTGGCCGGGCTACACCTTTGATTTGTTTGCGACCTAGAAAATGAAGGGGTTAAAAGCTTGACGTAATGAGAACACCGCCCTGAAGAACTACACAGAGAGTCTGCTGTTCAGTACAACTCTACGCGATGGAATTTTCATGACAAGTTTATTTTTTTAGCCCTTTCTTTTCCAGATGGCTCAGTTTAACGGGGAACGGTGTTTGTGATAAACTGCATATAAAAACCTCTAAATTAATACAGGGTCGACCTCCATATCATTCTAATTAAGTTACTGTATTAATATATTTCCCCGAAACTGCAATACATACCTTAGAACCAGAGTTTAAATATTAGGTAAATTCTAATGTTTATTTTACTTATAGTTATTTTTTTGAGGATTCCAGAAAGTTTTTGAGACTTTTTCTTGTTTTATTAGTGCTGACTGGTACGTAGGCAAACAAACGGTTAACGTCTCAGCAGAGCAAACCCCTGTTTTAACCCTTTGTATGCTAATCCAAGTAACTCCTATTTTTTTTTATTAATTAAAGTATCATTCGGAAGTCCTGAATTACAGGGTAGGAGAGGTTTGGAGCAGTTAATTAAAGAGTGTGATTGCTAGACATTTAGCTTTGATTATAACCTCACACCCAGTGGACAGAGTCTCTCCTAGAGGATAGTGTTACAAAGGTATGTATTATTTCAGTGGAAACACACATCCTCCTGAACCAGATAGCAGATGGTCTTGACGTCCTATCTTTGTGATGTGTTCCTAGTCACCTAGTCTCTCCCACATCTAACCGAGAATCCTAGGTAAGACTCCGCAGGAAAATTTATGTCACCACTATGTACAGTAAGATAATCTTTCTTATAAACTTTGCTATAATTTTTGCAGTACATCCATCAATTTGATATCAATTCTCTGTATCATGTTTACGTAGAGCATCATTTTTTCTGGAAAAAGTTTAGTATGTAAGATAATTTGCTTGTTTGTTTTTTCGCTTAACTTTTTGGAGTTTTATTTTTTTAAAGAAATGTTATATTTTTGTTTAATACATAATGTTCAGTTTTAGAATTTTATGTCTATGTATGTGTCCTCTGTGTCATTCCAGTTGTCCAAAAAAAAAAGAGTAAAAAATATTTTTAGGATTACATGCACAGAAAGGTAATTCTCAAATCACTCTTGGGCATAGGAAACCAATTGAAGGGAGTTTGGATTTTAATTATCATGTTACTTATGTTGCATATGTAACGTATAGTGTCAACTTTTTTTTTTTTTAAAGACTTTTAGAAGTATAAATATTATGACATCTTCTTGAGGTCCTGAAACAGATGTAGAGTTTTGCTAGCCCTTGGTTTTACTGGTCGTCCTATCAGCATGTGGTATTGGCTGTGTGTGGTACTGTGATAGGGGCTATTTGTATAACTTCCTGCAATTCTTTCCCCATGGGGCACTCTCTTGTTTTGTCTAACTTTATGCCAAGGGAGACAAAAAGGCTTCACTGAGCTTCATAAAACATTCTAAACATGGAGGAGGGTTGAGTTACTTAGTAGACAGGAACGAGATACGAGATCATTGACACGTTAATTGTTTCTGATGACTGATAAGGTTGGTTTGTATAGTCTGACATCTCTGTTATTAATTGACGGTCTACAGATTTCATGGACGCAATTTCTTATGGATGCATCCTATAACTCAGGTTGTGGCTCTATTTGCTCTATGTGAAAATGTGACTTGCGTAAAATATGTGTTTGCGCAAAATTTGCACCTGTATTTTGAGTTGAATTTATCTTATACCTGTGCGCTTGCAGAGGTGGGCCAGGGGTATTTACGTGTGAAGATGCAAGTCAACCATACCTCTGAGTGATGCGTCCAATTTTAACTTATACGTATCCCTTACGCCTGACAAAAGTTTCTGAGTTGACAGTTGCATTTTTGCACTGAAAGTATCTATGCACTAGATTTAAAGTTGGTTAAGATAAGTGCAAATCTAAACACAGCTGCAGAAATTATAGTGTACGGATGCAATTTTGCTTGTACGCTAAATTTGCAATATTATGTCCAACTCTAAATCCCGCCTATAGGGGCTCATGCTGGATTAGATGCATATGCATCCTAAAAAAAAAAAAATAGCTATAAAAATTTGTGTGTAAAAATAGCGTTTTTCCGCCAATATGCTGAGTCAGCGACATCTCAAGATACGTCAAGCTTCGCACATGTAGCATATGCGCCAAGTTTGTGTCAAGCGTACGTCAGATACATTTGTATCCAACCATAAAAGCATAAGAAAGTTTTTAACATTTGCATTGATAGCGATAAACGGTTTTGCTATTAGGTTTTACTTAAATAAAGACAAAAAAAAACCCACTATAATACAACAGGTATAATATTCCTTCTCGTGTATGAATGAAAGTAGTAAACAAATTAATTTTAAAATATGTCCACAAAATCATTAGCCAACCAGAAACAGTTAGTTAGTGCTGGCGACTGTCACCATCCTCAGCGGGTACTTTCACCAGCCCTCAGGCATCTACGTGAGGGTCTTCCCTCAAAATTATGCACACACTCAAACTGAGTTTGAGTGCCCCCTCCCCCATTCCGCCTCTCCAAGTTTCTTTTGCGAGCAAATCTGCCTACAGACTTAGACATGCGCTTTTTTTAAGCATGCGCAGTAAAAATTAAGATATTGAATGAAAAACAACTGATTCAGCCCACAAATAGCTGCTTCCTCTCCTTCTAGGGGACTTTAAGTCAGTGGTTTCCGACTAGTTTGCCAGGACACGTGTTATGTCAATGTGTTGTATTCACTATTGTTTATAAACATAGGAAGAAAACTGTTAAAATTGGTTTATGTTATGAAATTGATTTTATTTGTAAACTATATTTTAGTTGTCAATGAAATGTATTAGTTGTAGTTCACTTTGGTTTCTGACCATGATCATAGTTAATTTGGATTTATTGCAATATTTTTGTTGTGGACTAATGAATAAACTAACATCTGTGT